>NC_140178.1:20142174-20214674 GCF_963971535.1 Notolepis coatsorum
GAAGGGACAACAGGGATGGATAGATCGATGGAGGGTGGGACTGAATGTATATGGATGAGAAGGGCGGGGATGAGTGGAGATAGAGGTATGGATGATGAAAGATAGCCGAGTTCTGTTCTGGTGAAGTTTGGGAGACTGCATTGTTTTCATAGGAAAAGGGTAAATATTTAGTGGGTTGTGGTTGGTTTGTTTATCAAATAAATCTATTACATTGAGGTTATTGTGTAGTTTTGTTTTATTTTAATTTTTTTAAGATTCACATGACATGAAAGTGTATTGGTAGAAATGTGACTTTAATTTAAACAGGATAGTCATCTCAGCCATATGGTTTCCAGAACGGATTGTAAGACACACTGTTGATTTGTGATGTAAGCGAGAGTTGCATGACATACTGTACCGTATGAATCTCTTTAACTCATTCAAGGCTGGTTTCGCAACTTATCATGACATTGAAGGGGGCGTTTTCACAGATCTCTTTTTAAACCTGAATCCTATTGTTCTGTTGTGAGGAGAACATGTGGTAATCGGAAGAGAGGGAGATACCTATACCAGCAGACATATAGAATAATGTATTCTCTGTCTCTGTGCGTGAGGAGAAATTGGTGCTAGATTGAGAAGGCTGAGCGGCTGTCTCTCGGAGCGAGATCAAATTAATGAAAGTTTACGGTATATAGAACGGACATTCATACACAGCAAGGCGCCTCCAAGCATGATGTGATAAACATGGAACGATGTATTTTCCTTGGCATGAAACCATAAATAGTAATATAACCATTAAGGCCTTGCATGACTCTTCTGTCACAATTTAATTATTCAATATCTATAGGTTTTACCCTGAGAGATGATTTACAATAAAGTGCTAAAAACTGAAAAGTAGGCTACTACTTACATTCTTGACGCTAGAACTCCCAAAATAGCATTAGTATAAAAAAAGAAGATGGGCCAGCTGTGGTTTACATGGCTTGCAATACAACTTTGTCTCGATGTCCCACAAGTTGATCAAAATCCGAAGTATTTACAAACGGGTTTTTAGATTGAGCTCAGAGTGCAAATCACTCTCTTCACGACTGAGCTGGGTTCTGGACTCTCTGCCATCACGCCATGCGGCTGTTGTTGTTGTTGTTACTGTTACTACTGCCACGTTCTTCAGCTCAACGAAAGTGACGTCGCGTGTCTCCTGTCCGGCATGCAGTGCATTTACATTTTTTACAAGTTGATTATTAATTTGAATATAGAATATTCATTGACAGCCCTACAATGGAACGATATGATTCAGGTTGAAAATCAGTGATATGCCCCTTTTTAACGGAATTTTGCTGATGTTTGACGATTACCAGAAGGTTTCAATAGCCTACTTTTAGACCCAACTACTATCTCAACATCACACGAAATAACAAACTGGAATTAAATACCATGTAATTCTCCAGGCATATAACAGGTTCTGTTGTAGCCATTGCAGAAGTCCCAATTATTTTGCTAAATCTGTACTATTGCACCAAAGAGAACTGGACTCAAACCCAACCGGACCTGTGGACTTAATTTGGACTCGACGTGATGTTAGTTACAGGATAGGTAGTCTTGACTACAGCCCCTGGATACGTGATGCAGGATGAGGGAACGTACAGTACCATGGCTACCACTTATTAACAGTGTGATATGTGCGTTCATTACATTTGAACTGGTCAGCATCACACGTTTCTTTTAATTATTATTATTATTTCATTAATCACACGTGTTAATGAAGCCTTTTTCTGATTTTAGAATTTGAATTGAGATACCTTTTTGGAGTGGATTTGATTTCCCGATGTATTGCGTATGTGCCTACTTGTGCCCAGAACACATACAGTTCTGCTTGTGCCTACTCCTACCAATATATCACTTTCCCCTGTATATTATCAGGGTTGGGTAGTGAAAGAGAGAAATAAAGCATTTCCAACACTAGCTTGATCCTTGTTTTCTTTTATTTATTTATAATAATTAGGGCTGTCAAAATTAATGCTTTAACTCTGGAGATTAATTTAAATTATTGAAAGCGTTAATTTTTTTTAATCTAGATTAATCTATGGAGTGAAAATATTTCAACGTTCTGAACTTTCAGCAGTATATTTGCTTGTTATATATCGTATAGCTACCGCTCTGCGTCTACTGGAATACATCCCTGTATCAGTACTAGCACTGAATAAATCTCCACATGCACCTTTACACACCTATTCGCCTGGCCACACCCCCATCCGCTCCTCTACATAAGCAGGGGTGTGGCCATACTAACAGCTCCTTCCTTGTTTTCACCACGGCGAGTGTCTGTATACACCACTTTGAGTTAGTGAAATATTTGAAGAGGAGCTGCATAGACATTATTTCTTGTTTTTTCTCTCTCTCAAGTTTTAGAGAAAAGGCTAAGCTATAATGTCTTCATCGGCGGGTTCGAGCGCTCGCAACGTCAGCCTTCACCAGCGGTTCTCCATTGCCGCCTCCGCCGTGCGTCGTGGGGCTGCGCTGACTCCACGGTCGTGGCAGTCAGACGCACTCGAGCGGCGTCCTGTGGGGAGTTTGCCTCTCCGAGGAGCTGTTGAACCAAGGCCGTCTCCCGTGAAATGGCCTAGTTCCAGCTCTGGTTCCCCCTGCCGGTGGACGGTCGGCCGATAGGTCGACGGCTCCTCTGGTGGCGGAGGATCTGAGACGCAAGCTCTTCGCCTCTGCTCGCTCCCGTCGTAAGATGGTGAGCTGCAGGGGCGAACGGCCTGGCTTTGGGGAGCTGCTGGAGCCAGACGAGGGTGCTCCTGCTCGGTCTCCTTGTCCGATGGAAACGGAGGATTTTATGGAGGGAGCGGGAGCGATCTTGTTTGACGCCCCGTTGGAGACGTATCACTCTCCCCCTCAGGGTGTGGCAGAGGATGGTATGTCTCCTTGGGGTCCCTCGTCCTCCGGTGTTGGGTTAGAACTGCCGACTCGGAGACGGGATGCCCAGCTATCAACCACGTCGGATGGGGGCGCCACACAGAGTGGCAGCCTCCCGTACGTGAGGGATGCGGGCTGCGTGGAAGGAGGTGCGCATGGGGAATTGCGTGCCTTGTTCCCGGAGCTCATGGCAGCCGCCGCAGCCGCTAATGGCGTGGCGTTGCCGCAGCCACTGCCTGCACCTGTCCCTGATGACTTGATAGGTCATCTCTGGCAACGTCGTCCTGTGAGGGAGACGGGCGTTGTCTGCCCATTCTTCCCCTCAATGGAGGCCTACGTGCGTCAGGGACAGGTAATCTCCCGCATCACAAGCCTTACCCCCGCCTACGTGCCAGTCACGCGGGTGGCGGGTTTGGTCCAGGGATTGAAAGAAGGGGTGCCTCGGCTTGATAGCCCGATGGCGTCTATTCTTTGTCCTGAGGTGGTGTGGGAGCCGTTGCGGAAGCCGGTTCCCAATGGGAAATCGGCTAGGCAGTTGGCCAACTGGAGTGACCAGTCATTCATCGCCGCAACACAGAGCCTGGCTGCGACGTCCAACATCGCGCAGCTGGCGCGCTTCATATCGGGGATGATGGCGGGCGGGTCGATGTTGGACGATCACCATCAGTACCTACACGCCCAGGCGGCTGGAGCCATCCTGCACCTGGTACAGCTGCAGGGAATCGCCGCTGGGAAAGGACGCGCCCTGGCCACTCTGACCCAGCGCCACCTTTGGCTGGAGCAGGCGAGGGTGCCGGAGCGGAAGAGGCTTCCCCTGCTCACGGCCCCCCTCTCCGAAGCTGGGCTATTCGGGTCTGCCATACAGCAAATGACGGCTGCATGCAGGGACATGGAGGAGGAGCACGCTGTGCTCCAGCCCCATTTTCCCCCACCCGACGCTGCCGGTGAGGTCCGACGGAGGCCACGTCGTCGGGGATCCGCGACCGTCGCCACCGCTACTGGGCCCTCGGCCAAGAAGGCCAGGAGCGGAGAGGGTGCCTCGTCCGCCGCAGCCAGCCGACCCACGCCCGGAGGTGACTGTAAGGATCGTTGTGTCCAGGCACCCCTGAACCGTCCCTCCGGTCCCGCTCCCCGTGGGGGCAAGCACCGCGCTGCTCGCGACAAGCGCAGCTAGTGATTTTTTCCCCTGTTTACCCCTGTTCCCTTCCCCGCCCCAACCATATAATTTTGTTGCACATTAAATAAAGGGTCCCTCCTGGTGAGGGACTATTTTTTGTTACAAACTGTGTTTATTCACTGTATATGTTGGGGATACGATGTGTGAACTCTCGCCTAGCTGTGAGGTTGTTGGAGAGCAGGACTTTTAGTCATTCTGGTCGCTACATATATGTGTGCTTAGCAAGGCCTGTGGCTAGCACTCGGTTGAAAGATTTTTCTTTCCTCATCCTGAAGAAATATGTTTCTTCTCATAGTGGTAATTTTTACCGTTGTCTGAGGGGGTTGTGTGTGTTCTGTTACATTGGAAACAATGGCACTGAGTCCACAACTTTGGAGTGTTAGCCTACAGAAGTGCTCGTGTGTGTAGCTTGTACCAAGGTTTTAGACCCTCTCTCAACCTTCTGTGTTTTTCTTGAAACATGAAACACGGGTGTCGTGTTCACACATGAGCCTACGGCCTTGTTTATAAACCCTGTTCGCAGACGAGTTGTCGTCTGTGGCTGGCGTGTGTTGGTTAGGTTATCTTGGTAGCATATACGCTTCTTCATAGCATGCTGGCTAAATAGGTATCTCCGCCGATGGCTTGTTTTCTGTCGTATCCGGGGTGTGGGGTCATGAGGGGGTGAACTGCTAAACCCCTCCTTCCCTCTTTTCTGATTGGTCAGGGGGTTGGGCCTTCTGTCCTTCAGGTTCCCTGCCGCACTGATTCGTCAGCGCGGCACGGGATAGGGAGAGAGGGGGGGGGGGGGGGTAGGGAGTCCCTGATTCCTCGCCTTTTTGGCCGGTTGAGTCATGGGGTTCCCCCCGCCATAGAGTATGTCACTGGGCGCGTTTCTATTGGTTGGAGGCTTCCGTGAGTTCTTTTTGGGCTCCCTATGTGGACCTCCGTTGTCAAGTTGGGTGCTGCGGTGCATGCAAACTCAAGAGTTCTGCTGCGCTGTGTTATGTGTCTTGAGCTTTTGGTCACGTGGTTCAATGTTACATAGACTTTTCAATTTGTTGCTCACGTGGGAAGTCTCTTCAGGGGTTCCCCGTCCCCTCTCTTACGGAGCGGGTTGACGGGGTGTTGTTTTTTTCCTCTGCCGCGTCATATGGGACCCATGTCCTTATTTTTTTGTAAGGAAAGCGGCTTCTTGCCGTTCTCCCAGGCAGCTTGGAGGAACGATGTCTGGGTTCTTGTTAGAATTACCATTGATATGTTTTTGGGTCTCGACGTGTACATAGTGCTGGCCCTGGGTGCTTCTGGTAGGAACCATGCATGGGCTTGCACGCCTTGGTTGCTCATCATTGAAACAGCGTTTTTTATGGGGCAACTGGGATGGAGTTTGTCTCTTCCGAGCACCAGTGTACTAGGCTTGTCTCGATGAATTCTTGTTCATCTCTGGGGGATGATAACGGAATAGATCAAAGCATTGGTAGAGGGGTCTCATGCCCTTGGGGTGGGCCACCGGGCGCGGTGCTTTGTGTTCTGACCGTCTGGGTGGCGCCCTCTGTGATGTTTTGGATCGGCACGCATACCTACCCCCCTCCTGGGACTGGGGATGGTGGCGTGATTAGGGCACGGGACTGGTTCTGGTCGCGCCGGACCAGGTCAGTTAACCCGTTGTCCGCCGGGGCGCAGATCTGCTGTTCTGGTACCCTGAGGGACTTGTGCTTTTTCGGGGGGAAAATGCCGGGTCGGCCCGGGCGTTGCAGGGTTTGATGTTATGGAGGTGTTCGTGGTTATGTTACTGCGTGTTATCCCTCACTGTTGCTTGGTCCATATTGTGTTGTACCTTGTGCTGTGCTAAGGAACCTGGTCCTTCTCCATTCTTTTTTCGCCCCTTTCTTCTCCTGCTTGGCGGGGCTGGGAGGGGGCTGTCGAGGTGGTTCTTGTACCCCTCTGGCATCCCTGTGTACATCCCGGTCCGCCGGGCCCAGGTCCGAACTTGTTCTCGTCGACTTGTTAGCCTGGGTTAACCCCTTCTTGAAAACTGAAACACTGGTACTGCTGTATAGCCAGTGTATACCCGCAGTTGTGTTTGAGTTTTTTCTTGGGGGGTTATAGAAACAACCGCCTCCTGTTAGAACCTAGGTGGTGGTTGGTTTCCAGGTGTGTTGGTAGCAGAGTCGACTCTCGGGTTAGGCCGGGTTTTGACCCCGTCTGCCTGTGAGTGTGCCCCCGCACTTTTCATGACGTCTGCCAATCTTGTCTGCCTTCTCTGCCTCGGCCCCTCTAGAGGGTCTGGGTTTTATTTTTTTTGAGGCTGCGACATGGTGCACAGCATACTGTAAGCCCCTTCCGCCGGGGTGCTGTTTCAGCAGACCCCTTTGGCGCCTGTCTAGTCCGCAGTGCTCCAGGCTCTGGTCGAGTGACCTGTTGCCTGGATTGAGGGATCGACCTCTTTTTTGGGTTTGTCTCCCTGGTGCGCTGCCTGGTCGTCGTTGGCCTCTCCAGGCCCCCTTTTCCGGGGGGGGGTCCAGTCCCTTCCTGGGGCTGGGTCCTCCTTTGCGCTCTGCTGCTACGGCCTTGCCATGGGGTTGGGTTTTGCCCTTGACCCTGTGATGTTAGGGGTTGTGACGGGGGTTTTATTCTTCCCGTTCGTTCCCTAGTGGCATGTGGGTTGCGCGTTTGTGTAGTCGTGGGTTCTTCTGTGGCAAGGTAAGTCCCACGGTCTGCTCAGCCTGTGAGTTTGAGTTGCTAAACTCCTCTTTGCACAGTCAGATCCGATTCCCTCCCGTTCTCCACTAGGGGGGTCCGGGGGGCTCGGGTCCTCCCCGGTTCTGATGGTTGTGGGGGGCCTCAGTGGGTACATTTGTTGAGCTTCCGCTCTGCTCAGCTCCTGTATTCCAGTAGACGCAGAGCGGTAGCTATACAATATATAACGTACGGTTATGTCTATAACCATAGTTATATGAGTATAGCGGACGCTCTGCGTCGGACTCACTGAGGACCCCGTGGTCTTCGCCTTGGTGGTGAAAGACTTGGGATGGAGCTGTTAGTATGGCCACACCCCTGCTTATGTAGAGGAGCGGATGGGGGTGTGACCAGGCGAATAGGTGTGTAAAGGTGCATGTGGAGATTTATTCAGTGCTAGTACTGATACAGGGATGTATTCCAGTAGACGCAGAGCGTCCGCTATACTCATATAACTATGGTTATAGACATAACCGTACGTCCTTTTTTTGCATTGACTCGTGCACCTTTTTGAAAATCATCTGACATGAAGATGGAACACATTTGTGTTGTTAATATGATTTATATTACTGGTAGTTCATACAAGACATTATCATCCTCTAAGCCAATCTGCACTTTAACATAGGCCTGGGTTGTTTTTATTTCTGTTGGCGCCGCGGATATAAGAAAGCGGTCTAGCTGAGTCAATGTTGATGGTTTTGTTGAACATTTGTATTTCACAGGAGAGAAACTGTATTCAAAGAAAGCGATTAAAATAGTCTTTGAATCTAAATCTTTCTTTGTGTTGATTTTACATTAATTCCATGATTTTACTCAAGTAAATATCTGTTACAAGCTTCGGTCTTAAGTAGAAAAATGTGATTTTTTATCTAGATTAATTACAGAAAATTGTGAGATTAATTAGTTAATTTTTTTTTATCTATTGACAGCACTAATAATAATAATACACTATTTGTATAGCACCTTTCATACAGAAATTGCAGCTCAAAGTGCTTCACAGCAGTACAAAAAAAAAAGACGGGCATAACATTTTCATAAAGTGCAGACATATAAAACATCATTGGTTACAGACATATAAAACAAGCATAAAAAAAGATAGCAGCAAGGTAAGGCAAATCAGTTTTTCAAGTGTTTTGTCCCCTACCTTACTGGGACAGTTGCCAAGATGGTGTTGCCCTGGGCATGGCCAGACTCTGAAGACTCTGGCAGGAGCACTCATTCAAGGGTACTACGACTGCTTGCACCTCATGGTACCAAAGCACCTCAAAGGCACTAAAAACCAAATTACAAACATCTCAAAACAAACTAGTCGGACTACTGCTTGACCTGACTCCTAGAACCCACCTCACCCCTGCCCACTTTGACAACCTAGGATGGCTTAGAGTAGACGACAGAGTACAGCAACTTGCAATGGGCCTGGTCTACAAGATACACTACACGACCAAGGTACCCATGTACATGTCAAAATACTTCCCAAAGGTCAGTGAATACCACAATCACAACACCAGAGGGAGCTCCACAAATCATGTTAAACCCAGATTCGGCTCAAACAAGGGACTAAACACGTTTAGCAATTATGCCACATCAATGTGGAACGCCCTTCCCAAAGCTGTAAGGGAATGTGAATCACTACCCACTTTCAAGAACAACTACAGGAGACTGCAATTCGAAACTGGCCCCTACAAATGTCCTAACCCAGTTGTACAGTAAATGACCAAGTATGGCTTTGTCAGTATTCCAATGTACAGTGTACAGTGTCCCCCTACCCAACCCCCCCCCCCCCCCCCCCACCTCCAATGTACAGTTCCCCCACCCCACCTACCCAACCTCCTACAATGTACAGTTTCTACGTCAAATGTATATACACTCTTTTCTGGACACTTTTTGTATCACAAACAGTACTGTATTTGCAAATCTGCTATGTCATGTTTCAAGTTTCTTTAATAGTTGTCATACAGAAGTACAGAATACTTTTATACAAAATGCTTCTTACTGTTACGCTCCAGAGACTGTGCTAGACAAGATAAGTATGAAATAAAATAGTATAGCATGTAAAATAGAAGTAAAAATAGAGGTCACAGTGTTCAGTATAGACATATGTACAATGTTCGATGCAGAATAGAAGTAACTGAGTTACCATACAATATACTATGCAATGTACTAATATACAATACTATATATTATATAAATGTATAGATGTAGCAGTACTGTCAATCTGTATGTCGTGTGTGTCATATATGTTATGATGAATTGAAAATGGTGTAAACAAGACAAGTCTTTCTCTGGTCTGCATCCCCTTAACAATTGTATGTATTGAGCTGTACTGTACCCATTCTGCAATCTGTTAATAAAGTTTTCAATCAATCAATCAATCAATCAATCCCCAGAGGAGAAGAATGAAAGAAGGAGTCTCTTACTGGGAAGCAGGGCAGCACCTGTTTGATTCCTGACCACATTAGAAATCAAAGTGTGATCCTGCTGCCCTCTTCTGACTTGACGTGGATATGACGGCTTGATTGTCCGGTTCATAAGAACAGAACAAGCCAGCTCTTATAGTCTGCTGAAATCATGTTGTAGCTTTATTGAAGGCACGTTATAGAGTTATTATTTACAATACTATACATATTGCACATTCAATATTTGCAATGAGAAACACCATTTAAGATAAAATTACATTTCAACATACGGTTTGACAAACTTATATTCCTGATACAAGTACAGTATAGTGTACATTCAAGTGTTATGTATATGCAATATACAATGATTTCCAAACACAGTTTGCACAATACGTGGTTGTTTAACTGCTTGCAAACCTACATACTGTACATTTCATTTGCATTTAACGTGAAACTTGACATACTGTAGCTATTTGTACAACACAACAGCTATCGAGCAGCTGACCGATTTATTAATCATTTGAATTATTTACTTTTGCTCACAAATTGAGCAGGTGTGTGGGTTGGGGACCGGGATCAACCACTCGTGTTGTCACTGAACAACAACTAATTATAATTGTTTTGTTCTAACAAGTTCGAAGCAAAAAACATTTTCATTCCGTGTAATTTCAGTGTTGACTGTCCAGTACACACATGCTGACAGAAATGGTCTTCTGATAACACTTTATTCTTGCATCAATCAGATACACATAACTATAGTATATGAATATCAATCATAAAGATTTATAACAGGGGCGGCTGAGTGGCGCAGTGGGCAAGGTGGTCGCCACTGATGCAGGAGATGCTGTTATCGAGCCCAGCTCTCGGCGTTGCTACCGGATTGGCCGGCCGTCATACTAACACAATTGGCAGTGTTAGAGGGTGGGAAAGCCGGTAGGTGGGGATTGGACGTTGTGGACAGCGACTCCTACAGGTCTGTTGGGTGACGCCGGTGCGGCGGAAACAGGAAGTATCGGGGGCAGCGTGAGCCTCCCACGCGCGTGATTTTTTCCCATAGCCTATGTGTGCGAAGACGCTCTCTGATTGGCTAGCCGCGTACAGCGAAGACCCTCTCTTGATTGGTTTAGCGCCGAAGGGTCTCTTCCTCCTAACCCTAACCCTAACCCTAACCTTAACCTTAACTCTAAGCATAACCCACTTTGAAAGAGGGCCAAAGCATAACCACTTTGAAGCAGAGAATATATGTACAAGGCGGAAGAGACCCTTCGGCGCTAAACCAATCGGAGAGGGTCTTCGCTGTACGCGGCTAGCCAATCAGAGAGCGTCTTCGCACACTTCCACATGTCAAACACTACTTGACTGGATATTGGTCTCACATCCAAATAGGTTTTCTAATTCAGGGACCATGTCAGACTGCTTTAGTGTTGTGGAAAAAAAGTCTGCACACCGTCTATAGTGTTCCCAAGTTTTAATGTACTTGAACACAACGTTTCGTCTAGGCCGAAACGTTGTGTTCAAGTACATTAAAACTTGGGAACACTATAGACGGTGTGCAGACTTTTTTTCCACAACATTACAGATCTATTTCGAGTCTAGCACCCGTGACTACACTTGGGATGTGCGTGAGTCTTTTCTACTAGACTGCTTTAGTGACCACCACATTGTATTTTGCATCTGGAAAATTAAACTACCCAAACTTTCACCCAAATTTATAAAAATTAGGCAATACAAGAAAATGAATACTGATCAATTTATTAATGACCTGCTTTTAGTCAATTGGGACCGGTACCAAATCATTTCAAAACCTCAAGACGCCTGGAATTTCAAAACCATGAAGGTTAAGGGCATTCATCTTCCTTGGGTCACATCTGATTTAATTCATATATTCAAGCAGAGGGATAAGGCCTGGGCCTCATTTTGCAGGACAAAAGATCCTGAGGAATGGGACAAATATAGATTGTTGAGAAATAAAAGTAAAACTATGACTAGAAATGCCAAATCTAATTACTATAAAGATTCTCTCACTCAGGATTTTAAAAATCCTAAACAATTTTGGAAAAATATAAAAATTTAGCATCATTTCTCCTCTGTCTGTACTCCAAACAACACTTGATCATTTATCTGTACCATTTAATACACCACCTTGTCACAGCTCCTTCTACATCAGGAAAATCACACCAATTGAAGTTCTCAATACCACTAATGATCTCAAAGTGAGCAGCAGCCCTGGATTAGATGGCATTGAAAACAAATTTCTCAGACTAGCTTCACATATTCTGATGTATCCACTCTGTGATCTGTTTAATATGTCTCTATCTACTTATGAAATACCCTCAATTTGGAAATGCTCACGTATCACTCCGTTGCACAAAACCGGCAGTGAACTGGATCCTAACAATTACAGACCCATTTCCATAATCTGCTCTATAGCAAAGATTTTTGAAAAATTGATCTACAAACAACTTTCCGACTATCTCACCAAACACAATATTTTATCTCCTTACCAGTCTGGTTTTCGTTCAGATCACTCCACAACTACTGCTTTATTAAAACTCACGAATGACATACTATATGCATCTGATAACAGCAAAATTACAGGAGCAATCTTTATTGATTCAACGAAAGCATTTGATCTAGTCGATCACTATCTTCTCTTGGACAAATTATATTCTATTGGTCTTTCCCGTAATGCTCTACTGTGGTTCAACTCCTACCTACATAACAGAAAACATTGTGTTGCAATACAAGGTAACAACTCAAGTTTAACTGTGCAGCAACGAGGTGTGCTGCAAGGCTCAACTTTAGGTCCACTTTTGTTTTCTATTTTCATCAATGACCTTCCTTTAATTTTTTCTGAATGTAGTGTTCAACTCTACGCAGATGATACCGTTTTTTACACATCACAAACTAACTTGCCAAAAATAGTCAATTTTACAATCAAACTTTAATGGTCTTCAATTCTGGCTTGCAGCTAACAAATTAATCCTCAATAAAACCAAAACCTATGCCATGCTCTTCGGTACTTCTCAGAATATTAAATCTAAAACAATAAATCTACCTTATAATATTACTTGTCGTGATGGTTCATCACTGCGTAGAGTAGAACACTTCAAATACCTTGGTGTATGGCTTGATCAACAACTATCTTTCAAATGTCATATAGATAACATCATGAGGAAAATTTACTTTAGCATGGGTGTTCTTTACCGCAATAGAAATAGTTTTACATTTACGGTCCGAAAAAAACTAATCTCACAACTCATACTACCCATAATGGATTATGCTGATATAGTATGATTGCAGCCAAAACTACTCTTGTTCCGCTTAACACCATTTACAATCGTATATGCAGATTTGTTCTTGGCTGTTCATACAACACTCATCACTGTATCATGTATCATGAATTGAAAATGGGGGACCCTGATGTAAACAAGACGAAAGTCTTTCTCTGGTCTGCATCCCCTTAACAATTGTATGTATTGAGCTGTACTGTACTGTACCCATTCTGCAATCTGTTAATACACTTTTCAATCAATCAATCAATATGGCAATCTCAACTTCCCTTCTCCCACAATAAGAAGGCAACAACATTGGTTACAGTTTATTTTTAAATGTATTTACTTTAATTATCCTCATTACCTTAAACAGTATATGGTACCTTTCACTTCTAATTACCAACTTCGTCATTGTACTCAACACTTTTTTTCTGTTCCAAAAACCTTTAAATCAGCTGGTAAAAAATCTTTTATGTTTAAAGCTCCATCCGACTGGAACAATCTACCTGTCCACATCCGATCAACATCATCTTTTAAATTGTTTAAAAATACGTTGTCCTCTCATGGTGAGACTATCTGCCTATGCTTTGGACCTCAATAGAATAATATTAGATAGATTAACCATTGCTGGTGTTACAGTTCATGTTCTTGTCGTTGTGTTGTTGTTGCTGATATACTGTTGTATGCTTTTTATCTTTGGATTACTTTATTTTCTTGGCTGGCGTTGCTTACTCTGTTGTTTTGTTTCTGTTTTGTTTTGTCTAGTTTTTTTGTTTGTTGTTTGTTGTTTTTGTTATATATTATTGTCAAATAACTCTGTATTGTCTTTGCGGACCCCCTTGAAAACGAGATGGTTTCATCTCAAGGGGTTATTCCCAATAAAGAAATTTCAATATGCCACGGAAAAAAATCACGCCTCCCACGCGTTACTCCTCGCCACAGAGTTCGAGCTGCTGCGGTGAAAAGATGCGACAGGCTGCCTCCTCGCGTACCGGAGGGGACACGTGATGCAAGGCTTCTATCCTCACTACAGCCGACCAGTGGGAGGCATAGTCTAGCAACGTTCAAGACAGGGGAGGGAAGAATTGGAAATACGAAATTGGGATGGGAGAAAAAATTTAAATGGGGAGAAAAAGTGGATAAAAAAATATTAAGATTTATAACATGGATTCTGATTGCATCATCTGAATCCACCATTGATGGCGGGACAAAAGCCATCCTGGTTAATTAAGTCTCCTATAGATAGATTAGGATCATATCTAGTTAGCAAGAATGCACTAACTTATTGTGTGGCAGGTCATCACGCTGCTGTTCACATTCGAAATCTGGTCCCTATGACTTGCCCCTTGTAATATACAAAGAATATTCTGCCCACCACCCCATACATACATATACTGCCCCTACCCCCCTGGGTATTTTCCCCCAATACCATTGTTCCCTGCAGCAGCGCTAATAAAGTTAAAGTAAATAATACATTTTAAATAAAATGTTATTAAATATAATTACATTTAAGTTAAATTAAATGGCACCATGACAATTGTATTACAAGAAAAATAAAAATGTCATCACATGGCTGAGAATAATATTCTAGAGTTTCCAACATTCTCTGTGATAATCTTAGAAAAATAGTCCTTTCTTGACACTCATATTTCTTTGTTATAGGCAGTCATGGCTTCCTTATATATATCGCAGTGGACTGTGAGCTTGGTTTTCCTCCATTTTCGTTCAGCAGGTCTACAGATTGTCTTTGTATGACCAACACTGCTATTATTTAACCATGGGGAGATTGTCACTTTTTTTTATACCTTTAACTCATTCAGCGCCAGCTATTAGCCTCATCCTGTCAATGGGCCACGCTAAAAGATAGGCATTTTCACTGTGCACCACAATGTTTGCAGAGCTATATCTATATTCTATATTATAGCTATGGAGACAATACTATGGCTCATTTGACAGTCACTATCTATCGTCCAACATGTAAAAAAAATTTTTAATTTCTTCATGTGTGTTATCCCGTGGTGAATATTGTATAGTTTCAGAGTGATCCGGGCTAATTCCTGGAAGCTGAGTTATGGAGCGCTATGTGCATTTTGCGAAAGTCGTTTGCATTGCTCGCCTGGACACAATACTATTTCTAAATCAAAAGGTATATAATAGGTATTATGTTTCATCATGAAGGCATCAAAGGGGGGCGGGGGTCGTTTTGTGATGCTCTGATCGTCAGCAACGGCATACGTTTTGAATACTACATACGTTGATCGATGTGAAATCATTGTAGGATCAAAGTAGGATTGACGTCATATAGTCCTTACCTTTGCTAGGATGTATTCCAAAATGAATATTCCATTTGTCTGATCGCGATTTCCAGTATTGATGTCCATCCGGTCCCTGACATGAAATGGGACAAAATATGCATCAAGTGTGCTGGACGCGTTCCAAGTTGCCCGTGTCCAAATTCTCCGCCCGGACCATATAAAATGTAACACACAGTGTGAAATAAGGTTTCAAAGGGTAGGCTATACTGCCACCTAGCAGGATTCGGCCAACATTGCACTCTTGATGTCTCAGAATGAATTCTAATAATAACACCGAGGTCTGTGAGAGTGTATAGAATATAAAAATCGAGGGCCGCTCCAGTAGCACACCACATAGCGCGCTGAGTCGCGAAGCGGTCGTCCCAGGTTCGATTCCCAGTCCCGGCGACCATTTGCCGCATGTCTTCCCTACCTCTCCTCCCGTTCTCCCTCTCTCTCTCTATCGGTCCTGTGTGGCCGCAAAATGCTATAAATATAAAAATAAAAAAAAGAAGGAAAAAAAACGTAATATTACGTGATTGCCACTCAACCGCTGGTGGGCAAACGCATAATACTACATGGTTGGCGCTCAAAGAGTTAATGGAGCGCCAGCATCCAGTGTATATGATAGGGTGTTGTTGAGATTTTCAACCATGCAGTTTAAAGAACAGTCCAGGTTGGATGGTTCAGTTTGTCTCATGATGTTTGAGAACGTCTCTTCTGCGATGTCATCTACAGTAGTACTCTTCGCTTTAAAACGGTTACCTTTTTTGTCTGTTAAGTTTAGGTTAGCATTGAAGAATACACAGTGATGGTCAGATATAGGTAATTTGATTACTGATACTTTATCAATGTTGTTACGAACTGGCTCAAGCTCGCAACAAGAATGGGGAGACACAGGCACAAATTAAGAAATAACAAAGAATTTATTATAATTAAACTAAATGAGCAACCAAAATGAGTGTCAGCAGTGTGGATGAGTGTATGTGCAGCATGAATGTTGTAGGTGTAAAATCAAAGAAAGCAACCAGGCGGTCAGGTGGCGTAGCGGAGATTGCGTTCGTCACCAACGCCGGAGATGCTGGGTTCGCGTGTTCGAATCCAGCTCCCGGCGTTGTCACCAGCTTGGCTGGCCGTTCACACTAATACAATGGACCTATCTCAAACCCTGCCCTCTTTTCTTGATCCAAAGTTTGTCCGAGGTAAGCGACAGTTGTGATTGGAGGATCAAGAAAAGAGGGCAGGGTTTGAGATAGGTCTATTGGCAGTATTAGAGGGTGGGAAAGCTGGCGGGTGGGTCCTGGGCGTTGTGGACAGCGACCCCTACAGTTCGGTCGGGGCGCCTGCTCAGCGAGGGTAGGATCTGGTGAGAGTTAGTGCGGGCCGGCCTCCCACACGTTACACTCTCCCAAGTGAGAATCTGCGCGGCCAGGCTGGCTGCCGGCAGGCTGCACATGCGTCGGAGGAAAGCATGTGACAGTCTCCGGCCTCTCGGACCAACAGTAGGGGAAAGTGCGCAACAACCAGGAAGGGTCGGATGGGAGAAAAATCGGAAAAAAGAAGGAGGGGGAAAAAGATAATAATAAAAAAAAAAAAAAAGGAAAGCAACCAAAAACAACAGCCAAACCAATCAAACAAAGGAACAAATATGTGGCGAGTTTGCCAGAGACCAGAGGCAGCCTCTCTCTCATATCTTGGCTGGCCCATGTGTGCCCCAATTAGCCTGACGATGCCAACACAATGTGGGGGAGGGTCATCACAATGTTCAGCCTTGTTGTCATCACTAAGTCTAGGGTGTTACCATGTTGGTGAGTGGGTTCATTTGCATGTTGTATTAGCTCAAAGCTGTCCAGTAGGTTGGTAAGCTCAATAGCCTTGGGGTCGTTCTTCTTATTTATATGAATATTCAGATCTCCGTTCTATAAAATAGAACGGACATAAAAAATACAGGCATGAGCGAGCATAGCAAGGTATGGCAAATCACAGTGTTTCACATTAGGATCTAGCATCCTAATAGGCTCTCTATTCAGTAATACAAATAATCACAGTGTATCTAGCAAATAATAAAAATAGTTTAAAATGATTCAGTTTAAAAATAGTCATCAGTAAGAAGTAAAAAGTGCAATAACCGACACATGAATTTGATAGGCAGTGTATAAGAGTAGGCAGGGTAAGAATAGTGCAGGTAAATACAAGTTGTGTCAGGATATCCCTGATGTTTCCTCTTGCCACTAGGTGGTAGCAGATATCTATCAGTGAAATGCCTGAGCAAAGAGATAGGTTTTAAGCTGTCTTTTAAAGATGTCTAGCGAGTTGGCTTCCCTGATGTTTTGGGGTAGTTTGTTCCATAGTTTTGGGGCATAGTCACAAGCTGATGACATATGACATGTGGGATTAATTAAAAATGAATTAGTCCTCTCTATCTCTCTATCTCCCCCAATCTGCTAGTACGCAGTGCAGTGCAGTGAGCCCAGCCAAAAACAGCATGGAAGGGGAGAAAGTGCTGCTCTACAGTACTTGATTAGAAATACAAAACAATGAATAATAATTAAAAAAAAACTTACAGGTGTGTTCCATAGACTCACAGGAATTGTGTAAAATTTCCCAAATAGTGAAAGAAATAGTAAGATAGTTCCCCTTTAATGTGTACTGGAGACAATTGAGATGTTTCCTTAAAAGGCGTAGTGGATACATTTGAGATGTTTCTTTACTAGGCGTAGTGGACACATTTGAGATGGTTCTTATAGAAATGCAGCCGCAGTTTCTTCTCTTGATCGGCTGCTGGTGGATGTCTGAAGGAGTCATAGACATTTTTACTCCAATTAGATTTTTTTTGATGGCCAATGGAGATGCCATCACAACTGGCAACGAGGAAGGTTCCTAGACCATCCATGAAAAACTCTGTCAACACACAGATAGATAGATTTAGGAACTCATTCGAACATGAATAAAGTATAAGGCAGAATTAAGGCCACACATTTCTTCTTATTGTCAACATGGCCTACAAAAAGACCAAAACCAACAATGCATTTCTTCTACTTACAAATATGGCCCATCCAGTCAACAGCAGATTATAGCTCATATTCAGAAGTCATGGAACTTAAAAAAAATAAATAAAAAATTGTATAATTCATGCACAGCTTTTACCGGTATTACTTTATAAAGTAACTGCTATGGTGTGGAGTGCTGTTGCTTGTGTTCATTGCAGTGATGAATTATACCGACCAAAACAAAAGGTATGGCTCTGTGACTTGTTTGAATGGTTTCTGGAAAACTATGACTTCTGGATATGAGCTATAATCTGGTGTTGGCTGGACGGATCATTGATTGATTGATTGAAGAATGGGTACAATACAGTACGGTTCAATACATACAATTGTTAAGGGGATGCAGACCAGAGAAAGACTTTCGTATTGTTTACATCAGGGTCCCCCATTTTCAATTCATAATGACATTTATGACATACCCAACATAGATATATATCATGACATTTATGACATACATGACATACAGATATACAGTAGTTACATTTGTGACTTACACGATATGCAAATATACAGTACTATTAAGCAGAGATCCTAACAGAAAATATATACATACGAGGGGGAGGAAACTGTACATTAGGAGGAGGTGGGTGGGAGGGGGTGTTTCGAAATACAGCCTCCCGTAGGTGCTCTTTGAGAGCGGTTTTGAAGGTGGGTAGGGATTAAAAAAAAATTATGGCTGTGGGTAGGGCATTCCACATTGATGTGGCATAATTGCAAAACGTGTTTAGTCCCTTGTTTGAGCCGAATCTGGGTTGAACATGATTTGTGGAACTCCCTCTGGTGTTGTGGTCATGGTATTCACTGACCTTTGGGAAGTATTTCGACATGTACATGGGTACCTTAGTGGTGTAGTGTATCTTGTAGACCAGGCCCATTGCAAGTTTCTGTACTCTGTTGTCTACTCTAAGCCATCCTAAATTGTCAGGGGGCAAAATGGGCAGGGGTGAGGTGGGTTTTAGGAGTAAGGTCAAGCAATAGTCTGACCAGTTTGCTTTGTGATGTTTGTAATCTTGTTTTTAGTGCCTTTGATGTGCTTTGGTACCATGAGGTGCAAGCATAGTTGTAGTACCCTTGAATGAGTGCTCCTGTTAGAGTCTTCAGGGTATTCTTGTTTACCAGAGAGGAGATCCGGTACAAGAATCTTGTTCGTTGGTTGACTTTTTTGATTACCTTGGTTGCCATTTTGTCACAGGAAAGATTTGCATCTAGGATGGAACCCAGGTATGTAATTTCATCTTTCCTTTGACAATATTGTCACCCACTGTAACAGAGAAGCCGTTGGTCTTGCTGAGTTTGTTATTTGATCCGAAGAGAATGGCCTCTGTTTTACCCAGGTGTAATGATAGTTTGTTGTAAGCGAGCCAGGTGCAGATTATGCAGAGTTCTGAGCTGAGGGTTTGTTCAACCTGTAACTTGTTCCTGTCAGAGACCAGCAGGGCTGAGTCGTCTGCGAACAGGAACAAGTTGCAGTCACAAGCTGATGATGAATTATGAATTTGCATAAATTAGGAACAGTAACGGTCCTAGTATGCTTCCTTGTGGAACACCACAGCTCACTGGGAGGGGGGGGGGGGGGGGGGTGATAGAGAACCGTTTACCTCCACCATCTGTTCTCTCCCCTCCAGGTAGGATTGCATCCAGCTCACTGATAAACTATCAAAACCAATTGCTTTTAGCTTGTCAATCAGAATGGAGTGATTGACGCATGTCAAAAGCCTTTTGGAGGTCCAGCATGACCATGCCGCAGTACTTGCCCACGTCCACCTCTTGTTTGATGTGGTCGTTCAAATAGAGAAGGCATATGTCAGTGGAGTGGGATGTTCTGAAGCCAGATTGAAATTTGTCGATTAGATTTTCTTCCGCGAGGTACTTTTCTACCTGTTCGTAGAACATTTTCTCCATGACTTTCGAGATAGAGGTAAGAATGGAAACAGAGCGGTAGTTGCCTGGGTCTAATTTGCTTCCTTTTTTGTGCAGGGGGGTCACTCTCGCAATTTTGAAGTCTTTGGGGACGTGTCCCTGTTTTATGGAGAGGTTTATTATGTGTGTGATCATGACTGGGGTGATGGCGGCTGCTGATTCTCTGAGGAATTTGGAAGGGATATTGTCATGGCCAGTGGCCTTGTTAGGTTGGAGGGCACTCAGTTTTTTGAGTACCTCATCTGTTGTTACCATTTCATACTTGTAAGTAATACTAATACACTTTACAAGAAGAACAAGAAGTCCATAGTGCTTCATAGCAGAAAAATAAACATAAAATGGATGTAAAATAGACATAGGCATATCATTTGCATACAATGTACAGAATAAAAGCAATGCAGAGAGGAAGAAAAGGGTAAAAGCCATGCAGGTTATAACAATAAGTCTGGTTAATTAATTAACAGAATATTATTACACCTGTGGACTAGATTAGCCACTTCTTCCCACCCAAGCCTGATGTGGAATAATGAAGTCCCTGTCTATTTCAGCATAATGCCAACCTTTTTCTATTTTCTAGCAGTAAAAATCTAGTTTGGGTTTCTTTAGTAAGGGTCTTACGACAGCTCTTTTGAATGCGTCTGGGAAAATACCTGTCAGAAGCAATGTATTTATAATATTTAGGACATGACTTGCAATACTCTCGAATATTCGCCTAAACAATTCTGTGGGTATAGGCTCAATACAGGAAGTGGAGGAGTTACATTCCATGACAGTTTTGTAAAGCTCAGTTGATGTAATGCAAGCAAATTTTCCTATGGTTACTTTTCCGCAGGGTTTGCTGATGGTGTCCATGTTTGTATCAGACATAATGCTGGCTCTAATTGAAGTTATTTTTTTTAATCCACTTTTTCCTCCTCTTTTATCTGTTTATATTTTTCTCCCATCCCAATTTAGCCGTGCCAATTCTCCCCTCCCCTGTCTTGAACGTTGCTCGCATATGCCCCGCACTGGCCGGTTGTAGGGAGGATAGAAGCCTTGCATCACATGTCCCCTCCGATACATGTGGAGGCAGCCTGTCTCATCTTTTCACCTGCCAGCGCGGACTCTCATTTTGGCGAGGTGTAACGTGTGGGAGGCTCACACTACCCCCGCCATTTTCCTGTCTCTGCTCTGCAGGCGTCCCCCAACCGACCTGTAGGAGTCGCTGTCCACAACGTCCAGATTACCACCCATCGACTTCCACCCGCTAACTCTGCCAATTGAGTTAGTATGACGGCGGGCCCAAGCCGGAGGCAACGCCGACAACCGGAGTCGAACCCGGTGTCTCTTGCGTTGGTGACGAGCGCAATGTCCGCTGCGCCACCTAGCCGCCTATTAATTGAAGTTATTTTGTTATTGAATAATAATGTTAGTTCTTCACATTTTGATGCAGATGACTGTGGAGGGGTGGGGGCAGTGTTGAGTAGCTGGTCAATGGAGTGTCTGGCATTCTCTGTGATAACCTTAGAAAAGTATTCCCTAGGGCGGTCAGGTGGCGTAGCGGAGATTGCGCTCGTCACCAACGCAGGAGATGCTGGGTTCGAGCCCAGCTCTCGGCGTTGCTACCAGCTTGGCTGGTCGTTCATACTAATACAATTGGCAGTATTAGGGGGTGGGAAGCTGGTGGGTGGGAATCTGGCGTTGTGGACAGCGACGCCTACAGGTCGGGTCTCGGCGCTTGCTCAGCGGGGCAGGACTTGGTGGAGATAGTGTGCCCTCCCACGCGTTACACTCCACCAATGAGTCCTCGCTGCCAAGTGAAAAAAGCATCACTGGCTTGATGGCGCACGTCTCGGAGAAAGCGTGCGTTCGACATCAGGACACCCTTGTACCGACTCGTGGGAGAACATGCGTACAACAACCAGGTAGGGGAGGAGGGGAATTGGCACGACGACTCAATTGGGACGGGGAGAAAATCAGAGAAAATGAATGGAATGACATTCTCTTACTGTATAAAATTGGCCTCAGGGTTACCCATGACTCTGGGCTCACTTCTCAGCCAGAGACATAGCCAGACATTTTCTAGTCAAAATGCTACCTTGGAACTTCTGACATAGCTAGAGAAATAGCCAGAACTGTGAACTGTTAACTTAGTATTCCTCCATTTTCATTCAGCAAACCTACATATTATCTTAGTCTAACACTGCTATTGTCTAACCATGGAAAGTCAGTTGACTTTTTTTTAACCTTCAATGGAGCATCGCTAGAGTAAATGATAAGGTGTTGCTGAGATTTTTCCAGACATCATCATGGTATCCTGGGTTTGCTGTAGCAAGGTAATTGTCTGGTGTTGTGGGGGATGGTGACACTACTTTGCATTTGGTCATGGTTGGGTGGAAAATGGCATAATCAGTGGTGCGTTATTGAAATCATCTGGGGTGACACGCACCACGTGCACGCGCGCTCCCGGCGCGTGCGCGCGCTCCCGCGAATGCGCATTTAATGTCCCCTCGCTTGGGCACAGACTAAAGACAGTGCCTAATTGCCTCTATGAATGGAATGTAACACGTCTTCACAACAAGTTAGGTGTGAATGTGTCTGAGAACGTATTTAACACACCTGACGACCGGCGCTATTGATATGCAAATAGCGAGTGAGCTTGCACACCGTGCTACCCCGTCCCATGAACAACGCATGCCTGGGCATAATCCATGTTGGAGCTGAAGAGTTTTTCCCCAGATCTGTTTAGAGAAAATCCATTATTTCTGAAGAGGCTTCTGCACTTCCAGGACAGATTGAAGTTGTCAATAAAGTTCACTTTGTGTAGGGAACAATCATTTGAAAGCCATCTGCTCAGTACCAGTCCAGTACTCTGCTAAAAAGCTTAATTCCTGGCCTGGTTGAAGGGAGGGTGCCACTGATGAATGATTCAAAATCATTCAAAGTCTAGCAGTTGAGTCAAGACCCCTTTTAGCATTTCTGTCTGTTCCTTGGAGATATAATTTCCTCCAGCAATCTAACAATCTTGTTGTTGTGTTATTTCACAAATAATTTCATCAGGGAAGCAGTATTATTGTATTTCTCTTACCATCAATGTTAATTGCTACAGTAGAATCACAAACTAGCATTATTGGCTCAGTGGTACTATTTGTCAACTATTGATAGTTATCTCCCTGCTGTTGCCTAGCTAGTAAAGGCCAGTCATTAGAACACTTCAGGTGTTTCAGTTTAGTTGGGGATGGGTTTTTATTTGGTCTTGCTCCACGCTTATTCCAATAGTTATTTTTTTACAGTTATCTTGTTTCTCAAATATATTCCAGCAGATTTCCTTTGTATCTGGGGCCTGTGTTAGCTTGGTAGTTTATTCTCTAGCTATGGCTAGTGTTAGCTTAGCATTGTCTGTTTGCTGAGCATCTGGCATTGGCCTCACCTTTGGGGTCCACGATAGTGTTGTTTCATTCTCTTCCAGATTATATATTTTTCTCAAGCACGGCAATCGCCTGTAGATGTCCACAAGAGTCTTTGCAGGGGGACATATCCGTGGAGAGGGAATATCCACGATTTAATCCCAGGTTATTTATGGGGCTAGATGGCTAAGCTAGTGAAGCTAAGCCAAGCTAAACTAGGTTAATGATAGGTGACGCTCCAACTAATGAATGTAAATAATATAATTAAAAGTGCCAAGGAGGTACCGTAGGAACTATAGACTAGCGTAGCAAGTCTTAAATATTAAAAGAGCATTTTAACAACAATTGAGCAGCATTAATGTAAAAAATATTAAAGGAATGATTCTTTAATGCCATTTAGTAGTTGGCTCCACCAACCTGAATGATCATTTAATACCCTTTACTAGTTGACTCCTCCCACCTGCATGACCCTTTAATACCCTTTAATAGTTGGATCATACTACCTGAAAGATACTTTAACGCTTTTCTCGCCAAGAACGTGTTACCACGTCATTGCTCGCCATGCGTAATCTGCCAATGACGCCGTAAGGCGTCTTTGAGATCAATATTTAAAAAATCTGTGATGGCAATCATATTTCACCCACGGAGACTTGAGACTTGCTGTTGATATCCTCTTAACTCTCCAACGGTTCAAGACCGCCATCTGGTGGCCGATCGGCGAATCGCCAAAACCGGAAGTGACGCGCCGGAAGTGGTGCTCAACCATATTTCGTCCGGCCACTCGCTATCGCTAGCGGGACTCCAGCTCGACACACTGGATAGCGATCCGTTGCCAATAACTCGATAAACAACATGATTTGGACGTATATAGCATTATACAACCTCGACATGGATCGCATATATCAACATCCCATAATAGCGAACTTTCTGCTCGACGCTGATCGCCCAACGCTACGAGGAAGCTGCGGTGAGTTTCAGCATGTTTGATTATTATTAAACGTATAATCTGCTCTGATATATATATCGCCCATACTAAATAAACTATTTAACGTCGGCCACGGACTTATAACCCCCCCCTCCAGTCACCAGCAGATGAGGCATGACGTGTAGGACCTTGTACAATTGACATTTTTTATCTGACGTCAATCGGTATCAAACTACATTTGATGATCTAATATATGTATTTAGGGCTATAACTCGCGTTCTGCAGAATGCTGCAGAAAACGATAAAAACATATTTATACTTTAGACCGTATTTTAGTATGAATATGTGAATGAAAAAGTAGAACGTTGCTACATCCTAAACGATAGATACTTGACGTTGAATGGGCCATAGTAATGTCAATTTAGCAATACAATTTAAAAAGTTATAGCCCTGCAAAGAAGGGGAACATCTCCATAGACTTATAGTGGTGGCAGAGAGTGGATTAAGATCAGAATCTGTGGCAGATAAAGGGTTAATACTAGGGATGTCCGATATTATCGGCCAACCAATATTATCGGCCGATATCGGCAGTAAAATGTGATATCGGAAAATATCGGTATCGGTTTAAAAAAGAAAAAAACAATAACAATATTTGTTATATATATATCCAGTGAAATTATTAGTTACCTGAAATTATTCCGTTTTTTGAGGGGGGATACCCTGCATATATCGGTATCGGTTGATATCGGTTGATATCGGTATCGGAAATTAAGAGTTGGACAATATCGGAATATCGGTATCGGTAAAAAAGCCAATATCGAGCATCCCTAGTTAATACCATTTACTAGTTGGCTCCTCCCACCTGAATGATCCTTTAATACCATTTACCAGTTGGCTCCACCCACATGAATTATCCTAATACCATTTACTAGTTGGCTCCTCCCACCTGAAAGCTCCTTTAATACCATTTACCAGTTGGCTCCACCCACATGAATTATCCTTTAATATCATTTACTAGTTGGCTCCACCCACCTGAATGATCCTTTCAATTCCATTTACCAGTTGACTCCACCCACCTGAATTATCCTTTCAATACCATTTACCAGTTGGCTCCACCCACATGAATTATCCTAATACCATTTACTAGTTGGCTCCTCCCACCTGAAAGCTCCTTTAATACCATTTACCAGTTGGCTCCACCCACATGAATTATCCTTTAATATCATTTACTAGTTGGCTCCACCCACCTGAATGATCCTTTCAATGCCATTTACCAGTTGACTCCACCCACCTGAATTATCCTTTCAATACCATTTACCAGTTGGCTCCACCCACCTGAAAGATCCTACCCTTGGGGGTCGGCCCTCCTGTTTGCACCTGCATGCGGGTGAACAAATCGCCAAGGGCATTCCTCAGAAATCGGTCAAAATAGAGAAATAGCATTTTTGAGTGCTTTGAACTGTTGTATATCTGTTTCCTTATTTGCAAAACGTAATACGACTTGTAAATGGGATAAATTCTTGCTATATTGCATGGCTGTAATCTCCACTACAAAAGGGGTGTGTGTGTCTCTCTCTCTACGTAGCTGGACAACACAGCATTAGCGTTCGCAGCAGCTATCAATCAATCGTATTGGAGAATTCTGTGTTAATGGCGAAGAGGACAGATATTAGTCCATTATTATTATTATTTTGTCTCGGTCTCAATGAAGACTAGAGCCGGCGAACGAAAGCGAGAGTGAATCCAACGATGACGTCGCCTAGCTAATATCCGTGTGCAGCACTAAGTAATTCCCTCACCTGCAATGGCCAGTCAGACCTGGATGGAAAAGAACTTGCATATGAATTGTCTTTCATTCTTTCAAAGCCCTGAACTGATATTTGGTTAGAATGTTACCAGAATGTTTCATAGGACATTGATTGAATTTTACAATTGGTGGCTTATTTTGAAGGTACAGTATGAACCTGTAGTTTCATATTATGTAAAAAAAGAGAAATGTGAAAATCCCCAGAAAGGGAGGGGTGAAAATCGCCCAGACTCCCAAGGGTTTAAAGTGGAAATGAAGCAGTGCGATAAATACATATTCATAGCATCACATTAGTATTTAGATAAGCCACAGAAGAAGTCACGTTATAAAAATAAGCAGTTTCTAAGAAAAAACGATTTGTTGTGTACATTTCTGAAGCATTTAGCATTATGGGCGCGGCCATTTTGTTGCTGACGTCATACCGGGGGTTGGGTGTATACACTCTGGTTAGCTGCCTATATTGAATGGGTCAGTCAGCAAATAAAATGTTGCCTACAAAACAACGGGACCGCGGTGGTTCTGTTTGTATTGCTCCTGGCTGTTCAAACTAATTTTACCATGTGAGAGAGAGGAAAGTTGGTTAATTTCCACAAACTACCAGTGAAAAAAAACAGTGTTGTCGACATGTTGGCTCGGGCTGGCTGCACTCAGGCGGCGCGACCAGCCTGTTGGACAGGGAAGGAGGATCTGCAGCGAACACTTCATTGCCTCGGATTATGTTGTTGGGGTGGGATGTTTGTCCAGAAGACCACTAATCAGCTGAAGCCGGACGCGGTTCCCTCGGTCTTCGACAGACAGACCGGCGTTAGCTCTCGGGGCCCGGCGTTAGCTCTCGCTAGCTAGCGTTAGCAACCGGAGCGTCGCGGAGCATTCAGCCTGCTGGCTACACAGCTTGTGTAGCCAGCAGGCTGAATGCTCCGCGACGCTGGTTGAAGTGGGTCTAGGTAGCCAGCAGGCTGAATGCTCCGCGACGCTGGTTGAAGTGGGTCTAGGTAGCCAGCAGGCTGAATGCTCCGCGACGCTGGTTGAAGTGGGTCTAGGTAGCCAGCAGGCTGAATGCTCCGCGACGCTCCGGTTGCTAACGCTAGCTAGCGAGAGCTAACGCCGGGCCCCGGCTGGTGCCAACTAGCTAGCGATCGCTCCCGAGAGCTAACGCCGGTCTGTCTGTCGAAGACCGAGGGAACCGCGTCCGGCTTCAGCTGATTAGTGGTCTTCTGGACAAACATCCCACCCCAACAACATAATCCGAGGCAATGAAGTGTTCGCTGCAGATCCTCCTTCCCTGTCCAACAGGCTGGTCGCGCCGCCTGAGTGCAGCCAGCCCGAGCCAACATGACGACAACACTGTTTTTTTCACTGGTAGTTTGTGGAAATTAACCAACTTTCCTCTCTCTCACATGGTAAAATTAGTTTGAACAGCCAGGAGCAATACAAACAGAACCACCGCGGTCCCGTTGTTTTGTAGGCAACATTTTATTTGCTGACTGACCCATTCAATATAGGCAGCTAACCAGAGTGTATACACCCAACCCCCGGCATGACGTCAGCCATGACGTCAGCAACAAAATGGCGGCGCCCATGTTGAAAACAGGGATATTATATTATATTTTTCAGACAAATAAGATAGATTTCACATTTGATTATAGAACCCTGTCTTACACAAGGTACACAACAAACAAACTAGGATCACATTGCTCACTGCTTCATCTCCACTTTAATACCATTTACTAGTTGGCTCCACCCACAAGGTCCCACATGACAGATACTTTGGTACCATTTACTAGTTGGCTCCACCCACCTGAATGAGCAACTCTCTGTAGCTGGGGGTCAAACCCCACCCTGCGCACAGTGTCGGTACGACCCAGGAAGAAGTTGACTACTCCATCAGTCAAAAAGCATTTGGGGAAACCAGGCAGCGTGTGGAACCTTCCGCCTGACTTCCTCTTCAAACAGCCTCCCACCTCTGGATCTCCTTCCTCATATTCCAGGGAAAAGTAGAACCCGTTTCCATCTACAGAACCCCCTACCTGAGGAAGAGAGAAAGAGAGAGGGGGATGGAGAGACAGAGACTTGGGTCTATATACAGTAGACTAGGGTGTATACAGTAGACTAGGGTATATATACAGTAGACTAGGGTCTATATACAGTAGACTAGGGTGTATACAGTAGACTAGGGTCTATATACAGTAGACTAGGGTATATACAGTAGACTAGGGTCTATATACAGTAGACTAGGGACTATATACAGTAGACTAGGGTCTATATACAGTAGACTAGGGTGTATACAGTAGACTAGGGTATATATACAGTAGACTAGGGTCTATATACAGTAGACTAGGGTGTATACAGTAGACTAGTGTCTATATACAGTAGACTAGGGTGTATACAGTAGACTAGGGTCTATATACAGTAGACTAGGGTCTATATACAGTAGACTAGGGTCTATGGGTGTCTCTCTCACCACATCTAGTTCTGGTGTGGCTTCCATAACCTCCACCATCTTCTCTATCTTGGTGTCTGCAGTAAACAGGAAGTCATCATCCACCCACAGGAAGTACTTGGTGGTAACCTGGGATATGGCCAGGTTCCTGCCAGCGAACCAGCCCTGAGGGAGGAATGACGTTTCCAGGTTAAAAGGGTGTCTTGGTTTTTAACATGTTAGTCAGGCAAGTGCTACCGGAGTCTCATGGCCGGTACAGAGAGACTCAGAAGCAGCTTCTATCCCCAGGCCATCAGGATGCTCAATGACTCTATGCAACACTAACCCATCCATCTACATTCATTGTACACACATCCACATGCACACACTCACTTTAAACATTCACTTTAGACACTTAAACACTACACCATATTTTATCTATTTATTACTAAAAGATTCGCACTACCTCTCTACCTCATTTTAGCATTTTGTACTTTGTAGTTTTGTATATTTTGTATAGTGTTTGGTCTATTATTTTTACCTTTTTACTGTATGAAGCACAATCTTAGGGGGCTCATACAGAACCAAGCATTTCACATGTACCTTATGTGACAAATAAAACTTTGTATTCCTATTCAGCAGGACTGGCCTTGTAGCATAAACATGGTACCATCTCTGTGTTGGAATGTTAGGTAGACAGAATAGTCTTGTTGCCACTCAGGCACTCTTTAATGTTGATCAGTAGAGTCCTTTCTCATCATCATCATTTATTTTATTCGTACATGGAATTACCACAGTCCAACAGTACATATTAATATAATTCACCAAATTCCATGGTCGAAAGGAACAGGAAGAAGATTTTTTTTTTATATATACCTGCCCCTACACACATACAACACACCGATAGACTTATTGCGTAAAACCAAACGGAATATACCCATTTTGCAAAAATGGAAACATCAACACAACTAAATTAAATCAACATTTTTATTTTATTATAATATAACTAAATCATACTATTTATACTACACTACAAAATATTGGTATACAGTATTATACAATATTTTAATATATTATTATTCTATGTTACGCTGCTATATACTATATTACTATACTCATACTGGCCTATACTGCAATTCTATGCTATGTTATCCTGTTATGCTAAACTGCAATATTATACTAAACTGTGCTATACTGTCTATTTATCTTTTCTTTGTACAACCTTTTGAAGTGAAATATATTAGTATAACTCTTTTCATTATTCTGCAAAGAGTTCCATAGTTTGATACCTATAACTGAGGTGCACCTTTGTTTTAAGGTTTCTCAGCACAATCCAAGCAGTGTGCTACATACAGTAAAAAGAAAGTAAGTAAAAGAAAAGTAAGTAAAGTCAATATACATATATACAATACAGAGTAAAATGAGTAACAGTGAGGTACAATGCAGAGGTACAACACTTAGGGTAGGGTGCAAATGAGGTATGAATGTAGTGCAAATCTCTTTAATAATAGATAAATATAACGTGTCTAAAGTGAGTGGTAAGGTGAGTGTTTGTTTAAAGTGAGTGTGTGTGCAGTGAGTGTAGATGATGTGTTGTTACATAGTCATTGAGCATCCTGATGGCCTGGGGATAGAAGCTCCTTCTGAGTCTCTCTGTACTGGCCATGAGACTCCGGTAGGTGTTATACCACCACATTGTGACAGTTACATGTTTGAAATCAAATAAATTAAATACATTTTCCAATATTACAGTAATACACCAGATTTAAAGCATCAGCTGTGACCAGCACTGTTCACTCTTATAGAGTATAATACAATAGCATACTTAACTACTCTGTCTCACTCTTATAGAGTAGAATACAATATAATACTTAACTACTCTGTTTCACTCTTATAGAGTAGAGTAGAATACAATATAATACTTAACTACTCTGCATCACTCTTGTAGAGTAGAATACAATATAATACTTAACTACTATGTCTCACTCTTATAGAGTAGAGTGGAATACAATCTAATACTTAACTACTCTGTCTCACTCTTACAGAGTAGAGGGGAATACAATAGAATACTTAACTACTCTGTCTCACTTGCATAAAGTAGAGTAGAATACAATATAATATATAACTACTCTGCCTCAATCTTAGAGTAGAGTAGAATACAATATAATACTTAACTACTCTGCATCACTCTTGTAGAGTAGAATACAATAGAATACTTAACTACTGTGTCTCAATCTTATAGAGTGCAACAGAATAGAATAGAGGAACTCATCTTTACCTTTAATGGTGGCATGATGTACCGCTCTATATTCTTGCCGGATACCTTTTCTGGCTCCATGCTGTCATCTGCAATGATGATCTTAATGTCTTCATAGAAACGCTGTATGCTTTGAATCAGCACATTCAGCTCGTTGTAACGAAGAAACGTCTTGGTGGTGATGGTCACCTGGGAGTTGATGTCTGAGAGAAAGAGAGATAGAATTAAGCATTACATCACGCGCAGGAGTGGGTTATGAGAATTAGACCATGCCTAGGGGTGGTCGTTAGACCCCCCTAGGCATGGTCTAATTCTCATAACCCACGACTGCGCATGGTGTAATGGCTTTTATACAACTGGCGCATTCATCCAACCTTATTGCTATACAATAAACACACATTAATTGAAGATTTATTGACAACCATCCGCAGAAAAAGTAGTTCCAAAAAAAAAAGAAGAGCCGTTGCCTCCGTGAGCAGCGCTGTTTCAAGGCATTCCATCTAAAGTGAGCGTGTGTTATGGGATTGATTGATTGATTGAACAAATCAATCAGACAGTGCTTAGGCCTACATCTTTATACAATTGCCGAATTCATCCAACCTTATTGCTATACACTAAACACATTAATTGAAGCATAATGGACGTTGCGTTTATGCAGTTAGGTTAGATGCCGTTTACAGCCAAAGTTTTGCTTGTACACGGTTGCAATCCCCCTCCTCGCAGTCACGTTAAAATACGTCATTGGCTATAGGCTTTTTAAACAATTTAATAGGCTAAACTTCGTTTTAACTTCTTTAATTCACATTTGTTTATTTCATTTCATTTTTACCGACATAATGCTACCTGCCTCGACAAAATCCGTGATTCGGTTGCGATACAGATGAATTATGAAGTTAACGGTTGTTATTGGAATGATTGATTGATTGATTGAACATTTTATTACCAGATTGCAAAATGGGTACAATACAGTACAGCTCAATACACACAATTCTTGCAGACCAGAGAAAGACTTTCATCTTGTTTACATCAGGGTCCCCCATTTTCAATTCATCATAACATATATGACATACATGACATACAGATAGACAGTACTGCTACATCTAGACATTTATGACATACCAGATTTACAAATACAGTACTGTTTTTGTAGGGTGAGTATGGTTTATTTACATTGATGGTAACATTCCCGGTTATAGTGCAGTTTGTGAAAAGAGTATCTGGGTCGTTATTTTGCCTCTTAGCTGGAACAGAATTCTCAGACCCTTCTGCACCTTCTGCGATGCGCTTTTGCGCAGATGAGCCTGCGAGAACATGGCTATAATTTCGCCTGTCTTAAACAGTTCGAAACAAGGCGGACATTAATAACATCAATAATATCAATCAATCAATCGATTCAATAACCCACGCTCACTTACAACAGCGCACCTCCGCGTGAGCGTGTGTTATTGGTTTGATTGATTGATTGCTTGAACATTTTATTAACATTGAAATGCATGTCCTTTTGACTAATGGCATCTAACAGACTTCCCGCGATTTATATTTTGTTCCACAATTACTCATGACCCACCAATTACATAATCCAACATTGTGTAAGAAACTAACACATTCGCCATGACAGAATCGTTTTTGAATTAGTCGTTATGACGCTTTCAACACATCCAGTCGTAAAGATTATTGTCCGCCATCTTGGCTTTTCCTATGAAAAAGTCGAACTGGCGGAGTGATTGTAATTCGGTTGTGGGCGGGTTCTGGGATCACGAGCGAGGGTTATAAGAAATAACCACTTGACTGTTTCAGCCAATCAGAATCGAGAAATTTGCATGCCATTGTATAAACAGACATAGAGAGATAGAGATACAGACAGAGAGAGAGAGAGATCCAGAGAGAGGCTGCTTATTTAGACCACCACTGCCCCTTGTAGAGGACAGAGAGACAGACAGACTTTTTCCTATTTCGTAGAGGACAGACAGATTAGATATTTTCCTTTATCATAGAGGACAGATGGGCAGACAGACCTTTTCCTATATCGTAGAGGACAGGTAGGGACGGCTGTTGGATGACAATGGGGAAGACAGCCTCGTAGTTCTCAAACAGGAAGTGAGCTGAGGACAGAGTAAACAGGAAGTGAGCTGAGGATGGAGTAAACAAGAAGTGAGCTGAGGAGGGAGTAAACAGGAAGTGAGCTGAGGATAAAGTAAACAGGATGTAAGGTTAGGAGGGAGTAAACAAGAAGTGAGCTGATGAGGGAATAAACAGGAAGTGAGCTGAGGACCAAACAGGAAGTGAGCTGAGGAGGGAGTAAACAGGAAGTGACCTGTGGACAGAGTAAACAAGAAGTGGGCTGAGGATAGAGTAAACAAGAAGTGAGCTGAGGGAGTAAACAGGAAGTGAGCTGAGGAGGGAATAAACAGGAAGTGAGCTGAGGACCAAACACGAAGTGAGCTGAGGAGGGAGTAAACAGGAAGTGAGCTGAGGACCAAACAGGAAGTGAGCTGAGGACAGAGCAAATCATTCAACCTTTATTTCAATCTCGAAAAATCATTGAGGGGCTGTCCCTCATTTCCAATGATACCAAAATACAAAAGGACACAAGTCAAAAGAAAGGAGTAGTAAAACAAGTACATACCTGTAATGAGGGTGAATGTAAGGTTACTGAGGTTACTATGGTTACTTACTACGGATATATTTTAGGGTGCTTTATAGTAAGTTCCATGGAGGCCAGAGGACAGAGTCCCCGGCCAGCGTCCTAAAAGTCTGTGCCGACCAACTGGCATTCTGTCATCCCCACCTGTCTGAAGAAGTCCACCATTATCCCTGTACCCAAAACATCCAAGCCTGCTTGCCTCAACGACTACCGCCCTGTAGCTCTCACCTCCATAGCCATGAAGTGCTTTGAGAAGCTAGTGAAGGGCTACATCTGCTCCTCCCTCCCCATCAACCTGGACCCACTGCAATTTGCATATCGCCCCAACAGGTCCACGGAGGACGCCATAGCCCATGTGCTGCACACAGCAGCATCACACCTGGACAAGAGGCAGGGGAACTATGTGAGAATGCTATTCATCGACTACAGCTCAGCATTCAATACCATAGTCCCCTCCAAACTCATAGCCAAGCTCAGGGACCTGGGCTTGAACTATGACCTCTGCCAGTGGGTCTTGGACTTCCTGACGGGTAGACCCATCACTGTGTGGCACAGCGGAACAACAACACAATCATCAAATTTGCTGACGACACAGTAGTGGTGGGCCTGATCTCTGCAAACGACGAGAGGGCCTACCTGGAGGAGGTTAAGGTTCTAGCGGGATGGTGTCAAGAAAACAGCCTCTCCCTGAACGTCAGCAAAACAAAGGAGATGATTGTGGACTTTAGGAGGTCGGGGGTCAGGGACTACAGCCCCCTCAGCATCGACGAGGCACCGGTTGAGAGAGTGAACAGTTTTAAGTACCTCGGAGTCCACATATCCGAGGACTTGACATGGACCACACACATTGACAGTGTTGGCACGACAACGCCTCTACTTCCTGAGGCGCTTAAGGAACTTCAACGTGAGTCAGAAGATCCTCAAGAACTTCTACTCATGCACAATAGAGAGCATCCTGACTGGCAATATCACCTCCTGGTTTGGGAATAGCACTGCACAAAACCGCAGCAGACTACAGAGAGTGGCCCGTTCAGCCGAACGCACAATTGGAGGGGGGCTTCCCACTCTCCAAGGAATTTACAACAAGCGGTGCATGGGCAAGGCTAAGAGAATAATCAAAGACTCCAGCCACCCAAACAACTGCCTCTTTGAACTGCTGCGGTCAGGCAAGCGATACCGGAGTCTCATGGCAAGCACAGAGAGACTCAGAAGGAGCTTCTATCCCCAGGCCATCAGGATGCTCAATGAACAATGATTGAACAATGAACAATAACAGGCCATCAACACACCCACAGCACACACACTCACTTTAAATAAACAACACACTGTAGCACCCACTTTACCACACTTTACACTTTTACACTTTACACTTTATATTTATATTATTGGTAAGGGAATTGCACATATCTCATTCCTTATTGCACCTCACCACCACACGGTGGCACCACAAGCTAAGCTATACCTCACCATTTTTGTACCAGATACTGTATATAGAGGTATACTGAACAATTGTTGTTTACACTTGTTTTTACTTGACTTCTTGACTTTCTATTTTATACTTATTATACTTATTTATACTATCTTGTTATTATCTAGCACACTCTCAGGAGCAAAACAGAGAGAAACATTTCATGCAAAGTATTCTGTATGACAAATAATAAAGAAACTTGAAACAGAGTATAAAAGCTTTTCAATATCTGGATCATGCCCCTTGAGTTTATACAATCATTAGAGTGAGTTTTTTATGGTCCATAAATCTAAACTAACATAGTGTAGATGCAATACAGGATGGTAACTTTTTTGTCTTTTTAGAGCTTTATAGATAAACGAATACCCATGTATATCACTGTGGTGTGGGGATGGTTTAAGCAGCCAGACCTGCCCTGCGTCAAGCTAATCAGACCTGGGAGCAGCCACACCTGCCCTGGGTCAAGTTAATTAAGACCTGGGAACAGCCACACCTGCCCTGCCCTGGGTCAAGTTAATTAAGACCTGGGAACAGCCACACCTGCCCTGGGTCAAGTTAATTAAGACCTGGGAACAGCCACACCTGCCCTGGGTAAAGTTAATTAAGACCTGGGAACAGCCACACCTGCCCTGGGTAAAGTTAATTAAGACCTGGGAACAGCCACACCTGCCCTGGGTCAAGTTAATTAAGACCTGGGAACAGCCACACCTGCCATGGGTAAAGTTAATTAAGACCTGGGAACAGCCACACCTGCCCTGGGGTAAAGTTAATTAAGACCTGGGAACAGCCACACCTGCCCTGGGTCAAGATAATTAACCTCTTCCACCCGGAGCCTATTTTCTGAAAAGATACATACCTAAGTAAATGGAATATTGCTCCACTTCTACAAGCTCCATTTGCATATTCTTGGTATCTAGGGACATCTATGGACCTCAGTGAATGTATTCCCAGTGTCAGAAATATTGTGTCTATTACTAGGCTTGCTTAAATTGTGATGAAACAAAGGAGAATATGAATTATGATTTTTCTTTGCATCTTTGACTGTGAATAACACCATGCTAATAATGACATAACATTAAAAACAGCCACTGATCTCGTTCAGTACCTTCTTGAGATCATGTGTATAAGAAAATCGAAGGAAGTTAATAAAGGGAAGATGATTAAACGGAAGGTTCTGTAGATACAGTACTGAATGCTCCCATCCGGACCAATGCAATTTGAAATATTATTATAGAATATAGAATAGCAGGCTTATAAATTACCTTATAGCCAATTCGCACATTTATATATACATATTATCTTTAAAATGCCCGAGTTCAATTTGGATTTAGTATCACCAGGCGTGCATAAGAACAGATAATGAAATCTACTGTAAATACAGTAGCTTTTTTATTTTGTTCAGGGTGCAACCGTTTTGAAACTAATTTCAGATCTAATTGTTGCTACATGGGAAGAGAAACTAACTGTTTCAATATTTCTCATAAACGTTACCTTTTGTGGTAGAATTATCCAGAATAATAGCAGTTATTGAAATAATTCATACAGAACTATGAACCTTGAACCCCATAAAATCTTCCAGGAAGTGTAGTTTTGATAAATTCCAACGCAGAACCAGACCTCTGGAAGTCCGCTACAAAATGGCCGCAAAAAACTACAATTCCCATTCCCCCGGTTTTACAAAATGGTCGCCTCTCGCGGAATATACAGACATTTCGAAGAGGAAAATCTATCTATATAACACTTTAACCTATTCCTAAACTAAAGTATTGATGATAATATACATTCTAAATGCTGTTGTGACATGATTATGATGTTTATACTTGAATACGGTTGAAAAGAAATCGCTAGATTATAGAACAGTCTGGAAATATTGATTTCTGCCCTGGGTCAAGCTAATTAAGACCTGGGAACAGCCACACCTGCCCTGGGTCAAGCTAATTAAGACCTGGGAACAGCCACACCTGCAGCTGGGATGTATGCTTTGGTATAAAGCAGAATAAAGCAGTCTCAGTACATGTACTCAGTAGATCATACAGATTTAAACTACTAAGTCGTACCCAGGTCTCCAGTATGTACTCTGTAGATGGTGCTGGTGTAGGTGACTGTAGCCAGCAGGGCGTTGAGTTCCGCAAGGCTGTTGTGATTCAGGATCAGCTTCTTCTCACCATTACCTTTTGTTAGAAGGAGAAATAAGCAATCACTATCTTCACACATCACAACAACCCCGGTTTAACCTGTTTCAGTCATTAAACATCCCCGGTTTAACCCCTTTCAGCTACTGTGTCAGTATGAGGAAGAGGAGGAGGAGGAGATAACATCTGCTGTGTCAGAATGAGGAAGAGGAGGAGGAGAGAAGAGCTGCTGTGTCAGAATGAGGAAGAGGAGGAGGAGAGAAGAGCTGCTGTGTCAGAATGAGGAAGAGGAGAGAACAGCTGATGTGTCAGAATGAGGAAGAGGAGGAGAACAGCTGCTGTGTCAGAATGAGGAAGACCTCACCTGTGACCCCTACTCCTTTATCTGGACTGTCCACACCAAGCACACCACTGGACACACAGAGAGATACCTGGACACACACACACACACACACACACACACACACACACACACACACACACACGCACACACACACAGGGAGTACAGTCAGGGAGCGAAGGATGCAAGAACGAGTGAGTGAGTGAGTGAGTGAGTGAGTGAGTGAGTGAGTGAGTGAGTGAGTGAGTGAGTGAGTGAGTGAGTGAGTGAGTGAGTGAGTGAGTGTATCCTTGAAAGTCAGACAGCCGTTGCTTGTTGCCCAAGGTGCAACACCAGAACAGGTCGTAATTTCCACCTGTTGCAGCTCAAAACAGTCAAATCCATTCCATTCATTTTCACTAATCACCCTCCATGATACATTCCCTTTACATGCAGGGTAGTATACATATATGGTAGTATACATAGAAAGTATTATACATACAGGGTAGTATACATAGAGGATAATATAGATTAGAGGGTAGTATACTGTACATACAGGGTAGTATGTAGAGTGTAGTATACATAGAGCATAGTATACATAGATGGTAGTATATATAGAGTAGTATACATAAAGGCTAGTATACATACAGGGTAGTATACATATAATGTAGTATACATAGAATGTAGTATACATAGTGCGAAAGATCTCCTCCCCCCTCCTTTGGATATGTGAAGGATGGGAGATATGTCCGTCACAGAAGGAGTAGAGTCAATTAGGTAGCTGATTAGTACTGATAGAACACACCTGTGCATCATTAGTCCAGCCACATCTCACGTGCACACACCCAGTCCCACACACTACATTAACACTAGGTTAGAGAGGGTTGAGTGGAGCATGGTAGGAGTTGGAGTTGTGTTATTGAGAGAGAGAGATTGAGTATTCAGAGTTGTGACGGTGAGAGGTGAGGAGAAAGGGAGTAGGTGTTCTTTGTGTACTGGACCCTGCACTGGCTGAGATTCCCCTTTGTGTACTGACCCTGGACCGGACGACTACCCTGAGTATTGAACAACCCCTTTTTCTGTCTGCGAGCCTGTTTTGTGTTTTTGACCATCGGACTGTCTATGACCATTCTCTTGCTTATCAAACTGGATTTTTGCCTTAATTCAATAAATATTCTTATTGATTGATATTGCTCTTGTGTGGACCTTTTAATTTGTTTGTATTTGAACCGTGGCGAGTCTGGTCCCCACCAGATTGGTCACAATAGATAGAGGGCAGTATACATACAGGTTTATGAAGTACTGAGCATACAACTGGATAAATGAGACTTGGATTATACTGCAGGAGTTGTGAGAGAGTTTGTAAATGGATGTTTTGATATAGTTTTGCTGTTTGATATAGTTCTGCTGCCTGTCTCCTCCACAGCCACCTTCATGCTGCTCAATACTCGCTCCCTCAATAACAAGGCACTACTCATCCATGATATCATCACTGAAAGAAAACTGGATTTGTTTTATGTTTGACTGAAACATGGCAAAATAAACTGGATTTCATCACATTAAACCAAGCTACACCCCCCGGTTACGTCTACCTCCAGAAACCGCGCTCTACGGGCCGCGGCGGCGGGCTGGCTGTCATTCATTGTACAGACTTCCAGGTCAAGGAGATCCCCACTCCTGATCTCACATCATTCGAGTGCATCACTTTCTCTCTCTCCGGATCTCCTCAACCCCAATTTGGCCTGATTTATCCCCCCCCCCCCCCAAAGCCACCACCACCTTCCTGTCAGAGCTAACTGAGCTCCTTTCCTCTCTCTGCTCCAAGCCCCCCACCACCTATCTGCTCGGAGATTTCAACATTCATGTTGACTCCATCAACTGCAATTTCGCCTCCGATTTCCTGCCGCTTCTGGACTTCCTCAGCATCACGCAGCATGTCCAGGGCCCCACCCACTCCAAAGGTCACACTCTGGACCTGGTCTTCTCCACCGGTAACCCCCCCTCCCACCTGCAGTGTCTTCTAGACCTTGCGGTATCTGACCATCAGGCCATTCTTTTCACTGTCCCTATCCCCCTGCCCAGGCAGCGCCCAACGCGCACCCTCGCATTCAGGGACACCAAGTCAGTGTGTGCATCAGCCCTATCCGACCTCATCACTACCCACATGGCCCCGGTTCCCTCCGATACCTCCCCGGACACCTTAGCGGCCCGCTACAATGCCGCCCTCTCCCTCAGCCTGCGCCCCTCAGAAGCCGGAATGTGTCCTTTCCTTGCCCCTCCCCATGGTTTACCTCTGACCTCCGCTCAATGAAAAGAGCTAGTTGTCGACTGGTGTGGCTCTCCAAGCGATCTGGCCTCACCGTCCACCGTTTGGCCTTCGTCGACCATGTGAGGTCCTACAAGGAGGCTCTCTCCAAGACCAGGACAGCGTACTACTCCACCCTCATCACCTCACAACAAAATCACCCCAGATCTCTTTTCTCAACTATAAATCGTCTCCTCCGCCCTCTCACTGCCTCTCACACTGCTGATGCTCCTGACCTCTGCTCTAAGTGCCTTGACTTTTTCCAGGCTAAAGTGATTTCCATCCATCAACAACTCACGGTGCCCACCCCCATCCCTCCTCACATACCCCTACACGTGCCGGACTACATGCTCCCAGCTGCACCCCTCCATCCCCAATGCTCTCTCCTCCTTCTCCCCAGTGGATGTTCCGCTGGTCATGAAGTTGGTTACCAGAGCCAAAGCTCCCACCTGCTCCCTCAAGGCCTGCCTTCCTACCCCTGCCCCATCATAACGGACTGCGATTGTGTGTAAACTGCTGCAGGTGGAGAGAGAGAGGGAGAGTCAGGGATAGGGAGACCGCTTCCGCATTATTCCCACTGCTCCGCTGTTGAGCGAATTGTTGATTCTCTCTGTCGGCACCCGCGCCCGTCAACCCGTTTGAGGAAGTGTCAGTATTTCCACTCGCTCTGTTGTTGAGCGAATTGTTGATTGTGGGCGGTGACTACAACCAGTGCCTTACTCACTATTTTATCATTTTTTATTACTGAATGAAACAGAGAGGCCTATTGGGATGTTAGATCCTAATGTGAAAAACTGTGATTACCTTATCTTGCTACCTCTTATCTTTTTTATGCTCGCTTACGCCTGTATTTTTTACTGCTGTGAAGCACTTTGAAACGGCAATTTCTGTATGAAAAATGCTATACAAATAAAGTGTATTATTATTATATTATTCACAAGTACTCAGGAGGTTTTAAAAAAAAATCAAAATGTTGCCTCTTTCTCCACCTGATTTTTCTATTTTTCTCCCCGTCCCAATTTAGTTGTTATGCCAATTCCCCCCCTCCCCTACCTGGTTGTTGTGCGCATGTTCCTCCTACTGGTCGGTACAAGGGAACCCTGAAGTCCACCACATGCTTCCTCCGATACATGTGGAGACAGCCAGTGGCTCTCTTCTCACCTGGCAGCGAGGACTCTCATTGGTGAAGCGTAACGCGTGGGAGGTCACGCTGCCTTCACCATTTCCTGCCTTTTGCTGAGCAGGCGCCCAGACCTGACCTGTAGGCGTCGCGGTCCACAACGCCAGATTACCACCCACAACTTCCCTCCCCCTAACTCAGCCAAACGAGTTAGTATGACGACCGGCCCAAGCCGCAGGGCAATGCTGACTCCGGGAGTCGAGACCGCAGCCTCTTGCATTGGTAACGAAGTACTCAGGCGGTTTGATTATTTTTCATAACAAGTTAATGGAACAATGTATAGCAGCCATCTTCAGTGTGCCAATGGAGTACTGTGATGGCGTATACAAACCTACCTTGTAGCCGCTAGAGATCCCAGCATGCAGCATCAAACCTGAAATGATGTAGCTGGTTACTAGGGTTGGGCGATATGGCCAAAATATCATGTCACATATAGGTTTACAATTAGTCATTTAGCTGACGCTTTTATCCAAAGGGACTTTCAAATTGTGTATAACAAGTCAGCAGGAGGGGAATACCTCTGGCAGCGGTAAGTGGTATTGTTCATCATACAGTGTCAAACCTGAGTGCTACACTCTGAGTGCATAGTTGCATAGTAGCATAGTAGGCAGTAGTATAGGTATAGTAGCAATAGGGTTGCTTGTTACGTGTTGTAGCTAATGTTATCACATAATAATTACGTGTTTGCCCGACAACCGTTGGGTGCCAACTACGTAATATTACGTTTTTTCCCCTTTTTTTCCGTATGTTGCCGTTAGAAGGCCTACTGCGACGCCAAGGGTGCAGTACCGGCCAGATTATCCCAGGTGGCGGTATCGAGCTGCAGTAAACCCTGTTCCAGACCCTGTGTTACACTGAAAGGTCTCCAGGTGCAGATTTTCTGTAGACTGCAAGGCTAGAGGTTCAATCGGTCGCATCCACACGTCTACGGGACATCCGATGCATATGCTGGGGTTGATTATGTCGTGGGCCAAATGGAAATCGGATGGAGCAGATATCGATCAAACAATTGGAATATTATTTTTGGAATACTCCCAATCAAAGGTACAGTAAGGATCATCTGACGTAAATTCAGGAATTACCCCATACCGCTGTAAAACCATACTTATATTCACCACGGTATAACACGGGAGTGTAGGGCCTATGCATGGACAATTTTTCTCTTTTTTGCATCTTGACCCAGAAGAAACAGTGTCAAATGATTATAGTAATGTAGGGCTGTCCCCGACTAAGGATTTGGATGGTCGACTATGATTGGCCAAAATTTGCCGTTAGTCGACTATTGGTCACAAAAAAAAATAAAAATTTTTTATAATACTTATACTTTTTTTTTATCATTCCATTTGGGCTGTGGGGGGTGCTTAATGTCTGAAGGAGTCGACTGAAGGCTTCTTGTCCTCTGCAAAAGCATGCAATTGGTCCACTGATGGATACATCTTGATATTGTCTAGTCTAGTGTGTTAATTAGATGGGTGAAATCCTCTTTCAGTGCCTCTGTGCCTGTTTTTGTAGGCAGTTCGCCTCTGGTATGTGTGCCATTAGCGTTAGCCACGCTTCTAGGACTCTTTTCTTTTGTAAAGAATGATAAAAAAATTATAAATTTTGTATTTTTTATTTTTTGTATTAGACTAAAGGTTGGCAGTCGACTTCGGCTCCTTTCGACCGATTAGTCGACTAATCGACTAATAGGGGTCAGCCCTATGGTAATGTATCCATGGCTATAATATAGAATATAGATTTAGCTACAAACAAGGTCACGCAGTCGTATCTTTTAATGCTTGGCCCAGCTACAGCGGTCCGTGTCTAATGGCTGGCATCCAATGTGTTAACTAGTGTTTTCCACCGCTCCACGGTACCAGCTCAGTTCAACTCGACTCTACTCGCCTTTGGTACCAGGTACTTTGTTTTCCATTGCAGATAGTACCTACCTGTACTGCAACAAAGCCTATGTACCTTTAGGTCCATTCCTGTACTTTGATTTCTGTATGTGGTATGGTAGTTTTGGTGAGAGGGTTAGGGTTAAGATACCTGGTATGGTGGTTTTGGTGAGAGGACGTACGATGAAACCCTGGATTGGGTAGTGCAGAGGAGAGTTGGCTGGAGAAAACAGAAGGGTGTCCAAATCAGACCTGGTCCTGGAGGGGGAGAGGGAGGGGGAGAGAGGGAGGGAGGGAGAGAGAGAGAGAGAGAGATCAAGCTCTGCCACATCATAGAAAATGTACAGCAATTATATTATTTTATCATGTAATATAAAATAAATATGAATGAAAAGGCACTAGGATTCAATATATTGTAGCGACGGTGCAATGCTGGAGACGGTTGGCCACTCCCTCCATCCCAGCATGTGTGATTCTGGTTGTTTTGTAAGATGGCAGGTGGTCGCCGGCCGGGTGTTGCAAATTTTATAGTTGTGTGGTTTATTGTTTTTTTTTTTTTTTTTTTTCCCATGTAAGCAAACTATATGGTTATTTGTCTCATGAGTTCAGATAATAAGATAATACTTGAAATACTTAATACATAAAAAATACCTAATCTTGTACTTCTTGTATTCCTCAGCTCTGCGGCGTAGAGTGTCGTTGTATTGATCTCTGGGTATGTGGTCGTGCAGGTTGAAGGAACCTTTGGCTTTAGCACACGTACAACCTGGAGCGGGACTGGACTTGTTTGGAAACAGCATCACTCTGCTCACACACACGCACACACGCACGCGCGCACACACACACACACACACACACACACACACACACACACACACACACACACACACACACACACACACACACACACACACACACACACACACACACACACACACACACTTAGAATCTTTATGTATGTCCACACAAAGACAATGTTTGAGGACACAAATATTATCAGTGCACTTGTACATTGTGGGTTATTCTGATACATTCGTGCCCAAATTGACAATGGCAACCAAAGTTACACAGACACATGGATGATGAACCTGACAATCAACACACAGCTCACTCACACACACACACACACACACACACACACACACACACACACACACACACACACACACACACACACACACACATACACATACACATACACATACACATACACGTCACACACACACAAGGATGAACAGAAATACGTATAATAATAATCAACATTATTTAGAGGTCTTCTGTTTAATCATCTTCCCTTTATTCATTTGCTTAGATTTTTCAGGTCTGGTAAATTTTTGCATGGTGTTATTCAGTCACACAAAAAAAAGAATTTAATTGATATTCTCATTTGGTTCATTACAATTTACTCAAGCCTAGTAACAGACACAGTATTTCTGACACTGGGAATACATTCCCTGAGATCCATAGATGTCCCTAGAATCAGATACCAAGAACATGCAAATGGACCATTAAAAAATATATATATATTGTAAATGTGTATTCTACGTTATTATGGAATGAATGAGATAAAAAAAAATTCAAACAAATAATCTCATAAAAAATATACTTTTTTTAGGGCGGCTACGTGGCGTAGTGGGCAAGGCGCTCGCCACGAATGCGGAGACGCTGGGCTCGCCTGTTCGAGCCCAGCGCTCCACATTGCTTTCAGTTTAGCTGGTCGTTCATACTAATACACATTGGCCGTATTAGGGGGTGGGAAACTGATGGGTGGGGATCGGGCGTTGTGGACAGCGACTCCTACAGGTCGGTTGTAAAAAAACATCTGATTAACCCAATACTGGTAAAATATAGTCCTTACCTCACATCAGATGTTCTGCAAAAAGATTAATCCAATTCCTGATCTCCATTCCAAATATTGATTGCGTTTATTGATCCAACGTTATAGCACCAAAACACATAATCGACGCTGCTCCCAGTGGGGGGACTCAATGCAATAGTATCCCGATGCATGCCCGAGAAGTAAAACCTGGACCGGACTTATTTCTTTGATGCACAGTCCCACCCAATCCAATCCAATGATGTGCAATACCTTCCGGGAGACGATAGGTGGCGGTATTTGCCCTTTTCGAGCTCAGAGCCATTCCCAATGATAACGTCAGGCTGGATGGATGAAAAATTTATTTATTATTATTTATGGATATTGCTAATAAAAGCAAAAACGAGAAAAAGACGAGAAAACTCGTCATTGGCACTCAATGCATGGCGAGTTAAGACGACTAAAGTCGTCATTGGCACTCAATGTGTTAATGATTAGACTTAAGTCAAAAACACATGGCAGGCCACGGATAATAAACTATCGATTTATATGGAATTCGTTAAACGTATCCGTTGTCTTACTTATTATAAAACGTATTATTTATTTCTCCCAAACTGAAGGTTCCGAAAAGTCCGTCTCCATCACAAGCGTAATGTATAGACTGATAGACCTGTAGCTCTCGTCCCAACGACACGGACACAGGTCGGTTCTTTATAAACGGGCATTTATTATCTTGGGCTCATCATCACAACTCCTCGTCCATTTCACGCCGTGAGAACTATATTTATTGAATGAACACAAATGCAACGGTTACTTACAATACAAAGGCTCAAACTAAATTGATTTGCTCAAAAGAAATAAAATACCTCGTTGGTCGCTTGTCAAGAAAAGAGGCTCTTGAGTCCTCTTTCCACGGTTAAATCATTGTGACAGAGATATATAAGAGATATATATATTTTTTTGTATTATTTCTCCTTCTCCGATTTTCAGTTTTTTCTCCCCGTCCAATTTAGTCGCCGTGCCAAGTCCCCCCCTCCCCTACCTGGCTGCTGTATGCATGTTCTCCTACGAGTCGGTACAAGGGCGTCCCGAAGCCGACCGCACGCTTCCTCCGATGCGTGTGGCGACTGCCAGTGACGTCTTTTCACTTGGCAGCGAGGACTCTCATTGGTGAAGTGTAACGCGTGGAAGGGCACGCTATCTCCACCAAGTCCTGCCCCCATTGAGCAAGCGCAGAGACCTGACCTGTAGGCGTCGCTGTCCACAACGCCAGATTCTCACCCACCAGCTTCCCACCCCCTAATACTGCCAATTGTATTAGTATGAACGACCAGCCAAGCTGGTAGCAACGCCGAGAGCTGGGCTCGAACCCAGCATCTCCTGCGTTGGTGACGAGCGCAATCTCCGCTACACCACCTGACCGCCCCCTGCGTACTGAGAGAAAACAGGTGTTTTGGGGTGTTTTTTCAATGTATGTGATGTATAGATTGGGGGGAGATGGTAGCCTCTAAAGGGGCCACGTCAGAGAGATCGAAATGTGCATGGCTTGCCTTAGCAGAGGGTGGTGGAAGAGGTGGTTCAGAGCGAGCAGGGTGTTAGTGAGCACCACACTGAGCGAGCCGAATGTTGACATTCCGATCTAGAACACATTGATAACAGCAGCACAGAGCGAGGGAGAGGGGTGACATCCTTAATGAAACAGTAATGAAACGTTTTGAAATGTGTGAAAGGTTATTAGCAGTTGTCATGACAGCGCGTCGCATGACAACCAGAAGAGGGGCGGGCCGTCGTTGCTATGACAAAGATCCCATAAAGCTGCCAGTGGTTCCGGGTAGGGGCAGACCAAGAGCGACTAAGGGCAGACCACAATCTGACTGAGACTAAGAGGGAAGAAACCATCAGAGACTCTCATCCCTCCCACCCTCAGTGGGGGGGGAATGACACATCATCATTAGCTTCGGCTAACGGGAGAAGGGTTCTGGCTAGACGAGGCCTGAGCCACCATTGGACTGAATAACAGCAGAGACAATAGCAATGAAAATACAATCTGATAACATCTGGGCTGAGGTTTCTGTTTATATCAATAAACAACGCTCTTTCAAGAAAGGTGGAGAATTATTATGGTTTGCGGATTGCACTAACGGGGAATGATAAGATTGTACAGCCAGTATATGAGACGTCGGGATCATTAAAAGTACACAAAGCAGAGGGACCATGGAGAGGTGATAACACAAGAAGACGTGATACTGGCCGATTGATCAGAATCTAACAGTACTGTACTAAATGCCAGTGTTGGAGCGGGAGAAAAAAGGCTGGTCCGGTGTGTAATTTACGAGAGAGCAGGTTTTGCTCGTGAGCTGTGATTGGAAATGGTATCGTAATATAAGTTTAAGGAGAAGTGGAGTAACGTACTCCGACATAGATCTGCCGACGTGCAGAAAATAATGGACGGTGAAGAGACGTTGGGCTGAGTTCAGTTAATGATGCCATAATTCTCTGCTGTAGTTTTAGGCACACATGCACACACGTGCGCTCTCTCTCTGTCTGGCTTGTGCACGCGACAAATACCTCCCGCGCATACAGGAGACAAACGGCGTCTAACCTGACTGCATAAACGCAACGTTCAGAAAAGTTAAATGAAACATTGTTGTTTTCCCTTTAATGTAACCGCAGCCTAAGACAATGGAGATGCTCACTGTTTGCCAGACAGAACCCTGGCCTAGTGGAGACAAGGCATTACATACATACCACACCACAGCCTCATCCATTCTATCACCCAAAGATCCAATTCAGGTGGTGAAACAGGCGTTAACTTAGGTGTGAGTTTACACCAAGGAGAGCCTTCCTCACCAGCTTGTTCAGTTTGACTCCACTATGGCGCTAGCCTTCCTCACCAGCTTTTTCAGTTTGCCTCCACTATGGAGCTAGCCTTCCTCACCAGCTTGTTCAGTTTGCCTCCACTATGGAGCTATAGCCTTCCTCACCAGCTTGTTCAGTTTGCCTCCACTATGGAGCTAGCCTTCCTCACCAGCTTGTTCAGTTTGCCTCCACTATGGAGCTAGCCTTCTTCACCAGCTTGTTCAGTTTGACTCCACTATGGAGCTAGCCTTCCTCACCAGTTTGACTCCACTATGGAGCTAGCCTTCCTCACCAGCTTGTTCAGTTTGCCTCCACTATGGAGCTAGCCTTCCTCACCAGCTTGTTCAGTTTGCCTCCACTATGGAGCTAGCCTTCCTCACCAGCTTTTTTAGTTTGACTCCACTATGGAGCTAGCATTCTTCACCAGCTTGTTCAGTTTCACTCCAGCTATTGTGGTTCACTGTGTCGAATGCTCACCGTAGATTGAGTAGCACCATACCACGTTTCCCATTGTTAACCTCTTTCCTTATTTGTTCTGTTAAATATAATAAACATGTGTCGGTTGAGTACGATTTTCTAAAAGCTGATTAGAGTTTGTACATTAGATTGTCCCTATTTAAGTACTTGTTTAGTTGCTCATTAATTAACTTCTCAAAGATCTTTGACACAGAACCCAATATTTACACCTGTCGACAATTACCAGGGTAATTTTTGGCTCCTTTTCTATACAGGGGGAGTATTTTGGTCTTTTTTAGGTCTTGGGGGGAAAACACCCTGCTCAATGGATAGGTTGAAGATGTGAGTGATACTGGGAGCTATCTGTATACATTAAATGCACTAGCAGTTGGTGCATAAAAACCGAGTAAAACCAAAAAGATTTACCAAATCAAGCACAATCTCGACGGAGCCCACAGAGAGGCGGCAGAGCATTGCGGCGCCATCTTGCTTGTTTTTAGGGGTCTGAAGCCTGATTGAAATTCCTCCATGATATTGTTTTCTTTAAGAAAGGAGTTCATTTAGGGCTGGGCGATTAATAGAAATAAAACCGCGATCTCGATTCATAGACCTATGTAATCTCATTTCTAAATTATGAAGATTTTTATTTATTTATTTTCTTTTTATTAAATTTGTTTTACTTTACTTTTTTAAATGATAACGATTCTGACTTGAGTTATTTTGTATGTTACAAGTGACTTTTAAGTTTAAGTCAAGCACTTTCATATATGTTATGTTTAAGTTTAAGTCAAGCACTTTGATATGTTATGTTGTCTGTTTAAGAAAGAGTGCAATAAATGATTTTATTGAAAAAATAAGAATCGTGTGAGAGAATCGTGATCTCAATTCTTAGAGAGAAAAATCGTGATTCACATTTGAGCAAGAATCGCCCAGCCCTAATTGGACTGAGAAAATTTTTTAAGTCTCATTGCTATTGAATGGAAGGTTGGATATATCGGCCTATAGTTGGTCAGTACATTAATGTCTAGTTCTGGTTTCTTTTGTAAGGGTTTTATAACGGCTGTTTTGAACGCATCTGGGAAGATGCCTGTCAGAAGCGATATATTACTTAAATTACTACTTACTGCAGCTGTTGTGAAGTTTGGAAGACAGGTGTCTTAGTAGCGCCCTCTCTGAGAGGGTTGTGGAGCATCACATGGTAGATGAATATACAGGACCCACACACCATCAGGAGGACAATGAGCACTGGTGGTTTGCCAAGCCCTTTCATCTGGATAGAAGGAATATATACAGTAGATATATTAGGGCTGTCTGTTGTGAGGACTGCATCTGAACAGGTACCTCAGCCTGATAGCTCCTGCATCCTCCAAATTACATACCTGGGTTCCATCCTAGAGGCAAATCTTTCCTGTGACAAAATGGCATGTGTAATCAAAAAAGTCAACCAACGAACTAGATCCTTGTACCCGATCTCCTTTCTGGTAAACAAGAATACCCTGAAGACTCTGGCAGGAGCTCTCATTCAAGGGTACTACGACTATGCTTGCACCTCATGGTACCAAAGCACCTCAAAGGCGCTAAAAACAAGATTACAAACATCACAAAACAAACTGGTCAGACTACTGCTTGACCTTACTCCTAGAACCCACCTCACCCCTGCCCACTTTGACAACCTAGGATGGCTTAGAGTAGACAACGGAGTACAGCAACTTGCAATGGGCCTGGTCTACAAGATACACTACACCACTAAGGTACCCATGTACATGTCAAAATACTTCCCAAAGGTCAGTGAATACCACGGCCACAACACCAGAGGGAGCTCCACAAATCATGTTAAACCCAGATTTGGCTCAAACAAGGGACTAAACACGTTTCGCAATTATGACACATCAATGTGGAATGCCCACCTTGAATGTGAATCACTACCCACCTTCAAAACCACTCTCAGGATAATTATGTACAGTACAGCCTGGAGAAAACCTGTTAAACAGAAAACAGAAAACCTGTTAAACGTGTTGATAGTACTAACTCTAAATCCACCAGCTATGGAATTCAGTGGGAAACAACCAGGAGATCACTGTGACAATCAATCAATCAATCACATTTATTTGTATAGCACACATGACACTTGTCAACCAAAGTGCTTCACAGTAAGTCGCATAGCAATTTTTTTTAAAGTATAAGAAACAGACAGAGAATAACGCAGTCTAAACAGTCATACATCTTTTATTCAACTTCAGCCCTGATCATAACCATTTTTATTTTTAGATGTTTAGTTTTTTTGTAATGTCAGATAAAAAATGAAATACTCCCACTTTTCTGAAAAGAGTTGTTAAATCTGACATTACAAAAACATTTAAATCCATCAAAATCAGTGTTGTTGCTAATCATTGACACATGCTAGCCTGTAATACCCCCCCCAGAAAAATCTACTTTGCATTTGATATATTGAAAATATTAAAACATTTTGTGTTTTTTTTTTTTTTTTTTTTTACAATCATTTGTAATGCCATCACACACACTGGCATTTAAAGGGTTAACATGTATTGAATATGTGGTGGTTATGATCAGGGCTGAAGTTGAATTAAATATTTATGAAAGAAAAAGCATAATATTTTTATGGCGTTTTTGAAGAGGTCAATTTAGTTCCCTAATGGTACGAGTATTTTTTTCAATTTGACATTACAAAAAATCCATCGAAATTAGTGTTGTTGCTAATCATTGTTCATATAGCCTGTAATAATCCCCCCCAGAAAAATCCACTTTGCATTTGATATATTGAAGATATTTAAATGTTTGTGTTTTTAATTTTTTACACAATAATTTGTGATGCCATCACAAACACTGGCATTTAAAGATAGATAGATAGATAGATAGATAGATAGATAGATAGATAGATAGATAGATAGATAGATAGATAGATAGATAGATAGATAGATAGATAGATAGATGAAAAACAGTGTATAAAAACAGGTGTAAAAACAAGTGTGTGGGTCAGAGGTCAAGGTCCCCTGCACTATATTACGCTGTTGTACAGTCTGATGGCAGTGGGGACAAAGGACCTCCTATGCAGCTCAGTCCGTGAGTGCAGGGAGATTAGCCGTCCGCTGCGACTGCTGCTCTGCCCCACCAGGGTGTGGTGGAGAGGGTGGTTGGTATTGTCCATAATGGCCAGCAGCTTGCTCTGCGTGCAGCTGTCCACCACGGTCCCCAGTGGGTCCAGTCTCCTCCCCACCACTGAGCCAGCCTTTTTCACCAGCTTATCCAGCCGCCTGGCATCCCTGGCCGTGGTATTACCACCCCAGCAGACAACGGCATAGAGGAGCACACTTGCCACAACTGCCTGATAGAACATGAACAACATTTCCCCACACACATTAAATGACCTGAGCCTCCTGAATGAATGAATGAATGAATTGAATGAATGAATGCATTTTTATTCACACACACACACGATACATTTTACATGCGAGTATCCTCATGTGATAACATGTCGCAAATTGTGTGCATGTGCCAGGTCTCCCAAGAAGCTATTTAAAGCTTTTGGAGGGAGCCTGAACACAGATACAAACAGAATATGAACAAACAAAACAATAACAAATAAACAAAAACAAACAAACAAAAACAAAACAAAAAACTACAACGTGGGTAGGTTTACACACCTACCTACTAACTGACATATAACAGAGATACATAATACAGACAATTTTATTCCTAAGTTATAATTTTAATTAGAGATATGATTTTAGCAGTTCCTCTTTCAATGATTTTTTAAAGGTTTTAAAGGTATTAGTCATTTTTAGATTTTCATCAAGCTTGTTCCAGATCTGTGGACCCCTGCATGCTATGCTTAGGCTAGCACAATTTAGCCTTCTCCTCTTGCCAGATATAAGATGCTTGTTTTTTGTGTTGTGGATGTGCAGTGGTTGGCAGACTGGGACAAGCTCAGACAGTCTGTGATTCATGTTGTTGACAACTTGATACACAATTGATGCGTTTTGATGCATCATCCTATGGAAGAACAGCCGGCTCTGTCCTTTCTTGTAGAGCGCTTCCGCGTTTGCAGCCCAGGCCAGCGTATCGTCTAGGTGCACACCTAAATATTTGTATGTCTGCACCGTCAAATACAAATATTTGTATTTCTCAGCCTTTAACCAAACATGGACTTTCATGTGTTGTCTCTGTGGATAATTAATGGATATCCTACATAATCATTCCTGCCGCAGGTGTGGTTAATAAAGGCTTTTCAAACAGCCACGCAAATAATATTTATGTATGCTTTACAAAACATGTATTATCCATTTACAAAAGCAGTTGCAGCTTTTAATAATACAATATTTGTATATATGCTTTATAACCCATTTATTATGAACATCAATTTCAACTTTAAAATGGCCATCCAAATAATGTTTATAGATGCACAGTATTTATTAACCATTTACAAAGTATCATACAAATCGGTTGCATCTTTACAATAACATCATGTTTATAGATGCATTACAACCATAGAAAATATAGGTTGCATCTATCTAAATTATTTGTATGTAATTGTGTTTTATAAACAATTTCTTAAAGGCTTAAAAGTAGTAGTAGATACTATTTAACTAATACCTTACATAGTACGAAAATGTCACGTTTGCAATAACAAGATTTGAGAAAAGTAATTGCTGCTGATTTGAGGGAGGATATTTAGAATTAAACCAGCATCAGTTTTGGAACTCTAATTGGTTTAATTTTAACACTATACTGAATGTAAATGGTAATAAAAAAAAAGTTACTTACCGTTTTGCCTCCTAGAGAAAAAGTGCCACCTCTTCCCCTATCTCTCTCTCTCTGTGTTACCGATTGATGTGACCAAGCGGCAGGCTGGTAATTTACAGATGAAGAAAAAGAGCAATAGATTTGAATTAGCCTACCCTTAAAAAGAATGTCCCTTTACAAGAATAGAGAAAGACAAAAGAATATGTTTTTGGGGGGTTCAAGAGTATTTTTTGTATTATCTTTAAATAGCCAATTGCTGAGCACATTATGCTCTTTTTGTTACAGCCACAGCCAGCGCCTTTCTCTTCCCTGTCTGTCAGCAGGTCTCCACAGCCTTATGTGGGTATCTTCCTGTTTACCATCACTCTGTCTACCTGGGTCGGCCGACGCACCTGAGAACCTTCACGTCATCACGGAGCCAGGATAAGAGGCCTGCCACTACTGGTCCGGGTGTTGTTTCCGCCTCACGTGGTATTTGGACTCTGGACCTCTATACTCAGTTTACAATCAGAGACAAGTGTACACACGAGCGTCTGACCAGCAAGTGAGAAAGAGCTCTGGTCAGACTTACAATTTAAGTACCAGCTGGGAATGACAAATGAAAACAAAGATGAGAAAATGTCTCACACAAGACTGAAATGAAGAAGAACAAGATGTGATTTACTTGGACATATCTAAGTCAAGCTGCCCTGGGCCTTGGTCGTTGTTTTAAGAACACTGTCAGACTTACAATTAAGTACCAGCTGGGAATGACAAATGAAAACAAAGATGAGAAAATGTCTCACACAAGACTGATATGAAGAAGAACAAGATGTGATTTACTTAGACATATTTAAGTCTAGCTGTCCTGGGCCTTGGTCGTTGTTTTAAGAACACTGTCAGACTGTCACCCTAGTGTCTGAGCTGTGTTAACTATGAACTAGTCAAGGCTGTTAATAGCTATAAACACGACTCGGCTGCTTAAGCTGCACCCTGCTGCCACCGGGGTCCAAAGGTTCATACTGTACTTGTGCTCATTCCTCAGTGAAACATCACAGGGGAGGAAAAGCGATGCGAGGAGAAGAGGCAGAGGAACACATTTAGTTTATTTTATTTTATTTTTCTGCACAGTAAAAAAACAACAACACAATAACTACAACTGTAAAGGGCTGTACTTTAGATTGTATATTCCTTCTTTTACTTAATTTTTTACTACTTTTTTTTACTTACTTTTTTTTACTGTTTGAAGCACACTCTCAGGGCCTCATACAGAACCAAGCATTTCACCGTAAAGTACATGTATTTTATTGTGACAACTATTAAACAAACTTGAAACTTGAAAGTACAAAAGATATACAGTGCAGGAAGAGGCAGAAAAGCCCAGAAGGCCTAGAAAGAAACCTCCACCTATAATAATAAACATAACGCTGCTGTCGGGACAAAACCTCATAACTCCATTTTTTTTATTTTTTTTTTATTATATAAATCAACTCTGTAGATCATCCTCCATATGTGTGTGTGGGTTTTACAAAGTTTAAACAATGGGAAAGCATTAAACCGATCATCTGTCTAAATCTCTTAACTCTATTCACCCTCAAATCTGTGTTAGTTTTTTTCATCTGCTGAAAAGTTGGGTTTTTGGAGTTATGAGGTTTTGTCCCGACACCAGCGATAATTAACTTATATTACATAATAGCTATTTGGAAAACAAGATCAATGTAAGGACCTTGTTGTAGTATGTGAGAGGTGTGTGTGTGTGTGTGTGTGTGTGTGTGTGTGTGTGTGTGTGTGTGTGTGTGTGTGTGTGTGTGTGTGTGTGTGTGTGTAAGTTAAAATACAATACACTGATTACAATACACTGTTACAATATAATAATCAGATGTTCCTTCAAACCTTTTTTGAAGACGTTTTTTTTTGCCAGATGGAGAAAATCATTCCATAATTTCACACCTCTATATTTAATAGAAAATTGCCCTCTGCATGTAGGAAATGTAGGAAGATCAAGATGTAAACATTGACAGGTAGAGAGTGGGACAAATCATTGTTTTTAAAGTAGGTCTTAAATTGTGCAGGAATGTTCCCTTCATTAGATTGAATCATTAAAAACACATATTAGAAGAGATGGAACGTCCTCGTTCTCTCATGTGCCGTTTTGAAGTGCTGTTTGTGGAAGGAGGAGCTGGAGGAGACACGCCAGGGATGCGTGTATATTTTCACCAACGGAGTTTCACTTTCGCGTTCGCTTTGCGCAATCTGATTGGCCACTGATGTTTTTTTCAGCGCCAATCGCGTTACTCCTAACAATCGCGCCAGCAGGCTGTTACCCTAACCCTAACCTTAACCAACTTCAAAAGAGAGCGACTTCGAAAGAGTCGCCAAGCTTAACCAGTTTGTTAGGAGTAACGTGATTGGCGCTGAGAGAAACGTCAGTGGCCAATCAGATCGCGTAAACCGAACGCGGAAGTGAAACTCCGTTGGGGAAAATATACAGGCGCCAGGGATACATATCACAGCCTGCCAAATGTGTGAATATTGAGATGATTCAAATTGTTCTTACTCAAGACACATTCTGTAGTACCTAGAGACTAACACATCAGACCCATGGCTCACTCTCTCTCTCTCTCTCTCTCTCTCTCTCTCTCTCTCTCTCTCTCTCTCTCTCTCTCTCTCTCTCTCTCTCTCTCTCTCTCTCTCTCTCTCTCTCTCTCTCTCTCTCTCACTCACTCTCTCTGCCTCTCTCTCTCACCCCCTCTCTCTCTCTCTCTCTCTCTCTCTCTCTCTCTCTCTCTCTCTCTCTCTCTCTCTCTCTCTCTCTCTCTCTCTCTCTCTCTCTCTCTCTCTCTCTCTCTCTTTCTCTCATGGAACTTGTGCAAGCTAGCTCTCATTTAGGTCTGAAAGTGGCACATTGAAAATGAATAGTTTGCCGGCGAAATCAATAAAGTAAATTTGACAGTTGTGTCTCGTTTCTCGTGCTGCAATTAATTCCTGGCACAGTGATTACATTAAAGTACACAAAAAAGATGAGTTCTCACATTTATCTACGTGTTACCAAGGTAACGGGCCATCAGTGTGCGCTCAGACAGGGAAGTGTAGAATAGCCGCCATGAGCGTTAACTGCCATCATCAAAAAGGCCCAGCAGCGCCTGTACTTCCTCAGGCAACTGAGGAAGTACAGAGTCCAACAACACCTGCTGGTCCAATTCTACACTGCCATAATTCAAAGCATCCTCACCTCATCCATCACAGTCTGGTACGGTTCCACTGATAAACACACCAAACACAAACTCCAACGCATCATCAAGACAGCCTCCAAAATAATTGGCTGACCCCTCCCCTCTCTGGACTCCATCTACACCTCACGCACAGTCACCCGCTCTGGTAAAATAGTCAACGACCCCTCTCGACCCAGCACACCACTTATTCCAGCACATGCCCTCAGGTCGCTACAGGTCCATTCTAACCAGACACACACTTCACAAACAGTTTCTTCCCCACAGCAGTCCGAACACTGAACACCCTGTCCCGCCCCCCTTTGCACAGACGGGCAAGCATCTGTCACTGACTGACACTGTTACCGTGACTGTCCTATATGTATTTATGTATATATGTATTTATTGTGGGGATTGGGAGGTGGGAGGGGGGGGGCGTTTTTTTATGTTTGATGTCTGTTTCATGTTGATGTAACCAGTGTTTAACAATCTGTACCGAAAACAATTGTCTAAGCTTAGACAAGATTATCCTGGGCTAAATGCGAGCGATATACACACACACGTTCAAAACACGTCTAAGCTTAGACGTTCAAAACACGTCTAAGCTTAGACGTCTACCAAACTTTCACTTTTCACCCCACTTTAGACTGAATTTAGACGTCTATGTCATGACGTTCAAACAACGTCTAAGCTTAGACGTTCAAAACACGTCTAAGCTTAGACGTCTACCAAACTTTCACTTTTCACCCCACTTTAGACTGAATTTAGACGTCTATGTCATGACGTTCAAACAACGTCTAAGCTTAGACGTTCAAAACACGTCTAAGCTTAGACGTCTACCAAACTTTCACTTTTCACCCCATTTTAGACATTGTTTAAACATCTAAGCTTAGACGTTGTTTGAACGTCATGACATAGACATCTACCAAACGTTCACTTTTCACCCCACTTTAGATTTAATTTAGCCTAGCCTTGATTGACATTTTTTATTAACAGATTGCAGAATGGGTACAGTACAGTACAGCTCAATACACACAATTGTTAACCCTTTCACTGCCACACTACCAAACGGTTAACCCTTTCACTGCGACAATACACAGTATGTTAACCCTTTCACTGCATATATGTAGTATCCTCAAGAATATGTGCATAATCTTGTGTAATTTTTGCAATTGTACATATCTCATTTAAATGATTAGAACCATTATGGTAAACTTTATATTACCAGCTATACGTTAATATAATTAACCAAGTTCACATTGACTGTGAGATGGAGAATTGATTAGACAGGAAGTTAAGAGCGGAACCATGTAGTTCAGGTCATGTGCCAGGTGACAGTAAGGGTAGTGCAGGAGGATCAGGGAAAGCAAGATAGGGAACAGGGTTTTAGAAAAGGGCATTTGTCAGTAGAGGAAGTACAGGAGGAGAAAGAGAGGGTGTGGGGGGAGAAGTTGGATATAGTGGCCTTTGTGGCAAGGGTAGTGAATACAACAAGGATGGTTAGCAGTAGGACAGATAGGTTAAAGTTAATAGTTAAAGCAGCAGTACAACACATGGGTATGAAGGGGTTGACATTGGGGGAAGTAGTAAGGGAGTTAGAGAAGGGGTTGTTGTGAGTGATCAAGTAAGAGAGTTAGGGAAGGGGGTGGTGAGTGTTCAAGAAGGCCAGAGTCAGCCCATAGGAGGCAATGAGTGACTCATAGATTAGGTTTGGATAGGGTGACGATATTAGGGATGGGTTTTTTGTTTTGTGTGTTATGGGGTTGAATGCATTGTATAGGGAGGGCTGGCAATGCTCCCTCTGTCCTGTGGAGGGCGGCAATACGCCTAGACGCGTAGTCCGCCTGAAACTTACAACAAGAAGAAGAGGTGGAAGTGTTTAGTGATCGTGCGTCACTTCCTGTCGTTCTAGTTTTTAAATGCATCTAGAAGCTCACAGGCATTTTGACCACGGATAAAAGTTGCCTATTTCACGGACATTATTCCCCCAGAGAGTGTGAGTTGGAGTAGTTAGTTAGCTAGTTAGATGTTTAGGAACGTCAGTGATTCGCGGACTACAGCTAACTATCGTATTTCCAGTTATCGTTAGCAGTTAGCAGAAGCTAGCTAGCGAGTAGCTAATAGCTAACGTAGCTCTTAGCACAAATACCACATGAGCTGCCGACATCACCGTTGTTCATAATTGATGTTTGATATGTTTATAAAACCAGTCAGGATAAGCTAATACCTGATTAAGCTACCAAGGGTATCGTTTAATGTGAAATTGTATATTGTGCATTTAGAATAAACGTTTTAGTTGGTTAATTCAGCTACAAGCAGATGGGAGATGGGCCATTGGGGCCTATTCAATCTAAGCTGAAATGTTCTTCAAATATATAGTTATTGAGATATTTGTAGTATGTAAATGATGTATTTAGTCCAAGTGAACTGCTGATATGGACAACTGAGTGATTACTCTGCACATTCTGTGCAGGCTGTTTTTTTTTGGACCGAAATACAAAGAGAATTGTGCTGTGAGTCGCCATCATTCAACTGTCCTCTGCGTCACCGTTCCTTCACCACTCACTGGATCTTCGCGCCAATCTTCATACGGTATGTAAATGCCATTGATGATTTGTACTCAGAAAAAGAAATCGCCAACTTCTTTGAAGTTAATGGAGACATTGCAAAAGTTGTTAAAATCCCAGATGAGCAAGGGCACACTATAGGCAGAGCTCTAATGGAGTATGCTTCAGAAGTTCAGATAGCGCACTCTCAAGACTAGACCCTGCAGCTAGCTGTGGGTAACTTACCAAGCCCTAGACATCCCAATGTGACTTGGCATGTAAGGACATGAGTCTAGATGAGCTAGGCAGGGAATTAGCACAAAGATACTTAAGTGAACTGCATGTTTTACGCAGACAGTAAGGCAGGTTTCACAATATGCTTCATAGTGAGGTCCAAAACCTTCAGTCTGACGTACATCCTATGCTCTTTACCTCAACAGGACAGAGAAAAGACAAATTTCCAATGTCCAAACCCCCCCACCTAATAGACAGTCCCCTCCCCACTGTATATTCTCTCCCACCCACCCACCCCCTCCTAATATACAGTCTTCTCCCCACCGTATGTATATATTCTCTCCCCACCATGTGTATATTTCTCTCCCACCCACCCACCCCTGTTACGATTCTGGTTCCTGACTACGGTCGGGAACCACCCACCTTCTCTGTCATCTGTCACCTGACTGCTGTCACTTGTTTTTCCCTGTCATTTAATGCTGTCACTTAGGGGTTGGCTTCTGATTGGCTGTCACGGGGGTGTGTGTGGAATGTTGGTATTTGGTGGCTATTTAACATTCCTTTCCTCTGCTTGTCATTCGTCAGGTCTTCACTATAGGCGTTCGGAGATAACTCGGCCGGTTCCAGTTCTGGACCACCACTAAGCTCCATTATCTATTCTCTCATTCCTTTGCCTTTGGCATAGTATCCTAGTATTACTCTTGGTGTTCTTTACTATTAAAGTCGAACCTGTTCAAGAGTATACCTTCTCCGTCTCTGTGATTGCCTACAACAATTGGAACTCACCTACCTCCATCCTGACAGAAGACCTGACCATCAGAGTTCCATGGAGGCAATCATGGAGATGCTCCGGGCACAGAAGAGTGCACAGGAGCGCATGGAGGAACACCAACATCTGGTCAGCGCCGAGTTGGTTCGGCTGGGCGGGATCGTCAGCTCGTCGCAGGAGACGGCGCAGTCGGCGCTACTCACAGCCCAGCAGGCACAAGTCGAGGTGGCTGGGGTAAAGACGACGGTGGGAGAGACGGCGGCAGGAGAGGCGGCATTCAACACCACGTTCAACACCGAGGAGAGTCGGGGAGCTCTTGGGCACCAGGATCGGACCCAGGAGCCACGGCTACGCGGGAGCACCGGAGGGATGCAGGGAGTTCATCACCCAGTGCTCACTCGTGTTCCAGCTGCAGCCACGATAATTTCCCTCTTCCAGAGCACAAGTCGCATATATTATCACCCTCCTCACCGGTCAAGCACTCTCCTGGGCTACGGCCGAATTGGAGAGCGGTTCGTCTATCTGCGACTGTGTGGACGACTTCACCGGGGAGTTGAGAAGGGTATTCGACACTTCCCGAGTACTCTCGATCTTCGAGGCCGGTGGGCGGCTTCTCGCCTGCCGGCAGGGCCTCCGCACGGTCTCAGAATACGCCATCGAATTTCGGATCGTGTCTCGGGAGGCAGCTTGGCCGGAAATTCCTTGTGTGGTCCTGTTCCTCAAGGGACTCTCCGCACGGATGAGGGACGAGTTCTCCGTGCGTGAGATCCCTGAGCAGCTGGAAACGCTCATCAACACCGCCATACGGATGGACAACCGACATCGGGAGAGAGAGAGGGAGCGTGAAGATACTACCCAGGTACGTGTCCTTTCTCCTCCCGTTGTTGATATCTTCCCGCATTACACGAGTGGGCCACTGGGTGATGAATCCATGCAGCTTAGGACGCTGTCGCTCTCAGACGACGAGCGGCTGCGCTTCATCGAGGAGCGACGCTGCTTCCGGTGCGGCCGCACCGGTCATCGTTTCGGCAGCTGTCGGGAACAGGCTGGCTCAACTCTGCGCCAGTCGGGAAGAGGAGGTGCTCCGCCGGGCCTCGAGAGGGCGCCAGCAGGTGGGCTCACCCCAGCACTACCATCAGACACACATACATTTCTGGAGGTGGCGGTTAACTGTGGGGGTAACGTTAGGGGAACGAAGGCTCTCATTGACTCAAGGGCGACGGGCAATTTCATTCACTTGGGGTTGGTGAGAGAATGGGGAATCCCGGGGCAGTGGGAGCGTCACTCAACATACTGTTCCTATACACATCCGGGTGGCAGGTGGGGGGTGGGAGTGGGTTCAATTATTTGTCATTGTCTCCCCCTATTCTGTAATGGTATTGGGTCATCCCTGGTTGTCTTCATGTGTACGTAATATTAATTGGAGCACGGGCAAGCTCTCAACGGAGGTCGACGTGAAGTCGGTCGTCGGCGAGAGTTTGTCCACTCCCTTGTCTCCCTTCCCCTCTTCTTTTTTTTCTCCTTCTTTTCTCTCCAGGATGGTGGGGAGCGTCGCAGATTCTGTTCCACCCTCTAATCCCGATTTGATAGGGGTTCCTGAGATCTATTGGGACCTGGCGGACGTTTTTAGCAAGACACGTGCTAAAGCACTACCGCCTCATAGATCATACGACTGTCCCATTAATCTCCTACCCGGTACCTCCCCGCCTCGCGGGCGAATGTTCTCTCTCTCATGCCCCGAGACCTTGGCCATGAACACCTACATTGAGGAGGCATTGCTTGCGGGGCACATACGTCCTTCCACATCCCCGGCCGGCGCTGGTTTCTTCTTTGTTGATAAAAAAGATGGGGATCAGCGTCCGTGCATTGATTATAGGGGATTGAATGACGTTTCCATCAAGAACCGATATCCTTTACCTCTCATGGACACGGCCTTTGAGTGCTTACAGGGGGCGCAGGTCTTTTCTAAACTTGATTTACGTAATGCATACAATCTGGTCAGGATTAGAGAAGGAGACGAGTGGAAGACTGCATTTAATACGCCTAATGGTCACTATGAGTATTTGGTCATGCCCTTTGGTTTGGCTAATGCTCCGGCAGTCTTCCAAGCCCTGGTTAACGACGTGCTGCGAGACTTGATTGGGGTGTCAGTGTTTGTTTACCTAGATGATATCCTAATTTTTTCTCGCGATATGGTGCAACACCAACTGCATGTTCGGGAGGTGCTAGACCGTCTCCTCAAGCATCAACTATTCGTTAAGGCCGAGAAGTGTGTGTTTCACACTGATACCGTTTCCTTCCTGGGCTTTGTGTTGTCGAAGGGTGATCTATGCATGGATTCGGCCAAGGTGAGTGCAGTCTTGGACTGGCCACGGCCTTCGTCGCTCAAGGGGTTACAACGGTTTTTGGGCTTTGCACATTTTTACAGGCGCTTTATTCGCAACTATAGCGCCTTAGCCAATCCGTTAACAGCTCTCACTAAGGCCTCTCTCCCTGGCTTTGAATGGTCGCCTAGGGCAGAGTCGGCCTTCTGCGATCTCAAACGTCGGTTTACATCCGCTCCTGTATTGATCCGCCACGATGCGGAGGTTCCTTTCATTGTGGAGGTGGATGCCTCTGACATCGCGGTGGGGGGGGGGTGCTCTCTCAGAGGTGCTTAAAGGATGGGAAAGTGCACCCGTGTGCTTTTTTTTCTCGCCGTCTGTCACCAGCCGAGCGCAACTACGACGTGGGTAATCGGGAGTTGTTGGCTATCAAATTGGCACTGGAGGAATGGAGACATTGGTTGGAGGGTGCGGCACATCCTTTCATTGTTTGGACTGATCATAAGAACTTGGCTTACATCCAAGGGTCTAAACGCCTTAACGCTCGCCAGGCCAGGTGGGCGTTATTCTTCACACGATTTCGATTTACCATCTCCTATAGGCTCGGGTCCAAGAATATCAAACCCGACGCGTTATCGCGCCAGTTTGATCTTCCTGGTCGGGAGGAGCAGCCCCATCCCATTATTCCACCGGCCTTGATTTTGGCACCCGTGTCTTGGGGCATAGATAAGGTGGTAAGGTCGGCGCTGACGTGGGAGCCCGATCCTGGCGGGGGCCCTCCGGGGCGGGACCCTGGAATTTATCCGTAGGAGGTTCTGGTGGCCGACAGTGGAGGGGGATACGCGCTCCTTTGTGGCGGCCTGCCCGATGTACGCGCGCAGTAAGACCTCTCGCCGTGCACCAGCAGGTCTCCTCCGGCCACTTCCTATTCCTAAACGGCCCTGGTCGCACATATCCCTGGACTTTATTTCTGGCCTCCCCCTTTCGGACGGGTTCACCGCCATTTTGGTGGTGGTGGACCGGTTCTCTAAGGCGGCTCACTTTGTTCCTCTCCCCAAGTTTCCATCGGCCCGAGAGACTGCTGATCTGGTGATAGAGCATGTCTTTCGGGTCCACGGGCTTCCGGTGGATATCGTGTCGGACGGGGGTCCTCAGTTCGCTTCCAGGTTCTGGAAGGCGTTTGCCGCCGGTCTCGGCGCCTCCGTCAGCCTTTCGTCTGGGTTTCATCCGCAGTCGAATGGGCAGACGGAGCGCATCAACCAGGACCTGGAGGGGGTCTTGAGATGTTACGTTGCCGGTTGCCCGTGGCAACGTGGAGTAGGAGGTTGGCATGGGCTGAGTATGCGCATAATACCCTCCTCTCCTCCTCTACCTGTATGTCTCCCTTTCAGTGTCAGTATGGTTTTCAACCTCCTCTGTTTCCCGAGCAGGAGCAGGAGCAGGAGGCGGAGGTGCCCTTGGCCCAGGCACATGTGGCTCGCTGCCGCATGACGTGGAAGCGGGTCCGGGCGGCGCTGCAGAAGGTTTCGGTTAGTACCCAGCGGCAGGCTAACCGCAAGCGTCGTCCGGCTCCGGATCTCCCTCTCCGGGTGGAATCCAGGAAGCTGGCTCCTCGCTTTATAGGGCTGTTTAAAGTGGTACGTCGGGTGAATCCTGTGGCTTACAGGCTACGGCTTCCGAGCTCTATGAGGGTTCATCCGACGTTTCATGTGTCCCTGTTGAAGCCGTTCCTCTCATCGCCCTTGGCCCCGCCACTGCCTACGGTTCCTCCGCCTCGGTTTATTGGTGGTCAGCCCATTTACACGGTGCGGAGGATACTGGGTTGTAGGCGGAGGGGTAGGGGCTTTCAGTTCTTGGTGGATTGGGAGGGGTACGGGATAGAAGAGCGTTCTTGGGTGCCTCAAAGGGATATTTTAGATCCCAGCCTGATCGTTGATTTCCGGCGTCTGAATCCCGAGGCCCCCAGGTGAACGTCTGGTGCCGTTTGTCGGGGGAGGGTACTGTTACGATTCTGGTTCCTGACTACGGTCGGGAACCACCCACCTTCTCTGTCATCTGTCACCTGACTGCTGTCACTTGTTTTTCCCTGTCATTTAGTGCTGTCACTTAGGGGTTGGATTCTGATTGGCTGTCACGGGGGTGTGTGGAATGTTGGTATTTGGTGGCTATTTAACATTCCTTTCCTCTGCTTGTCATTCGTCAGGTCTTCACTATAGGCGTTCGGAGATAACGCGGCCGGTTCCAGTTCTGGACCACCACTAAGCTCCATTATCTATTCTCTCGTTCCTTTGCCTTTGGCATAGTATCCTAGTATTACTCTTGGTGTTCTTTACTATTAAAGTCGAACCTGTTCAAGAGTATACCTTCTCCGTCTCTGTGATTGCCTATACAACAATTGGAACTCACCTACCTCAATCCTGACACACCCCCTCCTAATGTACAGTATCATCCCCATCATATGTAAATACACTCTGTCAAGATCTATGGGTAACAGTACTGTATATTTGCATATCATATATGTCACAAATGTAACAGTACTGTATGTCATGACATTCATTTCAGATATCCACATTGATGGGGATAGGAGTGTCCGGGACTGCACCAATAAAATGATGGACAGGTATTATTATATTATACTATGATTCTACTGTCACCATGTATGCATATGCTCACTACATGTATTTATTGCTCCATATCCACCCACTACAAACATGGGAACTCTCTAACCCCCCCCCCCCCATCTCTCTGAGTGCTTGTCTCGTAGTGCTGACCAAGGTGGTGGATGTCTCGGGGTATGCTATATGCTTACACAATATAAAACAAATTGGCCATAATTTACTGTGCAAACTAAGGCTTACTGCTGTAACCTACTAATAACACTAAGACTAAGGATTTAAGTTCCGCAAAAAAAGGTTCCATACCGTTGCAATCGTTCGGTGCACAGCGCGTACTGTACCGGAGGACCACATTGAGGCGGTACAGTACGGATATGCGTACCGTTACACCCCTAATGCTTACCACTTGTATCTATTGCTATGTCCGCCCATCACAATCACGTGAGCTGTCTTAACGCCTGTCCCGTCTCCCTGTCTCCCTGTGAGTGGCTGTCCAGGAGTGTTGGACATCCCGTGATGAAGACCGGGAGGATGCGACCCTCTCTGCGCCTCTCCCTGTCTCCAGCTGTCTCGAAGTGATGAAGACCGGGAGGACGCAACCCTCTTTGCGCCGCCCCTTACCTCAAATAGATCCGCTATCAGCTCTATCTTTAATCCTTCAAAATGTTCAGTTGCTATGTATGTGTGTTGGGCCGGCCTTTAGTATTTTAAAATAAAAAAAATTATAAAAACGGCTAACTTTTGACTATTCTATGTTATTGATGTGTTAATGTTTAAACAATGCATTTTTAACGCTCATGCTTTTATGTAATGCGTTGATTAAACGTCTAGGCTAAATTCAGTCTAAAGTGGGGTGAAAAGTGAAAGTTTGGTAGACGTCTATGTCATGACGTTCAAACAACGTCTAAGCTTATTATGTTCAAAACACGTCTAAGCTTAGACGTCTACCAAACTTTCACTTTTCACCCCACTTTGGACTGAATTTAGCCTAGACGTTTAAACAACGTCTAAAGTGGGGTGAAAAGTGAAAGTTTGGTAGACGTCTATGTCATGACGTTCAAACAACGTCTAAGCTTAGATGTTCAAAACACGTCTAAGCTTAGACGTTCAAAAAAATTGCTCAGAGGGTAGTGCTTCATGTGTATACAATAATTGCCTAATCTAATAACATGAACTAAAAAAGAAATCGATCAAAATGTCTTCACACGTTTCGTAAAGTTATTATAGAAACTTCACCAACTTAACGTCCGCGGGAGGCGTCATTACTTTTACCAGAGCAGTCGCATTCGTGTGACATCACGGGTCCTATGTCCGTTATCAAGGAAATGCCAAGCGGCTATCAGCAATCGTCGTCATTGAAAATTGATAATAATCACTAAATGCATTCAGTGCTGGATCTAATCAAATGGATTTATCGAGACACGTTATGGAAAGTTCAAGACCGGACCACTGCAGCTTCTGAAAAGTGCTAATTACACACTTCCGACGGCGATGGTCTTCTCACCAAGTGCCGCTGTGTTATGATTATTATGATACAAAATGTGAATGAATGAATGAATGAAAACTGTATTTAACAGATAAACAGTAAAAGGCACTCTGCAGATTACATTTATATATAACTGTTTTATACGTCAACATTGTATTGCTGACCATCAACAAAGAATGACAGGATGTGATGTCATAATCAATTGTCACCTCGCTAGAATAATATTTCCAACGTGAACCGCAAAGCTGAATTTTTACACAAAATGGACAAGTTTTTAATTCGTCCATCGAAACAGGTTACAGTTACCAATACCAATTCAGTACCTTCCAGTACCAATTCGACCGCTGAGATTGCCCCAGTCTCGGACACAGATGATGACACAGAAGCTGTTAATAATAAAAAGCTAAAATGTTCGGCTAAAGCAAAACTGGCAAAATGTCGGAAATATGAAGACGGTTACCTTAATCATGGCTTTGTTGTATTCCCTGGGAGCAAAAGCTCATCACAACCACAATGTGTCATTTGTTCTCAAGTGCTATCTAACAAGTCTTTGGCACCCTCCAAGTTGATCAGACATTTACAGACAAAACATGGCCATTACAAGGACAAGACCAGGGCATTTTTTGAGCGAAAGACAAAAGAGCTATGTGGTATACAAGCAGGGATTAAAGAGAGTACCGCTGTGGATAAGAAACTGCTTAAAATATCATATGTCGTGGCCCAGAAGATAGCTCAAGATAAAAAGCCTCATACTATCGGGGAAACCTTGGTTATGCCTTGTGCAACTGAGATAGTCAGAGAATTGTTTGGAGAGGAAAAGGCCAAGCAGTTATCAAAAATACCGATGTCAATGACACCGTTAAACGCCGCATCTCGTCAATATCGGAGGATATAATGGTACAGTGCGCTGCACCCCTTTGTGGAAAAAAATCGAAGTAAAAAAATATATATATATATATATAATTTTTTTTAAATAATTTTATTTTTTTTGTTTTTTTTGCCTCCAAAATCTTGCGCCTCCATTCCAATGAAACGAAAGTAAGCGGCGCATTCCCGCCTCCATTCCAATTAAACGAAAGTAAGCGGCGCCTCGACTCCACCTCTCTACAACAAGCACATGGAGATTATATGTGTTGAAAACAACAAGGACATGTGCAGCAGACATGTCGACAAAGAAGCGAAGCAATGCCGTTTGTTATTTAAGACTATGTCGGACAGATTTGTGTTCTTGTGCTGCTTTTTTAAAGTCTCCCGACCCATATAAAAATATGTCTTAATAAAACGTGCTTAATTAAGTCGAATTCTGCCTTTGTCTCTATCAACTACATATAAATATTTATATAATTGTTTGCTTGATAGACGAAGGTTGCAACATAATTATATAATGTCATGTCGTTGGCTGTGAGAGCAGCCCCACTGCACCCAGGCAGCGCAGCCGAGTGAAACCTTGTTGGCTGCGTCACAGTCACGAAAGGGGCTACTTAATTAATTAATCCAATCCACTTTATTTATAGAGCACATTTAAAAACAACAAAGTTTACCAAAGTGCTGTACAAGTCCCACAACATAAGATAAAAAATATATATATATATATAAAAAAAAAAATCCCTGAAGCTTCGAATTAAAATTGAAGCTCGGCCCCGAAGCTTCGATTGCCAAAAAAAGCTTCGAAGGTCAGCCCAGTCGACAGACGTGTCTAAAATGTCCCATCTACTCTCATACGTTCGCTATGAATGGGAAAAGGAGATAAGGGAAGACTTTTTGTTTTGTAAAGAGCTCAAGACGACTACAACGGCAAAAGATGTTTTTGAAGCACTGGATGATTTCATGAGGTCAAATGGAATAAGCTGGAGCAACTGCATTGGAGTGTGCACAGATGGAGCCGCGGCAATGACAGGCAGACACACAGGAGTAGTTCAAAGAATAAAAGCTGGGGCGGCTAGGTGGTGTAGTGGGCAAGGCGCTCGCCACCAATGCAAGAGACGCTGGGTTCGAGCCCAGCTCTCCGCATTGCTATCAGCTTGGCTGGTCGTTCATACTAATACAATTGGCAGTATTAGGGGGTGGGAAGCTGATGGGTGGGTATCGGACGTTGTGGACAGCGACTCCTACAGGTCGGTTGGTGCGCCTGCGCAGCAGAATCAGGAAGCGACGGGGGCGGCGTGTCCCTCCCACGCAGACCCCCGCCGCTGAGAGATCGCGCTGTGCAGGTGAAAAGATGCGACGGCTGCTTCCTCAAGTACCGGAGGGGACACGTGATGTAAGGCTTCATCCACATTGCAGCTGGCTTGTGGGAGGCATGGCCTAACAGCGTTCGAGACAGGGGAGGGTAGAATTGGACGATACGAAATTGGGATGGGAGAAAAATAGAAAATGGGAGAAAAAAGTAGATAAAAAACAAATAAAAATAAAAGCTGTCGCTCCCCGTGCCGTCTCAATGCATTGTGTTCTGCACAGAGACGCGCTTGCCGCAAAGGACATTGATCCCAGGCTCCACGAAGTTTTGAACAATGCTGTGACCATTGTGAACTTTGTTAAAGCAAGAGCCACAAACTCCAGGTTATTCACTGCCCTCTGTGAAGAGGTGGGTTCTGACTATCATTCCCTGCTCATGCATACTGAGGTAAGATGGCTGTCCCGAGGAAACATATTGATGCGCTTGTCCAGCCTCAGCGAGGAACTGCATACCTTCCTTTCAGACAAGAAACCTGAACTGGCTGAGCTCCTCAAGGATGAGAAGTGGTTGGCTCAACTCAGCTACCTTGCAGACATCTTTAATGAAACAAACAAACTCAACAAAACAATGCAGGGTGGAAACACAAACATCATTACCCAGCATGAAAGAGTGGAGGCTTTCAAAAGAAAGTTACAAATGTGGACAAATCTAGCCTCATCAGGAATCACTGATTATGTTACAGTTGCATGCCTTCCTTCAGGCATGCAACAATAAAAACATGGATTTCAGAACCATTAAGCGCCAGGTTACAGCACACTTGTCAGGGATGTTGGACAAGTTCAACAGTTATTTCCCTGAACTCAGCGAGGAGGAAGTAGCTACCTACCTGTGGATAAAGAACCCCTTTACAGACGACATCGAGATGAAGCTTCTTGACACATATCCATCCAAACTCTTGGAAGAACTCATTGATATATCATCTGATGCCACCTGGAGAGCTCGTTTCGGTGAAGTGCCCCTGGAAACATTTTGGTTTGGTGTGGTGTTGAGTACTGATAGATTTTGTTCATTGATTCCTGGTAATATTTGATGTCTGTGCCACACTGCTCTCTGTGTCTCTCTCCAAGGGCAGGCTCCCTCCTCACACACATGCAAAATCATGTAGCAGAACATGCAAAATCCTAGTTCACTCTCTCTCTCTGGCAGTTATACATGCAAAATCTATAAAATGACATGTAATATGGACATTCTGCTCTCCTCTCTCAGTGGTCTACTGGTGATGTGCCCGCGCGGGGTGACTGTGTCTGTCTTCTTCTCTAATGAATAAAAGCTCCGTTTGAGGAATACTCTGTCCTCCGCTTCGTCTTTCGGCCGACTGGTCCACAACTAAATCAATTAAGAATTCACGAGGGATAGGAAATCCCTAACAGTACCAAGTAACTCACGATGCAGCACTTAAGGTGTTGAAAACAGTGCAGCTGCAACAGATAGCACTTTATTGATATTTTTCTGTATTTTAAAAAGAAATACATGATTTTCTGTTTGAGAAATGGTCACACTAGTTATTTGTATAGAAAACAGTGCAGCTGCAACAGATAGCACTTTATTGATATTGTTCTGTATTTAAAAAAATAAATACATGATTTTCTGTTTGAGAAATGGTCACACTATGTTATTTGTATAGAAAACAGTGCAGCTGCAACAGATAGCACTTTATTGATATTTGTCTGTATTTAAAAAAATAAATACATGATTTTCTGTTTGAGAAATGGTCACACTATGTTATTTGTATAGAAAACAGTGCAGCTGCAACAGATAGCACTTTATTGATATTTGTCTGTATTTAAAAAAATAAATACATGATTTTCTGTTTGAGAAATGGTCACACTATTGCTATATTTATTTATACATTTAGACCTGAAACGCCTGCTAATAATGCATTATATAGCCTGCATATACACACAAATGTGTTTCCCGGTTTCAATGGGTTAAATAAACGTTATTTTGAAAACAAGCACTTTTGTCATCATTGTAGCAAAAAAGACAGGACCGGAAAAGTCTTTATCGTATGTAGGGGTGCCCTGGAATATTTTATTGGACACAGGGGTGCCTTGGCAGCAGAAAGGTTGAGAAGCCCTGGACTAGCCAACCTCTTAGTCGAATACAAAAAAATATATATATATAATTATAATATATATTTTTTTCTATATATATATATATATATCATTCTTTCCAAAAGAAAAGAGGCCTAGAAGCGTGGCTAACGCGCATACCAGAGGCTAACTGCCTATGAAAACAGGCACAGAGGCACTGAAAGAGGATTTCACCTGTCTAATGAACACACTAGACTAGACAAATATCAAGATGTATCCATCAGTGGACCAATTGCTTACTTCTGCAGAGGACAAGAAGCCTTCAGTCGACTCCTTCAGACATTAAGCACCCCCCACAGCCCAAATGGAATGATAATTTTTTTTTGCCAATCATAGTCGACCATCCAAATCCTTAGTCGGGGACAGCCGTAGAATGATCATTACATTTATATAGAGCTTTTCTAGACACTCAAAGCGCTCCCTCTGCTTCCTCTGTGTGTTTTCTATGGCTTTGATTCAAGCTATTTCTTCCATTTCCCGGGTTGACAAGAACAAGTTACAGGTTGAAAAAACCCTCAGCTCTGAACTAGGCCAAATCTGCACCTGGCTCGCTGATAACAAACTATCTTTACACCTGGGTAAAACAGAGTCCATTCTCTTCAGTTCAAATAACAAACTCAGCAAGACCGACGGCTTCTCAGTTACAGTGGGTGACAATATTCTCACAAGGAAAGATGAAATTACATACCTAGGTTCCATCCTAGAGGCAAATCTTTCCTGTGACAAAATGGCATCCAATGTAATAAAAAAAAGTCAACCAACGAACTAGATTCTTGTACCGGATCTCCTCTCTGGTAAACAAGAATACCCTGAAGACTCTGGCAGGAGCACTCATTCATGGGTACTACGACTATGCTTGCACCTCATGGTACCAAAGCACCTCAAAGGCACTAAAAACAAAATGACAAACATCACAAAACAAACTGATCAGACTACTGCTTGACCTTACTCCTAGAACCCATCTCACCCCTGCCCACTTTGACAACCTATAGGATGGCTTAGAGTAGACGACAGAGTACAGCAACTTGCAATGGGCCTGGTCTACAAGATACACTACACCACTAAGGTACCCATGTACATGTCAAAATACTTCCCAAAGGTCAGTGAATACCACAACCACAACACCAGAGGGAGCTCCACAAATCATGTTCAACCCAGATTCGGCTCAAACAAGGGACTAAACATGTTTAGCAATTATGCCACATCAATGTGGAACGCCCTACCCACAGCTGTAAAGGAATGTGAATCACTACCCACTTTCAAAACCAATCTCAAAGAGCACCTACGGGAGACTGCAATTCGAAAATGGCCCCTGTAAATGTCCTAACCCAACCCCCTCCAATGTACAGTAAATGTCCTAACCCAATAATACACAAGACCCTCTTCTTGGGACCAATAAGGTTTCGTCGATAATCCAATAACCCCCCCCCCCACCCGCCTACCCAACCCTCCCCCCACCCCACCCACCCAACCACCTCCAATGTACAGTTTGCCCCCCCCCCACCCCACCCCACCTACCCAACCCCCCCTCCACCCCACCTACCCAACCTCCTCCAATGTACAGTTTCTTCGTCAAATGTATATACTCTCTTTTTTAGACTCTTTTTGTATCACAAACAGTACTGTATTTGTAAATCTGATATGTCATAAATGTATAGATGTAGCAGTACTGTCTATCTGTATGTCGTGTATGTCATACAATGTTATGGTGAATTGAAAATGGGGGACCCTGATGTAAACAAGACGAAAGTCTTTCTCTGGTCTGCATCTCCTTAACAATTGTGTGTATTGAGCTGTACTGTATTGTACCCATTCTGCAATCTGTTAATACAATTTTCAATCAATCAATCAATCAATCAATCAATCAATCAATCAATCAATCAATCAATCAATCAATCAATCAATCAATCAACGAGGATGGAGGAAGGAATCTTTGGAATGCAGCCCCTGGTCTCTCACCTATGCCATCATGGACCATATTCACACGGCAACCATTTTGCTCCTGTGCTGTGCTTGGGGATTCCTTTCCCTGGGTGGGAACAGGGTGGAAAGGAATACTCAACCAGAGCATGACATGAGAGCAAATACAACACAAAACAAAACACAAGAGCCACCGTGTGAATGTGGTCAGTGGACAGGTAGATGGAGGCGAGGGCACAGTGCCCTCTAGTGGTGACGGCAAGCATTGTGAAACGGTGTGGTGCCAACAGAACAAGAACATATGAGACAGGCAGCAGTATGTTGAATGATATCAGCAAACTCACACCTCAATAGGGAAAAGCGCTAACAATGAAACAATCATTTTACAGAACTCAAGAGATGTTTAATGGCACATGTGTATGCCTATGTATTCGCTTTTAAAGTACGAGCGTTTGAGTGGACTGAAAACGTTTTTTTCCCCCTGGTCTTGTATGTGAGATGAGATGACCACGTGCCAATCCCAATTTGGGAAGATACTGTTGCGTTATATTAAAGCCTCAGTCAGATTTTTTTTTTATCTTTATCAATGTGGGATGTATTCTGAACAGCTTGTTCGGGGCTTGTGGATCTGAAGACATCAAACTGCAGTGTTGCAGTGCATAGTAGTAAAGACATAATTACCATAGTATAGGTAGTAATATAAGTAAGGAAGATTATTTATTGGCAAAGTGCATGATAGTAAAAGACTAGTAA
>NC_140178.1:20219674-20229674 GCF_963971535.1 Notolepis coatsorum
ACAGAACGCTACTACTCTACTAATACTACGACTCTGGGGCAATATGCTGTGCGGTGGGGTTGTCATCGACCGTATTTATAGTTTAGTCACGACCACACGTATGCACACACATGTATAAAAGCATGTATACATATGTACTGTACACATACACTCTCACACAACCACATGCTAGCACACATATTTACACACATGTATAAAATCATCTAGACATAAGTACATACACACACACTCACACAACCACATGCTAGCACACATTCTTACACACATGTATAAAAGCATGTAGACATGTATACATACACACACTCACACAACCACATGCTAGCACACATACTTACACACATGTATAAAAGCATGAAGACATATGTAAATACACGCCCACGCAACCCCACACACACGCGCACGCGCACACACACACACACACACACACACACACACACACACACACACACACACACACACACACACACACACACACACACACACACACACACACACACACACACACACACACACACATGAGAAAATTTGCATGGTGTCCATAGTAGTCCATTTCAAATGAAATTGTGTTGCATTGCTATAGGAACAGCGTGACCCCATGTTTATTTCCTGTCAGCCGCTGTGTCAGCAAACACTGCACCAGAACATCCATTTGGGCCCATTTACAATGTGTATGTTCCGTTAGAAAAAGGTGTATATACTGTAGGCAGGGAGATATCCGTAGGAAGAATGAAATCAGAATAGTCAATCTGATTGATTGGTTGATTGATTGAAAACTTTATTAACTTTATTAATGGGTACAATACAGTACGGCTCAATACACAATTGTTAAGGCGATGCAGACCAGAGAAAGACTTTCGTCTTGTTTACATCAGGGTCCCCCATTTTCAATTCATAATGACATTCGCAACATACAGATATATATCTTGACATTTCTGACATACATGACATACAGGTATACAGTACTGTTACATTTGTGACATACAAGACATGCAAATATACAGTACTGTTATTCTAACAGAAAATCCTAACAGAAAATATATACGAGGGGGAGGAAACTGTACATTAGGAGGGGGTGGGTTGGAGGGAGGGGGGGTTTGGACATATACGGTACCAGTTTCGAATCGCAGCCTCCCGTAGGTACTCTTTGAGAGCGGTTTTGAAGGTGGGTAGGGATTCACATTTTTTTTACCGCTATGGGTAGGGCATTCCACATTGATGTGGCATAATTGCTAAACGTGTTTAGACCCTTGTTTGTGCCGAATCTGGGTTGAACATGATTTGTGGAACTCCCTCTGGTGTTGTGGTCGTGCTATTCACTGACCTTTTTTGAAGTATTTTGACATGTACATGGGTACCTTAGTGGTGTAGTGTATCTTGTAGACCAGGCCCATTGCAAGTTGCTGTACTCTGTCGTCTACTCTAAGCCATCCTAGGTTGTCAAAGTGGGCAGGGGTGAGGTGGGTTCTAGGAGTCAGGTCAAGCAGTAGTCTGACCAGTTTGTTTTGTGATGTTTGTAATCTTGTTTTAGTGCCTTTGAGGTGCTTTGGTACCATGAGGTGCAAGCATAGTCGTAGTACCATTGAATGAGTGCTCCTGCTAGAGTCTCCACTTGTATCTATTGCTATGTCCGCCTACTACAATCTCATGAGCTGTCTAACGCCTGTCCCGTCTCCCCGTCTCCCTACGACTTGCTGTCCTGGAGTGTTGACCGGAGTGTTGGACGTCCCGTGACGAAGGCCGGGAGGTTGCGACCCCCTCTGCCTGCCCCCCTGTCTCCGGAGGTCTCGTAGTGGTGACCGGAGTGCCGGATGTCCCGCGATGATGTCGGGGAGTTCGTGACCCTCTCTGCGTCGCCCCCTATCTCCCTGTCTCCGGCTGTCCCTGAGCAACGACCGGAGTGTTAAATGTCCCTTGACTAAGACGGGGAGGACGTGACCCTCTTTGCGCCGCCCCTGTGCCTCAAATAGATTGCTATCAGCTCTATCTTTAATCTTTCAAAATGTTCAGTTGCTATCGCTATTAGCTCGATCTTTAATTTTTCAAAATGTACAGTTGCTATTGCACGCACTCATCTGTGTTCCACTACACACATGAGTGCATGCTTACCAACTGTCCGTCTGCAACACTACTATCACCAACATCTAAGAAGGGAGATCCCCCCTTGAATGGCCCTTCTAAGGTTTCTCTCCTCCACACTGCCTGTGGAGCTTTTTTCCCTATTGTTAGGTTTTAGTGAGTTTTTCCTTACCTTCGCGTGGGGTATGTCTGGGAGTGCTTGCATTCTTTCATTTATTTGCATCCATCTAAAAATGTTTGCACCTTATGGTGTTCTTGTTCTGTTCTTGACTTATTGTTATGTTTTCTTCTTGACTTGTTTAAAGAAGATCTGTACGGCCCATGGGGACATTAACGTGTGTTGTCGGGCCCTATAAATAAATTTGATTTGATTTGATTTGATTCAGGGTATTGAGGAGATCCGGTACAAGAATCTTGTTCGTTGGTTGACTTTTTTGTTTACATTGGATGCCATTTTGTCACAGGAAAGATTTGCCTCTAGGATGGAACCCAGGTATGTAATTTCATCTTTTCTTGTGAGAATATTGTCACCCACTGTAACAGAGAAGCCGTTGGTTTTGCTGAGTTTGTTATTTGATCCAAAGAGAATGGACTCTCTTTTACCCAGGTGTAATGATAGTTTGTTATCAGCGAGCCAGGTGCAGATTCTGCAGAGTTCTGAGCTGAGGGTTTTTTCAACCTGTAACTTGTTCTTGTCAGAGACCAGCAGGGCTGAGTCGTCCGCGAACAGGAACAAGTTGCAGTCACAAGCTGATGACATGTCATTTGCATAAATTAGGAACAGTAACGGTCCTAGTATGCTTCCTTGTGGAACACCACAGCTCACTGGGAGGGGGAGGAATAGAGTACCGTTTACCTCTACTGTGACTCCCTCCAGGCACGACGCATACACAAGTAGATTTCTGAACTGATTTAATGAAGCTGGTCATGTCTCCATCCAAACCGTAAATTCTGTACACATACAAATGATACAATTAGCATAAGGTCCGGTCACAATTGAAAGCACATCAAAACGTAGCTACACATTAGCAATCAACCTGACGAAAATCATCATCCATCAAACATAGAAATAAATACCTTGTTGGCTGCGTGCCATTATAAGAGAAAATCGAGAAGTCCTGTGTTGTTTATGTCTTTCGTTTTTGTCTTTTGTCTTGTTAGACAACTATCTTTTATTACTTGCCAGAATTTACCGCAGGGTCAAGACAGCCATCCATCAGGTCATGTCAGGACACAAAAGCAAGAAGGCGGAAACACGTCACCAGATATTAAATGAGACCAAGTCTCGTGAAACTAAATAATTACACAAGTAAAAGAAATCATGTGCTATTCAAATTATCTATATAAACCATATGAAATACAATGAAATACAATCATAAGTATTATTATTAATATGCTAAATAAACATAAAATTGTAAGCGTAAATGACTATGAACTGTATGTAACCATTGCTACATTTACATCTACCATCTGTTCTCTCCCCTCCAGGTAGGATTGCATCCAGCTCACTGATAAACTATCAAAACCAATTGCTTTTAGCTTGTCAATCAGAAGGGAGTGATTGACAGTGTCGAAGGCCTTTTGTAGGTATTTGCCCGCGTCCACCTCTTGTTTGATGTGGTCGTTCAAATAGAGGAGGCATGTGTCAGTGGAGTGGGATGTTCTGAAGCCAGATTGGAATTTGTAGATTCGATTTTTTTCCGCAAGGTACTTTTCGACCTGTTTGTAGACTATTTTTTCTATGACTTTCGAGATGGAGGTAAGAATAGAAACAGGGCGGTAGTTCCCTGGGTCTAATTTACTCAATTTTTGTGCAGGGGGGTCACTCTTGCAATTTTGAAGTCTTTAGGAACGTGTCCCTGTTTTATGGAGAGGTTTATTATGTGTGTGATGACTGGGGTGATGGCGGCTGCTGAGTCTCTGATTAATTTGGAGGGGATATTGTCATGGCCAGTGGCCTTGTTAGGTTGGAGGGCGCTCAGTTTTTTGAGTACCTCATCTATTGTTACTATTTCAAGTTTGAAGTCGTCTTTGCGGAGCCTTAGGGTTTTGTAGTATGCTATGATGTGTTCTACCCCAAAATGCCCTGAGTGGGAGGGTAGTTTATTAACCAGTGTTGTAAAACTTTATTTGTATAGCGCCCTTCTCAGTACGAGTGCACAGAGTGCTTCACAGCATTTTTTAAAACATTAGTGGAAAATACAAGAAATAATACATGTGGGAAAAAGAAACATTAAAAAATTACAAATTATTGTTTGTAAAGAATATGTTTGGGTATTTGGCCACATCCAGCTTGTCTGTGATGAGAGTGTTTTCTGTCTTTCTGTTTCTGTTTGTAAATCTGGTTTTCAGTTTTTTGCTGCAGCCTAGTTGGTTGTTGAGTAATTTCCAAAGTTCACAGGGTTTGTTTTTGTTTTCCTCAGTTTTGTCATTGATACATTTTTTTTAATGTGGATTTGATCATGGTGTTTACATCGTTTCTTAGTCTGTTTCTTTATATTTTGAGTTCAACCACGTGGGTTTGGAGTTCACTGTTTGTCTGAGCTTTTGGTACGCTTTGTCTGACTTTTATGAAGTTCAGAGCATTTTTTGTCTCTGGTTTTCATAGCGGTCAGTATTTCAGTGTGCATCCATGACTCAGCGCGATTTTTAACCCTGGTGGTTCTTAGGGGGATGAATGAATGAATGAATGAATGAATGAATTAATTAATGAAAACTTTATTTAACAGATTGCAGAATGGGTACAATACAGTACGGCTCAATACACACAATTGTTAAGGGGATGCAGACCAGAGAAAGACGTTTGTCTTGTTTACATCAGGGTCCTCCATTTTCAATTCATATCAACATTAATGACATACACAACATACATGACATTTATGGCATAGGGACATACAGGTATTTAGTACTGATACATTTGTGACATAAACGGTATTCAAATATACAGTACTGTTACCCATAGATCCTGACAAAGTATATGATGGGGAGGGGACTGTACATTAGGAGGGGGTGGGTGGGTGGGAGAGAAATATACATACGGCGGGGAGAGAATATATACATGCGGGGGAGGAGACTGTCTATTAGGAGGGGGTGGGGGGGGGGGGGGTGGGGGGGGGGGTGGGGGGTTGGTTTGGGCATGTTGTTAAGTATTGTTGTGAATTTGGTTTTGAATCCAAGCCATGTTTCTTCAACTAGTGTACCACTGAGCTCATCTGACCAGTCCAGGCTCTCCAGATCTTGGTTAAAGGCCTCGCTAGAGTAGGTTTTAAGGTCCCTAGATGTGACTGTTTTGTGACAGCCGGCCTTTTGTTTTAGCTTTTTGCAGGTATAGAATATCATGACAAATCTTATACATTCTCTCATAGGATGAGCTTCTAGTGAATGAAACAACAGTGCCAGTCATGCCAGTTAGGGTACCTTGTGTATACTGCACGTGTGTATATTGTATACTTTACTTACTCATAGTATATTCCGATTCTAAGTGTTATTGACTATCACACTGCCTACTTGCTCATACGCTTGTATTCAGAGTTAATTATATTGTTTACACTGCTTATTTAAACTTTTTCTACTTTACTATAATTGTATTGCCTATATTTATGTCTTCTACTATTACCCTGCCCATACCTGTACTTCCGCTCCCCCTCCACCATGCCTGAATTTCCCCAAGGAATACCTTATCTTATCTTATCTTAACAGAGAAAATAAACGATTTATTGTTTTTCTGGGGAGTCCATGGAGCCCACTCATCATCATCATCATCATCATCATCATCGTCATCGTCATCATCATCATCATCATCATCATCATCATGTATTCTATCTATTGCATCATTGGGAGTCCATGGAGCCCACTCATCATCATCATCATCATCATCATCATCATCGTCATCATCATCATCATCATCATCATCATCATCATCATCATCATCATCATCATCATCATCATCATCGTCATCATCATCATCATCATCATCATCATCATCATCATCATCATCATCATCATCATCATCATCATCATCATCATCATCATCATGTATTCTATCTATTGTATCATTTTAACTGTGGACATGGAGCCAAAGTTAACATTCCTGTCCAAAGTGACGATGACCTTATTCCCGTGCACCAAGGATGACCTGGGCCGGTTCACACTGTGGCCAGTAGGAGGCGGCAGAGACGTTTCAACTCTTCTGCTCAAAACCCACATGCACGTGTAAAGATGTGGTGGTACATTATGACATCTATTGGGAGCACAGTGTGTACAGAACTGTGTGTGTGTGTGTGTGTGTGTGTGTGTGTGTGTGTGTGTGTGTGTGTGTGTGTGTGTGTGTGTGTGTGTGTGTGTGTGTGTGTGTGTGTGTGTGTGTGTGTGTGTGTGTGTGTGTGTGTGTGTGTGTGTGTGTGCGTGCGTGCGCGTGTGCGTGTGTGTGTGGGGTTGCGTGGGCGTGTATTTACATATGTCTTCATGCTTTTATACATGTGTGTAAGTATGTGTGCTAGCATGTGGTTGTGTGAGTGTGTGTATGTATACATGTCTACATGCTTTTATACATGTGTGTAAGAATGTGTGCTAGCATGTGGTTGTGTGAGTGTGTGTGTATGTACTTATGTCTAGATGATTTTATACATGTGTGTAAATATGTGTGCTAGCATGTGGTTGTGTGAGAGTGTATGTGTACAGTACATATGTATACATGCTTTTATACATGTGTGTGCATACGTGTGGTCGTGACTAAACTATAAATACGGTCGATGACAACCCCACCGCACAGCATATTGCCCCAGAGTCGTAGTATTAGTAGAGTAGTAGCGTTCTGTTTTATTTCATCCAAAAGATTCCATTTTTATGTAAACTGCCGTCGGTCTGGTACTACATACGGCGAGGTTTCGTTCTGTGAATTTTGATCGTCAAGATTTATATCAGCTTCAAAAGTTGGGTAAAGATGATCTCAAGTACAGAGAAGGTGTTGGAACTGAGCTCAGTGGAGTTTACCCTCCATCACATCCCTGACTGTGATACCGATCTGTGATGGGTTTGAATCTGGCCAATGAACTGTGACAACACCTTTTATTATAATTTCTTTTTTCATCGACTGTATACTCAATGAAGAAAGGATTTCACGAAAGATTTAGAAATAAAATAAAACTATATAGCCACAAGCGGCGATCTGTGGGTTTCAAGCCAATATTGATCGATAGGATTGCAAAATAGATTCACACACACGGTTTAGCAGTGTTATGAAACATGCCCTGCACGTTTTGTAATGTTTGAATAAGAAAACGTTGAAATATAATACGATTTGTGTTATTCCACGGCCATTTCAGAAGTTGTAGTGCCCCCTAGTGGTCTATTTGAATGGGATTTTCAGAGTATGTTTCCGGTAGGCGTCTATTTTTTTACCAACGGATTTCCAGTTCCGCGTTCGCGTTCTGCGATCTGATTGGCCACTGACGTTTCTGGTGCGATCTGATTGGCCACTGATGTTTCTGGTCATGTGACATGTGCGCCCAATCGCGTGACGCCTGTGTCTTTGCCCATTTCCGCCTCGAACGGCATGCAAACTATCTAACGCCTAGTTTATCACTGGTTAAGCTCTTTCGAAGTTGGTTAAGGTTAGAGTTTGGAATCAGGGCTGGTGTTCTATCGCCCTGCTCTAAGACAAACTCTAACCTTAACCAACTTCGAAAGAGTGCCTAAGCTTAACCAGTGAAAGAAACAGGCGTCACACGATTGGCCACACATGTCACACGACCAGAAATGTCAGTGGCCAATCAGAACGTGCACGCGGAACTGGAAATCCGTTGGTAAAAGTATTGACGCTTCCGGTAGTTATGTGGACATTCCCTGCAAATTTGGTCATGATTGACCTAACAGTTGTTGACTTGCATCACTTTATGTACTGAGCCACGCCTTTTGAAGTTCATTGGTTATCTTACATTTTTTTTTTTTATTATTAATAATAATAATAATCTGACCTATGGACAAATAACAACGCCACCTGGCTTCTGTTGAAAATTCTAACTGGCTTTGGCAAATAACTGTAGATGTGCAGAGACACAATGTGGCAATTTAGAGGACGTTTCACCGGTAACATCTGTCTGCGCTTAGCGGTAGCAGAGCGGGCGACGCATCGGAGAGACAGTGTGGCTCTTTTGTTAAGCGACAGGATATGATCAGCAGCGTCTCCTTCAGGCCCTTCTCAGGTGGACGTTTGGGGGAACTGAACGTTCTCATGGTGACGTAACAGTGGCCCGCCCGGTCGCGTGTTGCTTTTTAACAGCGGAGGAGTGCAAGAATGTGACAATGTGACCATGTGACCGCGGCAGCGCGAGAGAGCGGCAATGCGGAAATAGGCTGTCTATTGCCATTCTCTAAGACAAACGCTAACCTTAACCAGCTCCTTAACAGCGCCTAAACTTAACCGTTCTAACCTTAACCAACTCCGAAACAATGCCTAACCTTAACCTTAACCTTAACCATGCCTAACCTTAACCTTAACCATAGAAAGAATATTGCCATTCTCTAAGACAAACTCTAACCTTAACCAGCTCCTTAACAGCGCCTAAACTTAACCGTTCTAACCTTAACCAACTCCGAAACAATGCCTAACCTTAACCTTAACCATGCCTAACCTTAACCGGCGAAAGAATACAAAAAAAAATTGATGGGATTCGAACTTGTCAACAACAGACCGCAGGACCGCAGGACCGCTGCGCTGCCAGGTGAGCTGAGCTTCGAATGAAAATCATGGCGGATTAGGGCGGTTACATAATGCCGCAAGCTCTGCCGCTCCGCTCTGCGGTTGCCGCGCCTGCCGCGGGGCGTGTCGCAGCCAATCAGGGAAAACGCGGAAGCAACGGCAGCACTGCTCCGCTGTTAATAAGCAATAGGCCGCCCGGTCACTGGAATCTATGGAGCTCTAGAATTCCCTTTTGCAATTTCTAGGAAACATACGGCTGAAAGGGCGTCAAACGGGGCAACTCCCACACCTAAACGCTTTTTCTTTTGTTTTCTTTTCTGTTGGTGGGCTGTCCACTCCTCTTAGTATTATATCTTCTTTTAAGACAGTTGGGAGACTGACAGGGAGACAGAGTGGGAGAGGCACAGGACAGAAGGTTCTTTATTGAGACGGCAGGAAGGCTGCAAGGGAGACAGAGTAGGAGAGACACAGGAGAGAATGTTCTTTATTGAGACAGCAGGCTGAGAGGGAGACAGAGTAGAGGAGACACAGGAGAGGAGGTTCTTTATTGAGACAGCAGGAAGGCTGAGAGGGAGACAGAGTAGGAGAGACACAGGAAAGAAGGTTCTTTATTGAGACAGCAGGAAGGCTGAGAGGGAGACAGAGTAGGAGAGACACAGGAGAGGAGGTTCTTTATTAAGACAGCAGTGAGGCTGAGAGGGAGACAGAGTAAGGGAGACACAGGAGAGAAGGTTCTTTATGAAGACAGCAGGAAGGCTGAGAGGGAGACAGAGCAGGAGAGAAGGGTCTTTATTGAGACAGCAGGGAGGCTGAGAGGGAGACAGAGTAGGAGAGACACAGGAGAGGAGGTTCTTTATTAAGACAGCAGTGAGGCTGAGAGGGAGACAGAGTAAGGGAGACACAGGAGAGAAGGTTCTTTATTGAGACAGCAGGGAGGCTGAGAGGGAGACAGAGTAGGAGAGACACAGGAGAGAAGGTTCTTTATTAAGACAGCAGTGAGGCTGAGAGGGAGACAGAGCAGGAGAGAAGGGTCTTTATTGAGACAGCAGGGAGGCTGAGAGGGAGACAGAGTAAGGGAGACGCAGGAGAGAAGGTTCTTTATGAAGACAGCAGGAAGGCTGAGAGGGAGACAGAGCAGGAGAGAAGGGTCTTTATTGAGACAGCAGGGAGGCTGAGAGGGATACAGAGTAGGAGAGATACAGGAGAGGAGGTTCTTTATTGAGA
>NC_140178.1:20234674-20254674 GCF_963971535.1 Notolepis coatsorum
TTCACGTGTGCTTGTGTGTGGAGAGATCAGTGTTCAATGTTCTGATGGCCTGGGGGAAGAAGCTGAGCCTGAGTCTCTCTGTTCTTGCTGCATGTATACGGAGGCGCTTGCCTGACCACAGCAGCTTGAACAGGCTATTGTTGGGGTGATATAGGTCCTTCATTATTCTGCAGGCTCTGGATTTGCACCTCCTATTGTATAAGTCCTGCAGGGGTGGTAGTGCAATACCCATAGTCCATTCTGCTGAGCGCACCACTCTCTGTAGGGCCTTCCTATCCTGGGCAGTGCTGTTTCCAAACCAGGCAGTGATGTTCCCAGTCAGGATGCTCTCTACAGCTCCGGAGTAGAAGGAGTGGAGTATCTTCCCCGATACTCTGTACTTCCTTAATTAACTGTCTCAGGTGGTAGAGGCGCTGCTTTCCCTTTTTCACCACAGTGTCTATACAGTATGTGTGTTGTCCAAGAGCAGGTGATTTCACGTGTCTTCCTGAGAAACTTAATATTGCGTTTACCATATAGCCTACATCCACATTGAATGTTAGGGAAACGTGAACGCATAATCTTCACGTTTCAAATGTTGGGTTTACAGGAATATTCTAGCCTCAGATTGGGATCAGTACATGTTATTCCCAGTCTGTTGTGTCATAGACCACATACATATAAGACGTTGCATTAAAATCAATAACCTGATAACATACCTGATATTTAAACATTTACTTTAGACACTTTTAAACATTACACCATATTTTATGTATTTATTCGTACATTTTAGTTTTGTATATTGTATATTTTGTATATAGTGTTTGGTCCTTTACTATTTTACTCTTTTACTGTATGAAGCACAATCTCAGGAGGCTCATATAGAACCAATAATTTCACTATAATGTACGTGTACCTTATATGTCAAATAAAACAAAACTTGAACTTGAAACTTGATAAGACAAGACAAGCTAAAGGTACAGCTACATCTGGGTACATTATTGTTACTCAGTTGATAGAGTTGTACCCTTCCTGATGACCTGTCGTACAGAACTTGTAAGTCGCTTTGGATAAAAGCGTCAGCTAAATGACTAAATGTAAATGTAAAATGTAAATTCAAGTTTCAAGTTCAAGTTTCAAGTTTTGTTTTATTTGTCACATATAAGGTACATATAAATTGAAATGCTTGGTTCTGTATGAGCCTGCTGAGATACATACAGTAAAAAATAAAAATAAAGGCCAAACACTGTACAATTTATACAATATACAAAACTAAAGTACAAAATGCAAACAAAATACTAAAATGCTAAAATGCATTTTGCACAATAATGTGCAGGTCCACATCTCAGAGGACCTGACATGGACAACACACATAGACTCAGTCGTAAAAAAAAAAGGCAAAGCAGCGCCTCTACCACCTGAGACAGTTAAGGAAGTTCAGAGTATCAGGGAAGATACTCCAGTCCTTCTACTCCGGAGCTGTAGAGAGCATCTTGACTGGAAACATCACTGCCTGGTATGGAAACAGCACGGCACAGGACAAGAAGGCCCTACAGAGAGTGGTGCGCTCAGCTGAGTGTACTACGGGTATTGCACTACCACCTCTGCAGGTCTTATATAACAAGAGGTGCAAATCCAGAGCCTGCAGAATAATGAAAGACCCTCACCACCCCAACAACAGCCTGTTCAAGCTGCTGCGGTCAGGCAAACGCCTGCGCACACCATCAGGACAGAGAGACTTCGGCTCAGCTTCTTCCCCCAGGCCATCAGAGTCTTGAACACTGAACTCTCCACACACAAGCCCACATGAGCACACACACAACACACATACTGTATACGCTCACACACTAACAGACACTTTAGCACGAACACACACATGCTGCACACGCACACACTCAACGGTCACTTTACACAATGAAAAGGTCACTTAAAAAAAGAAAAAAGAACAGGAGTGGTTCTTGTATAGTAAATAGATGGATATAGCAAGATAGCATAAGGTTATATATTATAACTGTATATTGTATAGTATTGTTGTATAGTAGTGTACATAAGACCCAGTAGCTAACACTGTATTGCACTATCGCAGGACCTTAGCATGTCTTAACCATGCTTTTTGTAAACTGTATGTACATTATACGTGTTATGTCTCATTCTATGTCTTATTCTTATTTTTATTACTTGTATTATTGCACAATCGCTGCGGGCATGACCACCCGCATTTCACTGTATGCTTGTATGCCGTGACAAATAAAACTCTTGACTTGACTTGACTTGAATGTTTTAGACCACAGGTCTCATTCCTCATGCTCCTTACACATCCATATCCAAAACACATTATTACATACAATACAGATATTATCTACATTCTCCACCGGCGACTAAACACCTTAAAATACATTAGACATCAGCGCTCCGTACTGCTCTCGTCGGCTACAGTAAATTACCTCAAAGTAAAGTGACAAACATTCGCTAAACGCTCAGACGAAGTGACGGTACATAAAAATGCAGTATTTTACACCAAAGCAAAATGAAAGAGCACTTTGAAGCCTGGCGGACAGCTTGAGGACACATGCGGCCCTGGCACAGAGACACCCACAAGGCCCGGCGCTGCCACTCTGCCACCCTGCATGGTGGCAGGGAGAGACTTGAAGAGGTAATTTAGAGTCAGAGGGCTGGGCAGGTTGGGATACAAACTCAGGGTGGGCCCCTTGGTGTGGTTGGATGTGTTGGTGAGACTTGGTTCTGTGTGGGTATAAAGTATTTATTTCGATGATACCATGCTGTGTGTGTGTGTGTGTGTGTGTGTTTGTGTTTGTGTTTGTGTGTGTCATAGGGTGTATGTGTGTGGGTGTCGTACTACGTGTTTGTGTCTTGGTGTGTGTACGTGTGCTTGTGTGCATGCACGCGTGTGTGTGTATGTCGTTGTGTATGTATACGTGTATGTGTGTGTGTGTGCGTGTGTGGCGTTGTGTATGTGTGTGTGTGTTTGTGTGTGTCATAGGGTGTATGTGTGTGGGTGTCGTACTACGTGTTTGTGTCTTGGTGTGTGTGTGTGCGTGTGCTTGTGTGTATATGTATATGTGTGTGTACTGTGTGTGTGTGTGTGTGTGTGTGTGGGTTAAACAGCAGGTTGAAAACAGGTCCAGGCTTCAAACCCAACCCCATGATCTCTTGATTAGAATGTTACCATTGGGAGACGTATACAGGCTGTCATGGTTGCTCAGTGTACACATATCGCGGTCTCACCGCGACCATTTGCCATTTTGGCGGGCAGCGGCCCAGGCGTCAAACGGGCAACTCCCACACCTAAACGCTTTTTCTTTTGTTTTCTTTTCTGTTGGTGGGCTGTCCACTCCTCTTAGTATTCTATCTTCACCGAGACAGTCGGGAGACAGAGTGGGAGAGACACGGGAGAGAAGGTTCTTTATTGAGACAGCAGGAAGGCTGAGAGGGAGACAGAGTAGGAGAGACACGGAAGAGAAGGTTCTTTATTGAGACAGTAGGAAGGCTGAGAGGGAGACAGAGTTGGGGAGACACAGGAGAGGAGGTTCTTTATTGAGACAGTAGGAAGGCTGAGAGGGAGACAGAGTTGGGGAGACACAGGAGAGAAGGTTCTTTATTGAGACAGTAGGAAGGCTGAGCGGGAGACAGAGTAGGGGAGACACAGGGGAGATGGTTCTTTATTGAGACAGTAGAAAGGCTGAGCGGGAGACAGAGTAGGGGAGACACAGGAGAGAAGGTTCTTTATTGAGACAGTAGGCAGGCTGAGAAGGAGACAGAGTAGAGGAGACACAGGAGAGAAGGTTCTTCATTGAGACAGTAGGACGGCTGAGCGGGAGACAGAGTTGGGGAGACACAGGAGAGAAGGTTCTTTATTGAGACAGTAGGAAGGCTGAGAGGGAGACAGAGTAGGGGAGACACAGGGGAGATGGTTCTTTATTGAGACAGTAGGACGGCTGAGCGGGAGACAGAGTTGGGGAGACACAGGAGAGAAGGTTCTTTATTGAGACAGTAGGAAGGCTGAGAGGGAGACAGAGTAGAGGAGACACAGGGGAGATGGTTCTTTATTGAGACAGTAGGAAGGCTGAGCGGGAGACAGAGTTGGGGAGACACAGGAGAGAAGGTGGGATTCGATCCTAGACCAGTAGGGAAACTTGTGGTGCCAGAGGCGGGTCTTAACTACTTCACCATCGCTGAGCACTAGTGCACACCTACCTATCTTAGGGAGGGGTGGAGTGCCCCTTAATTTATTTTTAAATTTTTTCATGAATATCCTGCCCCATTTGAAATGTTAAACTAAAATCTATTATGTTAAAAAAAGGAAATAGTAAATATTTTATACGAGGGCACGTTCTGTATCGCATGGCAAAGGAGCCAGGCCACCAAGTCTCCTCACTCATTAAGGCAACTCTGATGGGAAACCCGTACCCAAGGCATTGCCTTCATTCATATGTAAATGTTGTGAGTGTATACGTCTGTAACTGTATTTTATGTGTTATGGACCCCAGGAAGAATAGCCCCAGCACTGCTGTGGCTAATGGGGATCCAAATAAACTTAAACTTAAACTTAAACATATAGGATCATCTTGTTTCCACAACATACTGTATGTGAATATGTTTTCATAGTTGGTGATACACAAGGCAATTATTTGGACAGTGTAGATTGGCAAATGTCCGAGCAACAAAATAAAACACAGGGTCAAAATTCTATTCTAGTTCCGACGTGATTACAGCACAGCAAACAATGCAGCTCCTTGGACTGTACTGCCGGGGGGAGCCGTCAAGAAAGTGGCCCATGGACCGGACTCCCAGAGCATGTCCTCTGCGGGGTTGGTGCTCTGGTAACACATCAGTATATCATTATAGTCCTATTGGACTGATCCATTTTGGAAACAGATCGATTCGATATTTAAAGGAGCTGTAAGTGATATCGTTTGGTTAAAACAAGTGTTAAATAGCTCTACATTCCAACAGCCATCACTGATATAGAGTGGCTGGACAGTAACATGGGTCTCCCAGTCCCTCCACTCTTCAGTAAACAGGAAAACACATTTTCTGGTATCCCTTCCCTTCCCTTTATCCAATCAGGAGCGAGAACCCTAGATGTTTTGCACTTATTTCAAGAAATATTGCCATGCCAAATGTGCTTAGTGCACGGGTAGATTATTTTACTTGTTTCAAAATAGGACATAATTAGCTTAAAACTAGTTTTTATTTCTTATTTTTGTCAGACCATTTTTGCAGTGTGGAGTTCTCTCTCCTGATTGGATGAAGTGAGAACAGGATACCAGAAAATGTATATTCTGTTTACTGCAGAGCGGAGGTACTGAGAGACCCCTGTTACTGACCAGACACTTCAGATTATGACTGGCTGTCGGCGTGTAGAGCTATTATTTGAACACGTAGACCACACGAAATACCACTTACAGCACCTTTAACCCTTTCACTGCCGCACTACCAAACGGTTACCCCTTTCACTGCAGCAATACACAGAAGGTTAACCCTTTCACTGCCACACGACAGCCGGTTAACCCCTTCACAGCCACACTACAGAAGGTTACCGTCGGTAGTGTGATAGTAAAGGGTTAACCGTTTGGTAGTGCGGCAGTGAAAGGGTTAAGGCAGGCTACTTGAAATTCACATACAGTGTGGTGACCCAGAGCCGCGGTTTGGGGGAAACCCTACTTCTGTCATCATTTGATGTCACTGCATGCAGTACTCTCTGTACTACATTCTGTTGTGGAAGGACAGCTCATTCACTGAGAGACTTACACTGCATCAGGGTAAGACATTTTAAGTCATTTAGTAATATCTTTAAACTGAGACTTGATTGCTGACTTGACCAGCTGACTTGATTAAGGGGCGTGTTTAAAGCGGCCATTTTGTTTCCTTAAGTGACCCATTAAAAGCTGCTTCCTGCTTAAAGACAGCACTTGTGTACTGAGTGTGATCTCAGAGCCCTGTCACTGCTTAAAAGCAGAACCTCAGCCTCTCCTGGAATCACTCTGTACTACATTCTGTTGTGGAAGGACAGCTCATTCACTGAGAGACTTACACTGCATCAGGGTAAGACATTTTAAGTAATTTAGTAATATCTTTAAACTGAGACTTGATTGCTGACTTGACCAGCTGACTTGATTAAGACATTTTAAGTAATTTAGTAATATCTTTAAACTGAGACTTGATTGCTGACTTGACCAGCTGACTTGATTAAGGGGCGTGTTTAAAGCGGCCATTTTGTTTCCTTAAGTGACCCATTAAGGGCCAGGTGTTAGAAAGCACTAATTAGTGATAGGGATTTAAAGGCCTGCTGGCTTAGCGTCAGCGAAGCGTCGAGAAACGAAGAGGGACAAAGAGGAGTTTTCCTGGAGTTCTCTGCAGAGGGATCCAGGGATCCACCCAGTGCTAAGTACATCATAATCCTATCTTACACTCCACTCTGAAAAATCTCCCTTTCCCTCCCACTCTGCTATTTCTCTACTTCCTCCCTGCCACTCTTGACACCACAATGTGTCTCATATCCACAATCTGCTCCCCCAGAACAGACTCAACCCACCCACGGCAGTTTGCTAGCAACCCGGCTAATCTATCCTACCCTCCTACAGCCACTAATACACCTGTCACAGTACAGGGAGGCCTATGGAATTGTCAATCAGCAGTCAAGAAAGCTGACTTCATTACTGCCTACGCCCATAGTCAAAATCTGCAGCTCCTGGCTCTAACTGAGACCTGGATAACCCCCAATAACTCATCAACACCTGCAGCATTATCTACAAACTATAACTTCACTCACACACCTCGACCTTCCAGGCGGGGTGGAGGCACTGGCCTCATGACATCTCCTTCATGGACTACAAACGTAACACCCCTCCCAGCACTGTCACTCTCCTCTTTTGAATATCATGCAGTATCTGTCTCTAATCCTTTCAATCTCACCATTGTTACACTCTACCGCCCTCCAGGTCCGCTCGATCACTTCACAGATGAGCTGGACATGCTTCTAAGCTCCTTACCGGAAGATGGTACCCCTCTCCTTCTATTGGGCGACTTCAACCTGCCTGACTCATCTCAGTCAGTCATAGTAGTCTCCCTCCTACAATCATTTGACCTGACTCCCACTGCCATGCCTCCCACCCACAAAGCAGGCAACTCCTTGGATCTCATATTTTCACGTAACTCCAGCATCATTAACACCACGGTAACTCCCCTACATGTATCTGACCATTCCTTCATATCCTTCTCACTAACTCTCATGCTTAACCGAAAGGTCTTCACCCCAACTCAAACCGTCTCACTCAGACGCAACCTGCCCTCCCTATCCCCCTCCACCCTCTCCTCTGACATACTATCCACTCTACCTTTGAGTGACACCTTCTCTGCTCTCTCCACAGAGATGGCAACCTCCACCCTCCTCTCAGCCCTTGCAACCTCCTTCGACAAGCTCTGTCCCCTCGTTGAGAAACCTGCCCGCCGTTCCCCACCCAGTCCATGGCTGACAGATCCAGTGAGAGAACAAAGACAGGTCCTGAGAGCAGCTGAAAGGAAGTATAGAAAGTCACGCCTCACTGCTGACATCGACACATATCACAACCTCTTATTAACATTCTCCAAAACCATTACTAATGCCAAAGCTTCTTTCTTTCACCATAGGATCGAGGCCTCTGCCAAGAATCTTCGCAAACTGCATGCTACCATGTCCTCCCTCCTCACTCCCCCCCCACCCCCCCCCTCCCTCATCTTTCTCTGCTGAAGACTTTGCGATCTTCTTTGAGGAAAAAGTGGAGAACATCCGCAGCTCCTTCTCCCAACCCCCACCCATTCCAAATGCTGAATCGAGAACCTCATCCTTCACTCTGTCATCTTTCTCTCCCATTACAGAAGCCGAGACCCTGACACTGGTAACGTCGAACCGTCCGACTACATGCCAGCTGGACCGGCTACCTTCCCCACTCCTCCAGTCCATAGCACCAGACATCCTCCCATTCCTAACTGCAACCATCAACTCCTCACTCAACTCGGGGGTGGTCCCCACCTCCCTAAAACAAGCCAGAGTCACGCCCCTCATAAAAAAACCATCCCTGAACCCTACCGTCATAGGCAACTACCGTCCTGTCTCTCTTCTCTCCTTCCTTTCTAAAACACTTGAACGTGCTGTATCCAACCAACTTACTGCTTATCTCTTACAGAATGACCTCCTAGACCCTAATCAGTCAGGCTTCAGGACTGGTCACTCCACAGAGACAGCCCTCATTGCGGTCACAGAGGCACTTCACTTAGCAAAAGCGAAAGGCCTCTCCTCTGTCCTGATTCTCCTAGATCTATCTGCAGCCTTCGACACAGTCAACCACCAGATCCTCCTCGTGGCCCTCGCAGGAATGGGAGTGGCTGGCTCTGCGCTGACATGGTTGTCATCATACCTCAATGACCGCTCCTACCAAGTGTCATGGAGAGGGACCCTGTCGGCCACCCGCCCCCTGCGGACGGGTGTCCCCCAGGGCTCGGTTTTAGGACCCCTTCTCTTCTCCCTCTACACTAAATCACTGGGTAACATTATCACGTCTCATGGCTTCTCCTACCACTGTTATGCCGACGATACTCAACTCTTCCTCTCCTTCCCTCCCTCAGATATCCACGTCTCTGAGCGGATCTCGGCCTGTCTGTCCGACATCTCCGCCTGGATGACGACCAACCACCTCAAACTGAACCTAAGCAAAACAGAATTGCTCCACCTGCCGGCCAAATCCTCCCCCCTGACCGACCTTTCCATCACAGTCGAGAATGCAGCTGTGACCGCGTCCCCGACCGCCAAGAACCTTGGTGTTGTCCTCGACGACCAGTTGAACTTCTCTGCTCACATCGCAGCGACAACCAGAACCTGCCGATTCCTCCTGAGCAACGTCAGAAGGATACGCCCCTTCCTGACAAAAGAAGCCACCCAACTCCTCGTCCAATCAACAGTCATCTCCCGCCTCGACTACTGCAACGCACTGCTTGCTGGCCTCCCGGCCACTGCCACTAAGCCTCTTCAACTCATTCAGAACGCAGCGGCCCGCCTGATCTCAAACCTACCGAAGTCGGCCCATGTCACCCCACTTCTTAGGGACCTGCACTGGCTCCCCATTGCTGCACGAATCCGCTTCAAGGCCCTTGACCTAGCATACCGTGCGGCAAAGGGAACTGCTCCCGCCTACCTCCGGTCAATGGTCTCTAACTACACACCCTCAAGACCCCTACGCTCTGCATCTTCTGGCCGCCTCAGACCTACTCCTATCCAAGCTCCGGGAGGGTCATCAAAGAGAAGTCGCCTATTCTCAGTCCTTGCCCCACAATGGTGGAATGAACTACCCACCCCAGTTAGGACAGCCGAAACACGTCCAATCTTTCGCCGTCGACTAAAGACTCACTTCTTCAACCATTATCTGAATAAAAAAAAAAAAAAAAAAAAAAAAAAATCTAACCCTAACTAACCATACTGTCATGCACTTGTCCTAATAAACTAACCTACACTGTAGCACTCAACACTTTGATGAACATTGTTACTCAGCTGATAGAGTTGTGCTCTTCCTGATGGCTTGTCGTACAGAACTTGTAAGTCGCTTTGGATAAAAGCGTCAGCTAAATGACTAAATGTAAATGTAAATGTACTCATCCTTGGGGTGCAGGAATACTGCACAGGTTAGACTATATATATATATATATATATATATATATATATATATATATATATATATATATATATATATTAGGGATGTTCGATATTGGCTTTTTTACCGATATCCGATATACCGATATTGTCCAACTCTTAATTTCCGATACCGATATCAACCGATACCGACATATGCAGGGTTCCCCCCCCCCCCCCCCCCAATTTTTTTTTATAATTTCAGGTAATTAACATTACATATCTCTTGTCGTGGAATTAACACAACATTATGCATACTTTTGACAAATACATAAAATAAGAATTTGTTCTTACTTGCTTGTCTGGGTAAATAAAGGTTAAATAAATGTAAACAAAAAATAAAATAAAAATATTTGAAGACCGATACCGATCTTTTCCGATATTACATTTTAATGCCAATATAGGCCAATAATATCGGTAGGCCAATAATATCGGACATCCCTAATATATATATATATATATATATATATATATATATATATACATACACTGTACAAACACATCTCTCAAAGACATATGCAGCCGTCAGTTATTTTATTCCACAAATCTGCATTTCAGCTTGCAATTCTGAAAGAAGACGTATGTTGCTTAGGATGCTTGACTGCCTCAGCAGCGACTATTCTTCCTGGGGTCTGGATACAAACATGTAAAAATCAAACAAGAATAATCAATAAAACAACATCAAATAAAACAAATATCAATAAAACACCAATAAAACATACAACCAAATATAGAACAATAAGAAATATACAAACATATAGAACAAATCAAATATCAATAAAACAACCAACGGAAACATCTCTCTCAGCCTTCCTACTGTCTCAATAAAGAACCTTCTCTCCTGTGTCTCCCCATTGATTGATTGATTGATTGATTGATTGATTGAAAACTTTATTAACAGATTGCAGAATGGGTACAAATCAAATCAAATCAAATCAAATTTATTTATAGGGCCCGACAACACACGTTAATGTCCCCATGGGCCGTACAGGTCTTCTTTAAACAAGTCAAGAAGACAACATAACAATAAGTCAAGAACAGAACAAGAACACCATAGGGTCCAACATTTTTTTAGATGAATGCAAATAAATGAAAGAATGCAAGCACTCCCAGACATACCCCACGCGAAGGTAAGGAAAAACTCACTAAAACCTAACAATAGGGAAAAAAAGCTCCACAGGCAATGTGGAGGAGAGAAACCTTAGAAGGGCCGTTCAAGGGGGGATCTCCCTTCTTAGATGTCGGTGATAGTAGTGTTGCAGACGGACAGTTGGTAAGCATGCACTCATGTGTGTGGTGAAACACAGATGAGTGCATGCAATAGCAACTGTACATTTTGAAAAATTAAAGATAGAGCTAATAGCGATAGCAACTGAACATTTTGAAAGATTAAAGATAGAGTTGATAGCGGATCTATTTGAGGCACAGGGGCGGCGCAAGAGGGTCACGTCCTCCCCGTCTTAGTCACGGGACATTCAACACTCCGGTCGTTGCTCAGGGACAGCCGGAGACAGGTACAGTACAGTACAGCTCAATACACACAATTGTTAAGGGGATGCAGACCAGAGAAAGACTTTCGTCTTGTTTACATCAGGGTCTCCCCAACTCTGTCTCCCTCTCGGCTTCCTATCTGTCTGTCTGTCTGTCTGTCTGTCTGTCTGTCTGTCTGTCTGTCTGTCTGTCTGTCTGTCTGTCTGTCTGTCTGTCTGTCTGTCTGTCTGTCTGTCTGTCTGTCTGTCTGTCTGTCTGTCTGTCTGTCTGTCTGTCTGTCTGTCTGTCTGTCTGTCTGTCTCTCTCTCTCTCTCTCTCTCTCTCTCTCTCTCAGCCATCATAGTGTCTCTCTCCCGCGTCTGTCTTCCTCTCAAATCAGGTTCACGTCTGCCCGTGTGCGAGATACTCGGGGATAATAGCAGCAGAAAGAAAGAAGAAAGATCCTGTGAAATTCAAGCGCAGGACGGCGGCGAGTGGAGAGGAAGGAGGAAAAACACGCTGGAATTTCTTCTCCTCTCAGATCTTCATGGTTTTCTCAGCAGCAATTATGGGGAAGTGCTACCAGATGCTGGTGTTACTGCTGGTCGCTCCGCTGGAGGTTATCTTATCCTTCAGCCTCCGCTTCCAGCTTTCTCACATTAAAATAACAAAAACACACATACAGACATAGACACGGGCGCGCGCACACACACACGCGCAAACACGCGCGCGCACACACACAAACACGCGCACACGCACGCATACAACACACACACACGCTCATTGTGCATATAATACACGTGCACGGATAATAAGCTTTCTTGCCTTCTGAGATTGAGATAACGAATATATAGATACAGACGTACTGTAGACACACACACACGCGGGCGCACACACACAGACACACACACACACACACGCACGCACGCACGCACGCACGCACACGCATGCACGCACGCACGCGCACACACACACACACACACACACACACACACACACACACGCACGCACACGCACACACACACACACGCACATGCACAGACACACTCCACCCAGAGCATGCATACATATAGGCATCCTGTACGTAGAGGTACATGCGTAAGCTCCCGTACATTCGGAAGTAGACGCACACGCACGCTACGCCGCTAAAGCAATTAATGACCACTCACTTACCGCGTCATCAGCTCTCCAGCTAACACAACAATGGACTGACTTGAGACTTGATTGTTCCCACTGTCCTTGCCTCCCTCTCAGTACCTGTGGCACCCTGTCTGTCCCTCTGTCTCAGTCCACCTGTCTGTCTCTCTGTGTATCTGTCTCAGTCCATCTGTCTGTCCCTCTGTCTCAGTCCATCCGTCTGTCTCTCTGTGTATCTGTCTCGGTCCATCTGTCTGTCTCTCTGTGTATCTGTCTCGGTCCATCTGTCTGTCTCTCTGTGTATCTGTCTTAATCTGTCTGTCTCTCTGTGTATCTGTCTCAGTCCATCTGTCTGTCTCTCTGTGTATCTGTCTCAGTCAATCTGTCTGTCCCTCTGTATCCTTAACAGGAATTATATTTAACATTTAACCTTTTACTAACCTGATTTTCTTTTCCTTTTTCTTTGGTCAAATGTGGCTCACGTGCCAGCTAAATCTTCTGGCAGTGTTATGATATTTAAATTGAGTTTCAGTTGAAAGGTATAGAGGTAAGATTATGTGATTATGCTTATCTTATTTTATGCCTAATTATATGTCTGCACTGTATGCATTGTTCTTGATCTGCCAATTTTGTGTTCATTTTATGCCTACGTCTTTTTCACTGCTGTGTTAGCACTTTGAGCTTCCATTCTTGTATGAAAGGTGCTAAATGCAAATAAAGTGTATTATTATTATTATTATTATTATTATTATTATTATTATTATTATTATTATTATTATTATTATTAGAGGGAAGGATCTGACTGTTTCTTCCGTCTTCGTGGACAGAACCATTTCAGCAGAGACATCTTCCGATCTCCGTTATAATTCGCTGATGCCACGCGGTGTCATTAGAAGAACGTAAGAAAAGGTCGAGCTTGACTTCAGTTTTGTATTTATTTATTTGTTTGTTTATTTATTCGTCAGGGACAATGCAAAAGAACACATTGCAGCGAGTTACAATAACAAGATGCAGATGCATAGGATTTCTAGCCGAGGCTAATTTGCAACCCCCCCTGTCCCTGGCTTCTACTTAAAAGTGGTCATTGCATATCATCATTACCGAAAATACACGAGTTCAAATGAGCACATAATTAATACTGACATTCTGTACATGATCATACAATATCTGAATTACGATAATTACATCACATTACAGTAATACGTGTTGCGATTTGTGTGTATGTGTGTGTGTGTGTGTGGGTGTGTGTGCGCGTGTGTGTGTATGTGTGTGTTCCCTGAGTCATCGCAATATAATATATTATGTGAATTTGCACATGTTTATAGGTGTGTGTGTGTCTGTGTGCATGCATGCGTGCACTGTAGTCTTATGTAGTAATGTATGTTTGTCTATGTCCATGTGTGTCTGTGCCTCTATCTGTGTGTACATGTCCACGTGTGTCTGTGCCTCTATCTGTGTGTACATGTCCACGTGTGTCTGTTCCTCTAGCTGTGTGTACATCAACTCGAGGGACACCGACAAACTGAACAAGCTGGTGAGGAAGGCTAGCTCCGTGGTGGGAGTCGAGCTGGTCAGACTAGAGGTGGTGGCAGAGAGGGGGATGAGAAGGAAGCTGGCTGCTATCCTGGAGAATCCCCCCATGATGAGCTAGTCAAGATGAGAAGCACGTTCAGTCACAGACTAATACCCCCCCCCCCCCCCCCGACGACACTCAACTCACCGCCTCGGCCAGTCCTTCATACCAGCGCCCATCAGGCTCCACAACAGTGGGCAGGGACTGCTGCCAGACATCCAACTACAACTACTAGGAACCTAAAAAGGACAATAACACTATACCTTATGCATACTGCACCTTATGTGAATACTGTATATTTCAGTTAGTTAGTTAGTTAGTCTTCTTTAAACAAGTCAAGAAGAAACATAACAATAAGTCAAGAACAAAACAAGAACACCATAACAAATTAAAAATAAATGCAAAATAAATGAATGAATGCAAACACTCCCAGACATACCCCACGCGAAGGTAAGGAAAAACTCACTAAAACCTAGCAATAGGAAAAAATGCACCACAGGCAATGTGGAGGAGAGAAACCTTAGATGGGCCAATTCAAGGGGGGATCTCCCTTCTTAGATGTCGGTGATGGTAGTGTTGCAGACGGACAGTTGGTAAGCATGCACTCATGTGTGTAGTGAAACACAGATGAGTGCATGCAATAGCAACTGAACATTCTGAAAAATGTAAGATAGAGCTGATAGCGATAGCAACTGAACATTTTGAAAGATTAAAGATGGAGCTGATAGCGGATCTATTTGAGGCACAGGGGCGGCGCAAAGAGGGTCGCGTCCTCCCCGTCTTAATCATGGGACGTTCAACACTCCGCTCATCGCTCCGAGACAGCCAGAGACAGGGAGATATAGGGGGCGGCGCAGAGAGGGTCGCAACCTCCCCGTCATCATCGCGGGACGTCCGACACTCCGGTCAACACTCACAGGGAGACAGGGAGACGGGACAGGCGTTAGACAGCTTGCGTGATTGTAATAAGCGGCCATAGCAATAGATACAAGTGGTAAGCATATGTGAATAGAATAGATATATGAAGTAAGCATAAAATATCTTATCTTATCTTATCTTATCATGACCATGTGTGGCTGTTCCTCTATCTGTGTGTACATGACCATGTGTGTATGTTCCTCTATCTGTGTGTACATGACCATGTGTGTCTGTTTCTCTATCTGTGTGTACATGACCATGTGTGTATGTTCCTCTATCTGTGTGTACATGACCATGTGTGTGTGTTCCTCTATCTGTGTGTACATGACCATGTGTGTGTGTTCCTCTATCTGTGTGTACATGACCATGTGTGTATGTTCCTCTATCTGTGTGTACATGACCATGTGTGTATGTTCCTCTATCTGTGTGTACAGTGTACATGTGTGTCTGTTCCTCTATCTGAATGAATGAATGAATGAATAGTTTATTTTCTGTCTTTGTTTACAACAAATCAAAAACACACTCGTGTGGACTTACAAAAAGAAGAAAATCACAAATGTACATATTCAAAGTAAGCTCACACACAAAATCCAAACTCAATGACCGATAAAAGGAATAGGCTGAAGCACATGCTTATTTTTGGCCTATCCTTTACCATGTGTGTACATGTCCCACGTGCATCTATTCCTCTATCTCTGTGTACAGTACATGTCTATGTGTGTCTGTTCCTCTAGCTACATGTCCATGTACAGGAATTACAGGAATGTACAGGAATTCATCTACAAAAAAAGAAACACTGGACTCTGCACCAGGTCAGACACCAGAGGTGACTGCGTGGTCCAACGTAGACTGACGACGTTTGGCCAAAACGTCCTGTCCATAGAAGGCAGTCAAACATGGAACAGCCTCCCCATTTCCATAAGGGAAAGCCCCACCCTTGCTTCTTTTAGAGGGCAACTAAAAAAATGGCTGAAGTCCAACCAGTCATGTGAACACATGTGACATGCTGTTATGTATTTGTAATTTTTTTTTACTGTTTTTATGTGTCCTGTTTTTATGTATTTGTACATTTCTTACTGTTTCTATGAGTCCTGTTTTTATGTTTGGGGACAACGGATGGACATTAGCCTCGTGCTAAATCCAGCAATTTTTATACTCCACAGTGTTAATTAATTTTGCATTGTCCCGTCCAAATAAAACGAATTAAATAAATAAATGTGTGTCTGTTCCTCTGTCTGTACTGTATGTCCATTGTATTCCTATTTTGACGCTGCATGGCTTGTCCGTCACGGAGGTTGACGCCTGCGGTTTCTTGTCGCTCACTTCAATGTATCACTTCCCGTTTAGGTCTGTCGCTCGTCTCCTAATCCCCACAAACGCCGGCCTCTCCATCGTTACCTCTGACAGAACAAATCCACCGTCCCCTCGGACAGTTTAAACCTAATCCACCAATCGCAGGGGCGTCCCGCCTACAAGGCTGTGAAAAAGAAGAAAAGCGAGATTGTGACAAAACGTATATATCTGACACCCAGTGGCTGTCTCTCTGGCTTATCCTCAGCGTGTATCGTCTTTCAGCCCGCAAATGGGAGGCATTTTCTCGGATAGAAACCAGATACCGCGCGCGGCCGTACAGCGGGATAATGGGTATTTTAATTTTTTTGTGAGGGAGCTTGGCTTTCCCGCACGGCCGCTTTGGGTTTGGAAGTCAGGGGTGAAGTAAGCAGCGGAGCGGTGATACGTAGACGCACTCGCACACACTAGGCCTACTCATAGAGTAGATACGTGTGTAGTCACACACACACACACACACAGCGACACACCCTCACACACACACACACACACACGCACACGCACACGCACGCACGCACACAGACACACGCACACACGCACACACACACACACACACACACACACACACAGCGACACACCCTCACACACACACACGCACACACACACACAGCGACACACCCTCACACACACACACGCACACACACACACTCATTCATACCTACACAGAGGGTCTGCGTATGGCTCGCCTTCCCTCCCTGTGTCTCGGGGGACAGAGTAATTACCACGGAAACCCGGCCACTGATCTCCAGCCATTCATTTGCTAGATAGGGATCAGCGGGCAAGAGAGCATGGAGGCTCCGGTATCAGAACCAGGACCACTTAGGACAGGAACACAGGGAGCATGGAGGCTCCGGTATCAGAACCAGGACCACTTAGGACAGGAACACAGGGAGCATGGAGGCTCCGGTATCAGAACCAGGACCACTTAGGACAGGAACACAGGGAGCATGGAGGCTCCGGTATCAGAACCAGGACCACTTAGGACAGGAACACAGGGAGCATGGAGGCTCCGGTATCAGAACCAGGACCACTTAGGACAGGAACACAGGGAGCATGGAGGCTCCGGTATCAGAACCAGGACCACTTAGGACAGGAACACAGGGAGCATGGAGGCTCCGGTATCAGAACCAGGACCACTTAGGACAGGAACACAGGGAGCATGGACACGCATCGTCAGCACCAGAACCACCTAAGGACCAGGAACAAAGAGGGCTTATTGCTCCATCTCCGCCCACTACAAACATGGGAACTCTCTAACCCTTGTCCCCCCCCCATCTCTCTGAGTGGTTGTCTCATAGTGTTGACCAAGGTGGTGGATGTCTTGGGGTCTTGGCCAAGATTCTGTCCGTGGTCTGTCAACGTGGTTTAGAGTTCATTGCTGGGTTAAGTACTTCTATTCTATTCACATATATGCTTACCACTTGTATCTATTGCTATGTCCGCCCATCACAATCACGCAAACTGTCTAACGCCTGTCCCGTCTCCCTGTCTCCGGCTGTCTTGTAGTGATGACCGGAGTGTTGGACGTCCCGTGATGATGACCGGGAGGATGCGACCCTCTCTGCGCTGCCCCCTTGCCTCAAATAGATCCGCCATCAGCTCTATTTTTTACCTTTCAAAATGTTCAGTTGCTATTGCATGCACTTATCTGTGTTTCATTACGCATATGAGTGCATGCTTACCAACTGTTTCGCCTGTTTTATTGCAACACTACTATCACCGACATCTAAGAAGGGAGATCCCCCCTTGAACGGCCCTTCCAAGGTTTCTCTCCTCCACATTGCCTGTGGTGCATTTTTTCCTATTGCTAGGTTTTAGTGAGTTTTTCCTTACCTTCACGGGAGTCTGGGAGTGTTGCATTTATTTAAAATGTTTTGGACTTTATGGTGTTTTTGTTTTGTTCTTGATTTATTGTGATGTTTCTTCTTGACTTGTTTAAAGAAGACGTGTCCGGCCCATGGGGAAATTAAGGTGTATTGTCGGGCCTTACAAATACATTTGATTTGATTTGATTTGATTAGGGCATGTTGGTGACTACAACCAAGGGGCCGGTGTCGTTGGTTCAAATGTCCTTTTTCGCCCATGTCCTTTTTTGTTTTCCTGTCTCTCTCTCTCTCCCTCTCTCTCTCTGTCTGTAAAGTATTTAACCCTTTCACTGCCACACGACAGAAGGTTAACCCTTTACTATCACACAACCGACGGCCGCCGTGTGGCAGTGAAAGGGTTAACCTTCTGTGTATTGTCACAGTGAAAGGGTTAACCGTTTGGTAGTGCGGCAGTGAAAGGGTTAATGAAGCAGAAATGCCCCAGCATATCTTTAACCCTTTCACTACCACACTACAATCGGGTTAACCCTTTCACTACCACACTACAAAGGGTTAACCCTTTCACTACCACACTACACAAGGTTAACCCTTTCACTTTCACACTACAGAAGGTTAACCCTTTCACTACAGAAGGTTAACCCTGTCACTACCACACTACAATCGGCTTAACCCCTTCACTACCACACTACAGAAGGTTAACAACCTTCTGTAGTGTGGTAAATAAAGCGTTCAAAGAAAAATTTATAAACAGGAACGGGAACACTTAGCTTGGTTGTTCTTCAGCCTCAGCACTTATTAATGTAGGCTACTTTCACGTGTTTAGCTACTTACTCTGAGATACCTGTGACCTGTACTGGTCACTGGCGACCTGCTTTCAGCACTGCTCATTTTGACAACCTGGTTTGTTGGCAGGGGTGTAAAGTACTTGAGTAATTGTACTTTGTTACAATACTTAAGTACTGTTTTTGGGGGATTTGTACTTTACTCGAGTATTATTAGGTTTGTATACTTGTACTTTTACTTTTTACTATTACATTTCAAAGAAAAAAAACATACTTTTTACTCCTTACATTTAAAATGCAGACCTACAAAGTACAAATCTCGCAGGTCCAACCATTTTAATTAGTATATTTGTTTCTCTGGCCGAACTAAGGTTAACGTTATTAATCCTGTGGCCGCACTTTATTTAAAAACAGCCAATCAAATCCCCATCAATGGAAAATGAACCTGCTCATTCCCATGCTGATTGGTCCTTGTGCAAGACTAGAAAGCATGGATCTTTGATTAAAAACCTGCTATCAGAAGAATAGACAATCAGAAAAAGGTTTTTTTACTTTTGCTTTTTAGTAAAAGTAGACACTTTTTGACTTTTACTCAAGTGTGTTTTTAGTCAGATACTCTGACTTTTACTTGAGTAACATTTTGAGACGGTACCCATACTTTTACTTAAGTATAATTTCTGGGTACTTTTTACACCCCTGCTTGTTGGTGATACAAGATGTTGAGGTCACCCAGTAACTGCTGGTTTATGTCAGTTTATTAGAAAGAAAAGGGGAAAAAAATAATTCTAAAATAGCATCAGAGATCTCAGCAGGTTCAGCTGTCTGAGGCCAACGCACTTAACGTGTAATTTATATTAAGAGGCAATGATATTTTATTGTCTCGTAATGCGCTCTTATAAATGAGAGAACATTGGCTACTGATTCATACCTCGTTCCAAGTGTGGTGATGGTTTCAGTTATGAAGGTGTGGTGAGCATGACTCAAGGAGAGAGAGAGAGAGAGAGAGAGAGAGAGAGAGAGAGAGAGAGAGAGAGAGAGAGAGAGAGAGAGAGAGAGAGAGAGAGAGAGAGAGAGAGAGGAAGATGGTCAAGGGGAGAGAGTGAGAGAGAGACAGACAGACAGACAGACAGAGAGAGAGAGAGAGAGAGAAATAAGAGGGTCAATGGGAGAGCGAGAGAGAGAGATATGAGCAGATAAAGTGGGTGAGACAAACAAAAATATATAATATTGTAATATATAAATAAATATATAATAATAAGAAAGAGAGATAGAAAGACTTTGAC
>NC_140178.1:20258374-20268374 GCF_963971535.1 Notolepis coatsorum
AAACAACCCTGAACTTGACCAACAGACGAGGTCTATACCCCCCACAGACCACCTCCCCCCACCGGTCCAAGCGAGACCTAGCAACCGGGAAGGAGCAGCATATCCTGTGGAGAGGCTAAACCAGAGACTACAAGCCCTGGATGACCTAACTGAAGACGAAGAGGAAGAGGAGGAGAACCGCGCCCGAAGACAGCACAGTACTCTACCGGACCAGGAGGTCCGGTACAGCCAGGCTATACTCCCGCGGAGCTGCGCTACAGACCCCCGACTCTATACACGGGTGAGCACGACGCACGACCCGCACCGAGGAACAGCACCTGGACAAGCGGGCCATGGTACACTGCCGGTACCAGCCCATACCAAGGAGCGGGAGGAGACTCGCCTAGGAGGCCTCTCCCCCAACGCTCGCCGATGTATCCACAGTCAGCGTCATACATTGGCACGCCTATGGTACCCGACTTCACCCAAGAGAACCGGGCCCAGTATACAGAACTCCGCATGTGTCTGGAGACCATGTTGGTGGATGTATTGGATGAACACCACAAATACGCCATCCTACTGCAGCACTTAAAGGTGCCCCGCGCACATAATATAGCGCTCGCCTACGCGACTTCCACCACCCCATACACAGCAGCGCTGGTAGCATTGGACCAGAGGTATGGGCGCATATGGGATTACGTGATCCAGGAGATCCGACACATCGACCGCTTACCCCCAGCAATAGACAATCGAGCACTGGACGACCTGTCCATCAGAGTGCAGTCCCTGGTAGGGATGTTGGGAGCGCAAAGAGAGAAGGGGAAGTATGAACTTTACGCCAACTCAAATGTGGAAAGGATCCTGGAGAAGCTGCCGCCCGCTCGTCAGGAGCGCTTTAGGCGGCAGAGGGACCACAGAGACCCGAATGGCCCCGAACCGAACCTCCTCGATCTAGCAGACTTCCTGGCGAGAGAAGTCAGCAGCCTACGGCTAGATACATTCGGACGGAGCACCCCTGGCTCCAGAGAAGGAACCAGACGACTAAATGATGGAAGAAGATCGGTGACTGTGATGCACCAATCGGAGTCAGTACCGAGCAGCAGGAGCCACAGTACCCCCTCCAGAACGGAGAAGTGGAAGATAGTGTGCCCCTACTGTGAGAAAGAACACTGGCTAGCGCAATGTGACTCCTTCCCCAAGCTGAACGCGGAGGAAGCAGGTCAATGGATAAGGTCCAACAAGCGCTGTTTTCGCTGTGCGCGCTCACACATGGCAGCCGAATGCCGCTTAAAGAAAAGGTGCACCAAGTGCGATGGAGCCCATCTGGACATACTTCACGACAGTAACAGACGGCGCCCTTCACCTGCACCATCCAGCCGCAAAGCGAGCGTCATGTACATCGATCCCGCCAGCAGCAGTGGAGCCCGAGTACTCCTAAAAGTAGTGCGTGTGACACTAAGCTACCAGAATAAAGTCCTGGACACTTACGCCGTCCTCGATGACGGGTCAGAGAAGACCCTGCTGCTCGCCTCCGCTGCGGCCCAGCTAGGGCTGCGGGGAAGCGAAACCCAAATGACAATTCGGACAATAAGACGAGATTTGAAGACGATAAAGGGCGAGAATGTCTCATTCTCTATCGCAGCAAGCGGCCAGCCTGAGCGACGGTACCAGATTGCAGACGCTTTCACCAGCCAAGAAATAGGACTGTCGCGGTACACATACCCCGTCACCAAGCTGATGGAGAAATATGCACATCTGCGCAAGTTACCGATCCCGCTCATAGACAATGCTATGCCGACCCTGTTGATAGGCTCCGACCATGCAGACCTCATTGTCCCGATAGACCGGGTTCATACCGGACCCCGAGGCTGTCCTGCAGCAGTCGAGACCCGTTTGGGATGGACTCTCCAAGGCCCGCTCGCCAAATCTCTCAACCGAAGTACAGCCACTAGATGTCTCCACTCCCGAGTCACAGAGGGAGAAACCGCACTCCTGCAACACGTAGAGCGGCTATGGAGCTTGGAACAAATGCCCTTTAAGAATGGAAAGAAAGACATTCGCTCTAAAGATGACATTTACGCCATTCACCTCCTCGAGACAGGGACCAAGAGAGTCCCGGTCAACGGCGTGTTGAGATACGCCACGCCACTCCTGCGGCGAGAAGGAATGCCTACTTTCCACGGCAAGACAGACGCCATAGAACGGTACCTGCTGAACACGGAGCGGCGCTTAGCCAAGAACCCCGCCCAAGAGAGTGTATACCGCGCTGAGATTGAGAAGCTCATCACAGCGGGACACGTCACAAAGATGGACATTAAAGAGGCTGACCAGACCACTGAATCGTGGTACGTGCCCCACCACAAGGTCCATCACAACGGTAAAGACCGCATAGTATTTAACTGCAGCTACCAGATCGGATCCCAAAATCTGAATAAAGAGTTACTGCCCGGTCCCACACTCGGCCCCTCCCTACTCGGCGTTCTACTCCGCTTCCGCCAGGAAAAGGTGGCCATCAGCGGGGACATTAAAGGAATGTTCCTGCAGGTGAGATTAGTAGAGGCGGACAAGCCCCTGTTACGGTTCCTATGGAGAGAGAAGCCAGGAGATGAGCACCCAGCCATCTACCAATGGGAAGTCCTCCCCTTCGGAACGACGTGCAGCCCCTGCTGTGCGACATTTGCACTACAGAAACATGTAGCAGAGGACCCAGCAGCGGACGAAGAGGTCCGACACAGCGTAAAGAACAGCTTCTACGTAGACAACTGTCTACAAAGCCTTTCAACCCAGGAAGAAGCCGAGGCTCTCCTGATTAAACTCCGCGCCTCATTGATCAAAGGCGGCTTTGATCTCAGGCAGTGGGCCAGCAGCGATCCGCAAGTACTGCGCAGCCTCTCCTCCGAGGACAAGGCAGCCAGCAGCGAGACCTGGATGGCTACAATCCCGGGAGAAGCCCAGGAGATGACCCTGGGATTGGTGTGGCGATTCAAAACAGATTCGCTTCACTACAGACACAAGCCCCTGACTACGGAGCAGGGAAGGCCGGCGGCGGCGCCGACCACCAGACGGAGTGTGTACACAACACTCGCCCGACAATATGACCCGCTGGGATGTGTTCTACCGTACACCACCAGGGCAAAAATGATTGTACGAGCATTGTGGGACAAGGACCAGGGCTGGGACGACCCCATTCCCGCACACCTTGCATCCACCTGGAGAGAGTGGGAGATGGAGCTCCACTCACTCCAGGCGTTAATATGCGCCGAAGCTACTTCCCACCCACGGTGAGGCCAGAGACATGTAGAATGGACTTACACGTCTTCAGTGACGCCTCAGAGGTCGCATACGGATCAGTAGCCTGCTTGCGGGCCCAAGACCAGGGGGGAGAGATCTACACAGCATTTGTCCTCGCCCGCTCGAGAATAGCCCCACGCAAGCAACAATCTATCCCACGTCTAGAGCTCTGCGCAGCCCTAGCCGGAGCGCACCTAGCCACGCTCATCCAACGTGAGCTCACCATACCGGTGTCTAGAACAATCCTGTGGTCAGATTCCACGACGGTACTCGCCTGGATCAAATCGGACTCATGCAAGTACAAAGTCTTCGTGGGAGTCAGAGTCACAGAGATTCAAGACTTAACCGAAGAGTTAACCGGAGAAACAGAGTGGCGCTACGTTGATACAAAACAGAACCCAGCTGACGTCATCACCCGGGGGATGCCCCTGGATGACCTCACCCGTCGCAATGTCTACAGTGACGGCCCCGCATTCCTAAGACTCCCGGAAGGACAGTGGCCCATGCCTATCCCGAGGGAAGCAAGTCCAGAGGAGGTGGAAATTAAGAAGTCTGTGTTCTGTGGATTGAGCACCGTAGCCTCCACCGACCCTAACATAAACGATTGCACGTCCATAGAGAGTGCACAACAAAGAACATTCCTGCGGTACCACCCGGAGTGCAAGTCCCCCGCTGATATGTCAGCAGCTAACTACGAGGAAGCAGAATTGCTTCTACTGCAGCGAGCCCAGAGAGACTCGTTCCCCGATGAATTGGCCTGTCTACAGGGAGGAAAGCCCGTCCCATCCGACAGCAGATTAATTCACCTGGCCCCCGAGAGCGACGCTCACACCCTCATCAGAGTGGGTGGTCGCCTACGCAGAGCCCCCAATCTACCGGATGACATTAAATACCCGATCGTATTGAACAGCCGACACAAGGTCACAGAGCTGATTATAAAGAAATACGATGAGGATGTACATCACGCAGGAGCAGAAAGAGTCTTCGCGGAAATCAGACGTCGTTACTGGATCCTACAAGGAAGAGAGGCAGTACGACGCTTCCAACGAACATGTCTAGACTGCCGCAAGTGGCGCGCGCAGCCCAGCATACCAAGGATGGCTGACCTTCCTCCATGTCGCCTCCGAATCGGTGACAAGCCATTCCACTCAACGGGTATGGACTGCTTTGGCCCGCTGCACATAAAGAAAGGAAGAGGAACCGAGAAGCGGTGGGGTATTGTATTCAAATGCATGACCACCAGAGCGATACACATCGAGCTTCTCCCGACCATGAGCACAGACTCATTCCTTATGGCCTTCCGTAGATTCATATCACGGAAAGGAAGACCGTCTACCCTATTGTCCGATCATGGGACAAACTTTAAAGGCGGCGAAAGAGAGCTGAGAGAGAGCTTCCAAGCTATGGGCCCAGAACTTAAGACCCACCTCGCTCCAGCACAGGTTGATTTCCAATTCAACCCCCCAAACGCACCCCACTTCGGTGGCACTTGGGAACGAGAAGTGCGCTCCATAGAGACAGCCCTGTACGCAGTACTTGGGGCCCAGACTGTGGCGGAAGAAGTCCTAATGACAGTCCTCACGGAGATTGAGGGAGTACTTAACTCGAAGCCCCTCGGATATGTCTCCAGTGATGTGGCGGATATCGACCCAGTTACCCCCAACACACTCCTGATGGTGCGGCTAGATCCCACATTACCCCAGACAATGTACCAGCCTGAAGAAGCGAACGGCCGACGAATGTGGAGGTACAGCCAAGTATTAGCCGACAAGTTTTGGAACAGTTTCCTACTGCACTACCTACCGTCTCTACAGACCCGCCAGAAGTGGGTAAAGGAGAGAGACAATTTGACAGAAGGAACAGTCGTCATGATTATTGATCAATCACTGCCCAGAGCTATGTGGCCGGCCGGCCGCGTAAGCAAAGTGATCACCGGTGCCGACGGCAAGGTCCGAGCAGCTGAAGTGCTCGTCCAGGGTCGCACTTACACCCGTCCCGTGGCAAGGCTCATAGAACTGCCTCGACTCCCAGACACAATCGATGATGACCATGACCCTACAACCCTATGACTTTGTGAAGTTGACTGACCCCTACAGCAAACCCTTATGTGTAAATAGACAACGCGATTAATCTGTCTCCGTTTAACTGATTAGGTCTGGGACCTATTCAGGGGGTGGCTGTTGTGAAGGGCCAGATTAAACCGAATATATATATTTATTTATATATATATATTTAATTGTATTTGTATATTCTCTAATATTCCCTGATATCCCTTGTATATTCCTTGTACAATATGCATTGAATATCCATTCTAGCCTACTGAACATCCCATAATAGTCTCCATTCTACTATTGGTCGAGACCTTGGTGCCAGGCTGCCATACCCCTCAGACCCAGTTCAAACGTACCGCTCGACATGTACGAACAAGTCCTAGTTCCGCGTAGGAATTTGGCTACCGCACCACTAATGGGACTATTTGTTCATAGTGCGTATATATACTGCGCTACTAAAGTAGGACTTTTTTTCAGTCCAGTTTCTTACCCTCCAATAGAGTCACAGACGTAAAGCCTCCCCGCGATGCCACGTGTGGGAGTAAGGCCAAGTTCGGCCTACCATCGGTATTGAGACATCGTGTATATTAATATTTGAATAGTCATATTTGGCACTATATCGTCGAGTTGGACGTAGTCTATTAAGCTAATAATAGTCTGTTAATATATAGTGCTTCGTGCGGTGAGAATACTACCGTAGTCAGTACCCCATCGTTTCGGGCAGAGAACTGGCTGCTTACCCAGGGTGGTTGACCCTATGTGAAGCTGCACCCGAGGAGCCCCAGAGCCGACGAGCGAGTGGACCTGTATACCGGATTATTCTACCGACGACAGCCCGCCTTCCCAGGCACGGATTATGCTTTGGATACTTTGATTATTCTATGGATAAAGACCCCCGACACTACCGTGTGTTGGAACCCCCCCCCCCTGGAGAGGACGCAAGGTGAGGAGACGCTCTGCAAGACGAGGTCTCTCCACATCTCTCCCCCGTGGACCGGAGAGAGCCGGCCCACAAAGAGTCCACCTGCTTTCATCTGTGGTCCAAGGATCGCCGGCGCATTGAACGGCACTACAGTGGGTTCACCTGGGATACCCTTGGCCGGACGAGGCAGCTGGATTCTACCCCCCCCCCCCCCTCCTACTCCTGTCGGCTTACAAGCGACCGGATTAACCCCCTCTAGTGTATCCAGCCTATAATCATTAAAGTATCATTGCTGTTATTCCTTAACTATTCCAGGTCGTATATTTACCACCTGCGCCTTCAGAGATTGGACATTATCTATTGATATACCGACGAATACTCCTTGCCATAAAAGTGCATACTATTTCAATTCATAAATGTAATTAAGTGATTAAGTGTTTATTCTACACACCATCGCTGTGTAGGAAATAAAGACCTGTTTCTAATTCGTACATTTGTGTTGGATCCGTTTCATCTACGTGAGAGTGTTCATGATAATATATTTATGCCGTGTACTGGGTGGCCGAATATTAAGTACAAAGGTAGTGGTAGTAAGTATCATATCTAGTAATACAGTCAGGGAATTGTACCCCTCAGTTACAGTAATACTGTAACATTATTTAATTTTGTGCAAGGGCAGACACGTGTGTTCCACCTATATGTCGATACCCTCACGTTCCACTGCATTAAACACACAAGGGGCTTCGTCCCACAATGCATCACGCAGCATCACGCTCAACTCGATCCGCTCCTCGACTGACCGAATTCTTTCGAGAATTTGTCGACAAATAAATTCATTGATTTTTAAAGGTATGGTTCACTTTGTTTAACACATTGGGGACGAAGCACGGATATATCCGGCTTTCGAATCCATGCGTTGTGGACATAATCACGGAGATATCCGTGGGAAGTTGTTATTGCTTTTATTCCATTTTAATAACCTGTTCAAGGTCGCCGAGTGGCACTGCAGATTTTCCCTACTCTATGAATTCGACAATGTGCAATACCGGCCAGATCCTCTTAGGGGCGCTATCGCGCTACTGCAATGTGCCCTGTGGGCGAATGGATCAGTCTCTTTGTTTTCTTTCAACAGAGATTTGAGTAGCACGATTCTGGATCTGCAGCCTGTAGCTTGGATTACGTTCCGAATCGCAGATTTCACCATGCAATAAGGGGATTTATCATCAGCCAATGGACATATCGATCTACCAGATGGCGATCGATACCGGAGAAATGCTCTGGGAGATCCCACCGGCTCATGGTAAGATCTTTTTCACGTAAATTACAGCCTGATCAGAGCTTGCTATGATACTCAACCAGCCGACCAGCGTATGTGGCTACATAGACGAACATGGTTATTGGTAATCAATAATAATAAATGACGTCCCCCGCCCCCCCCCTCCCCCCTTTCATGCATACATGCTTTGGGATCGTCCGGATCATATGCAGTTTGAGTTATTTCTGTAGCATCTGTAAAACGGAAATGTCATTGGATATATTAGCAGCTATTAGCCCTATATCTAGCCTTCCAGAAAATATACTAGACCAAATCCGCTATAAAGCTTATATTCACGGCGCTATAAAATGAGAACCTATTGATGCATTTTTTTTTCTTTAATCCATTTTGAAGGGACGGTTTATGCACTAAATTGACAATGAGAATGGACAGATAGCAATACTATAAAGTATAGATTTAGCTGTACAAAAAGCCACACGTTTGTTTACAAAAGCTGGCCCTCAACCATTATATTAGACGGGCCCCAGTGGCCGCGAAAGTGTTAAGAGGACTTATTTGTCATAAACTGGGAGTTGTTTTGATCTGCGAAAGAGCTACTTTAAAAGGTGCTGGTTTAGGCGGCAATATTCAAATAAGGAGGAATACTGCACACTTAGGGTATCATTCACTGTTGAAATATTAGTGGTTAAAGACTTTATGTGGAACTATGCTGAATGTGTACTTATTTGAGTCATTGTCAATGTGTCCAAAAAGCATTGGCACCAGGGTTTTGGCATTATGAGAAATTGGAAGTGGAAATTGTTAGCACCACTCAAATGAGAAATTCTAATGTTTCATTTACGTGGCCTAAGACAGTGCAGTCAATATTTGTGAACATAAGCTACTCTCTTTCAAAGCCAGAAACCAGAGAAGTAAGAATGAAATCAGTGATGTCATTGTTACGGCCCGGACGAGCCCCCAATATGTTACGACCCTGGCTCAGAGGGAAGCAATATCAAATCAAATCAAATCAAATTTATTTATAGGGCCCGACAACACACGTTAATGTCCCCATGGGCCGTACAGGTCTTCTTTAAACAAGTCAAGAAGACAACATAACAATAAGTCAAGAACAGAACAAGAACACCATAGGGTCCAAACATTTTTTAGATGAATGCAAATAAATGAAAGAATGCAAGCACTCCCAGACATACCCCACGCGAAGGTAAGGAAAAACTCACTAAAACCTAACAATAGGGAAAAAAAAGCTCCACAGGCAATGTGGAGGAGAGAAACCTTAGAAGGGCCGTTCAAGGGGGGATCTCCCTTCTTAGATGTCGGTGATAGTAGTGTTGCAGACGGACAGTTGGTAAGCATGCACTCATGTGTGTGGTGAAACACAGATGAGTGCATGCAATAGCAACTGTACATTTTGAAAAATTAAAGATAGAGCTAATAGCGATAGCAACTGAACATTTTGAAAGATTAAAGATAGAGTTGATAGCGGATCTATTTGAGGCACAGGGGCGGCGCAAGAGGGTCACGTCCTCCCCGTCTTAGTCACGGGACATTCAACACTCCGGTCGTTGCTCAGGGACAGCCGGAGACAGGGGGAAGGGGGGTGGCGCAGAGAGGGTCGCGAACTCCCCGACATCATCGCGGGACATCCGGCACTCCGGTCACCACTACGAGACCTCCGAAGACAGGGGGGCACGCAGAGGGGGTCGCAATCTCCCGGCCTTCGTCACGGGACGTCCAACACTCCGGTCAACACTCCAGGACAGCAAGTCATAGGAAGACAGGGAGACGGGACAGGCGTTAGACAGCTCATGAGATTGTAGTAGGCGGACATAGCAATAGATACAAGTGGTAGGCATATAGGGGGGGGGGGGGGGGAGAGTTAGAGAGTTCCCATGTTTGTGGTGCTGCAAAGGAGCAGACATGTAGTACCCTGTAGTGCCATGTAGTACCCCGTAGTGCCATGTAGTACCCTATAGTACCCCATAGTGCCATGTAGTACCCCGTAGTATCCTGTAGTACCCTGTAGTACCCTGTGGTGCCATGTAGAGCTATGTAAGCCATGTAGTACCCTGTAATGCCATGCAGTACCAAGTAGTACTCTGTGGTACCATGTAGTACCCTGTACCCTAACTAAACTACCCTATAGTAAACTACCCAGTGGTACCATGTAGTACCCTGTACCATAACTAAACTACACAGATTAATCTAAAGGTCAGTCCCCGACCAGGTGAGATCAAGGTAGGTTGAAGGAGAGAGAGAAAAGATGAGTCTTAAGCAGGGATTTAAAAGCTTCGACAGAGCAGGCGCCCCTGATGACGGCAGGTAATTTGTTCCACAGGTAGGGAGCGCGGTAGACAAAGGCTCTGTGGCCGGCGGATTTCTTTTTAACCCTAAAGGCAACACAGACGCCAACGGTCAAGTTTAAACCAAAAGGATATATTTATTACTATGTATGAATTCACTGTCTTAGACCAGAGGAAT
>NC_140178.1:20270874-20305874 GCF_963971535.1 Notolepis coatsorum
ATGTGGTTTCTTTGTGTAAATGTTAGCATCTTTATTTTTCTTTGTGTTGTAAGAACGTCCTGCTTTTCATTTCGGTGCCCGGTGTCAACAGGTCAGAACAGCCACGTGTGTATAGATGCAAGTATAGATGCAAGTATAGATGCAAGTATAGATGCAGTGATACTGAGCTGTGAGCTCTTGTAACTGTGTGAGGCATGCAGAACTCTTTTAACTGCGTGAGGCATGCAGAACTCTTTTAACTGCGTGAGGCATGCAGAACTCTTTTAACTGTGTGAGGCATGCAGAACTCTTTTAACTGTGTGAGGCATGCAGAGCTATTTTAACTGCGTGAGGCATGCAGAGCTCTTTTAACTGCGTGAGGCATGCAGAACTCTTTTAACTGCGTGAGGCATGCAGAGCTCTTTTAACTGCGTGAGGCATGCAGAGCTCTTTTAACTGCGTGAGGCATGCAGAGCTCTTTTAACTGTGTGAGGCATGCAGAACTCTTTTAACTGCGTGAGGCATGCAGAACTCTTTTAACTGTGTGAGGCATGCAGAACTCTTTTAACTGCGTGAGGCATGTAGAGCTCTTTTAACTGTGTGAGGCATGCAGAGCTCTTTTAACTGTGTGAGGCATGCAGAGCTCTTTTAACTGCGTGAGGCATGCAGAGCTCTTTTAACTGTGTGAGGCATGTACTGTAGAACTCTTTTAACTGTGTGAGGCATGCCGAGCTCTTTTAACTGTGTGAGGCATGTAGAGCTATTTTAACTGCGTGAGGCATGCAGAGCTCTTTTAACTGTGTGAGGCATGTACTGTAGAACTCTTTTAACTGTGTGAGGCATGCCGAGCTCTTTTAACTGCGTGAGGCATGCAGAACTCTTTTAACTGCGTGAGGCATGCCGAGCTCTTTTAACTGTGTGAGGCATGCAGAACTCTTTTAACTGTGTGAGGCATGCAGAACTCTTTTAACTGTGTGAGGCATGTAGAGCTCTTTTAACTGTGTGAGGCATGCAGAGCTCTTTTAACTGTGTGAGGCATGCAGAACTCTTTTAACTGTGTGAGGCATGCAGAGCTCTTTTAACTGTATGAGGCATGCAGAACTCTTTTAACTGCGTGAGGCATGTAGAACTCTTTTAACTGCGTGAGGCATGTAGAACTCTTTTAACTGTGTGAGGCATGCAGAACTCTTTTAACTGTATGAGGCATGCAGAACTCTTTTAACTGTGTGAGGCATGCCGAGCTCTTTTAACTGTGTGAGGCATGCAGAGCTCTTTTAACTGCGTGAGGCATGCAGAGCTCTTTTAACTGCGTGAGGCATGCAGAACTCTTTTAACTGCGTGAGGCATGTAGAGCTCTTTTAACTGTGTGAGGCATGCAGAACTCTTTTAACTGTGTGAGGCATGCAGAACTCTTTTAACTGTGTGAGGCATGCAGAACTCTTTTAACTGTGTGAGGCATGCAGAACTCTTTTAACTGTGTGAGGTGTTGGTAATTATTATTGTATATACATACTAGGCCTGTCCCCGACTAAGGATTTGTATAGTCGACTTTGATTGGCCAAAATTTGTCGATTTGTCGATAGTCGACTGCCGATAGTCGACTACCCCCCTGACTGCAAAAATAATTAAAAAAATAATAATTTGGGGGGTACTTAATGACTCTAATGTGTGTTCATTAGAAAGAGGGTGAAATCCTCTTTCAGTGCCTCTGTGCCCGTTTTGTTAGGCAGTTAGCCTCGCTGGTAGCCATGCTTTAGGCCTTTTTGCTTTTGGAAAGAATGATACTTTTATTTTTTTATAAAAATTATAGATTTCTTTTATAGATTTTTTCTTTTTGCATTTGACTAAGAGGTTGGCAGTCGACCACGCCTCCTTTCGATCGATTAGTCGACTAGTCGAGGTCAGCCCTAATCAGTGATGCCGGTAACGCGTTACTAAGTAACGCGTTATTGTAATCTGATTACTTTCCCCCGAAAATAGTAATCTAACGCGTTAATATTTAAAAGCCAGTAATCTGATTGCAGTTACTTGTCCAAGTGGCTGTGCATTACTATTTCGTTACTATCTCATCATAAATTCATAATGCAGGCGGAATGCAGTATTTTATTTCGTTTTCGACAGTCAAAAATACATTTTGAGCTGTTTTTCTTATTATTATTATGGAGTGACGTGGTGTGGCAGTGAAAGGGTTACACAAGAATGTGTCCCCGCGGCGTGACTGGACTCTCTGTCTGTGAGTGACTCTGCTTTGGCCCAATCACATTCCCCATCCACAGTCTGCGAATCAGAGGCAGAGTAGGGCGGGTCTTCACAGCACGTCATGTGACATATGCGCCAATCGTGTGACAGCAGGGCTCCGTTGTTATGTTCGTCTGAGAATTCATTTACAAAACGCTTGTCTAAACGAAGTGAAACCACAAGAAGACTTTTGCGGTTTCTGTTCAGACTTCCACCCCAAAACGCTCGTTTAAACGTAGCCTCAGTCAAAATACTGTCTACCGCTAAAAACAGCACATCCAATTGCATTGAAAGCATCTGGAATCACAACACTAGCCGACGCTTCGACTATGAATTGAAAATGGGGGACCCTGATGTAAACAAGACAAACGTCTTTCTCTGGTCTGCATCCCCTTAACAATTGTGTGTATTGAGCCGTACTGTATATTGTACCCATTCTGCAATCTGTTAAATAAAGTTTTCATTCATTCATTCATTCAGGTACAGGAGGACTTTCCCTATTGATTAATGTATATTTGATGGTGGCAGAGCAAAAGCTCTTATTTGCCAGATTTACAGTTAATTTACATGTTAAAGAGAGACTGATTGTATGTTTATAGAGAGACATTTATAAAAACAATTTAATAGTTACAGTTGATATAATTGAATAGTTCAGCCTGCATTTGTTAGATGTGAATAGATACACTGGTTTTGTACAACCACTGGCTGGCTGCTCTAATGCTGTGAGCATCATAGACTGTTGCTTTACCATACTTGATGGTACAGAAGCTGAAGCACTAGTTTAACAATTTACGTTATGTGCAGAGAAACAAGTTAAAAACAATTTATGCACTTTCAATAAAGCGTTTAAAAAAACTGTTGGGGGAACGACGACGACTTCGTAACCTAGTTACTTTCAAAGTAACTAAGTTACTCTGATAATCAAGTAATCAGTAAAGTAACTTGGATTACTTTTTAAAGGAGTAATCAGTAATCAGTAATCGTATTACTTTTACAAGTAATCTGTGGCATCACTGGCCCTAATACATACACATGATGTGCACCATTAGACAGCGCTGAATGCTTTTCATTATAACACCTAAGCGTTCTTCATAGACAGATGGACAGACACACACACACACACACACACACACACACACACACACACACACACACACACACACACACACACACACACACACACACACACACACACACACACACACACACACACACCTACACACACACGCACTCACTCACAGACACACACACACACACACACACACACTCACTCACTCACTCACTCACTCACTCACTCACTCACTCACTCACTCACTCACTCACTCACTCACTCACTCACTCACTCACTCACTCACTCACTCACTCACTCACTCACACTCACATGCATACATGTACGCAAATCCCTGTCAACACAGTCTAGGGTACACACACACACACACACACACATACACACACACACACACACACACACACACACACACACACACACACACACACACACACACACACACACAGGGTTATTATCGGTGCACTACATCGGCAATGAACTGAGGTCATAGTGAGATCTCATCTGAACTTTGCAATGAAGTTCTGGTCTGCTGACTGAATAGCCAGGGGCAACATGTGTGTGTGTGTGTGTGTGTGTGTGTGTGTGTGTGTGTGTGTGTGTGTGCGTGTGTGTGTGTGTGTGTGTGTGTGTGTGTGTGTGTGTGTGTGTGTGTGTGTGTGTGTGTGTGTGTGTGTGTGTGTGTGTGTGTGTGTGTGTGTGTGTGTGTGTGTGTGTGTGTGTGTGTGTGTGTGTGTGTGTGTGTGTGCGTGCGTACGTACGTACGTACCCCAGACTGTGTTTACGGGGATTTGCATGCATGAATGGGCCTGTGAGAGAGTCCATGTGTATGTGTGGGTGTATGAGAGGATGTGTGTGTATGTGTGTGTGTGTGTGTGTGTGTGTGTGTGTGTGTGTGTGTGTGTGTAGGTGTGTGTGTGTGTGTGTGTGTGTGTGTACATGTGCAATGCGTGCATCCGTGTGTGTGTGTGTGTGTGTGTTTGCGTGGGTGGCCCAGACATATACAGCAACCTGCTAATGAAGCACAGTAGCTGTCTGCTCCTTATTTGTGAGGCGTTGCGTCATGATGAGGCCTGCAGGTGAATGACCACATACTGTAAGTCCATTTTATGCTGTACTGTACTTATGGTGTACAGAATTTATCTTTTTTATATGAAGCACCTTCTACAGGGAATCTACACCAGCGATGTCGCATCAGATTAATTCATGCAACACAAGAGTGTCACTCATGGCGTTTATGTTGCAGTCCACACCGACTGCAAAAATGGGTCTCAAAGTTTGACATTGGGATTCCTATAGCCAGAACCAGGGGTGGCAGTAACAGCAAAGGGTCTGGAGTCTGCCGGTGCCCGTATTAAGACTTCACGGTGCCCCCGGGCACCAGCCAACTCAAGTGCCCACCCACCCCCACCGACAGTTCTAGGGGGTATGAGGCAAGCATGCCTAGGACAGGTGGGGGGAAGGGGGATACTTGCAGATCCAGCAGGGTAAATGCAGGACTCTTTGCATAGACACGGCACAGGCAGCACGGTCAGTCACTGAGACAGTATGGTCAGTCACTGAGACAGTATGGTCAGTCACTGAGACAGGCAGCATGGTCAATCACTGAGACAGTATGGTCAGTCACTGAGACAGTATGGTCAGTCACTGAGACAGGCAGCATGGTCAGTCACTGAGACAGTATGGTCAGTCACTGAGACAGGGCAGCATGGTCAGTCACTGAGACAGTATGGTCAGTCACTGAGACAGGGCAGTACGGTCAGTCACTGAGACAGTATGGTCAGTCACTGAGACAGGCAGCATGGTCAGTCACTGAGACAGGCAGCATGGTCAGTCACTGAGACAGTATGGTCAGTCACTGAGACAGGGCAGTACGGTCAGTCACTGAGACAGTATGGTCAGTCACTGAGACAGGCAGCATGGTCAGTCACTGAGACAGGGCAGCATGGTCAGTCACTGAGACAGTATGGTCAGTCACTGAGACAGGCAGCATGGTCAGTCACTGAGACAGGGCAGTACGGTCAGTCACTGAGACAGTATGGTCAGTCACTGAGACAGGCAGCATGGTCAGTCACTGAGACAGGCACTATGGTCAGTCACTGAGACAGGGCAGTACGGTCAGTCACTGAGACAGTATGGTCAGTCACTGAGACAGGCAGCATGGTCAGTCACTGAGACAGGGCAGTACGGTCAGTCACTGAGACAGGCACTATGGTCAGTCACTGAGACAGGCAGCATGGTCAGTCACTGAGACAGGCAGCATGGTCAGTTACTGAGACAGGGCAGTGTTTCCCACCCAAGCCAAGGCAATTGTAAGCAACTAAATTGCCCCTCAGAGACATTGTTTTGTTAAAGAAAATGTAAAATAGCTGAAGATGTAGTCCATGTTAAAGTTATTTTTATGTTATAGCCTATAAACGTATTTATAGGCCAATAGATTTGTACCTTGTTTAATTTGTTTTCTTTTAATTGCTGAATAATAACCTAAATTAAGGTTATTTTTATGTTATATCCTATAAACGTATTTATAGGCCAGAAAGAGATTTGTAACTTGTTTTGTTTAAAAGAAAAATAGCTAAGTTAAAGTAATTTCTTTGTTATAGCCTATTAAGTTATTTATAGGCCTCACAAAGATGCACACTGAGAAATACCTTGTGTTCTGTTTTAAAAGGTATCTGATAATCAATAAATATGTTTCACCAATGCAATCCTTGTGTTTTGTCTTTACCAGGATAAGTTTTTCTAATAAACTGTGTTTTGGTGGACTTTGGGAGACAAAGCATAATGTTTTCCTTTATTGAGGCGCTGTCCATGGTGCTGAAATGTGTGCTGATGAGGTAAGCACTGAAATAATTGTCCCCCATCATGATGTAAATGCCTAATGTGTGCGTGCATGAGGTGCGCATGAGTTACACTTAACACATTGGGCGCCAGCCATTACCCTTATCCTTGTAGCTAATGCGCCAGGTTTCCATAGTCTACTTTCACTGTGCGTCACTATGTTTGGAGAACTATATCTACAGTATATTCTATATTATGGCTAATAAAAGAAAAAACGACCAAAACCAGAGAAATCTATATCTCGGGTCTGGTGCCGAATGTGTTAAAGGGGAACTATCTTATAAATGGCCTTTTTGAGTGTTTAGCATTGTTTCCTAGCTATGTGAACTTATATTAATATGATCTATGTCTCAAAATTCTCATATTGGCGCATTCTTCCAATTCTCCTCTCACAATATTCACCCTCACTGAACTGAGTCATTTGAAAATGTGCGTGATATGTGATGTCAGAAAGACACCGCTGCATGTTAATGTTCAGGTGGCGCCGCCGCTGCGCAGTGGTTTAGTAGCCCAGGCTCAAAACAGCTCGAGATCTTGAGGTAGAAAAATGCTGTTTTTGAGGACTTGATTAGAAATACAAAACAATGAATAAAAAATATATATATATTACAGAGGTGTTCCATAGACTCACAGGAATTGTGTAAAAGTGCCCAAATAGTGAAAGAAATAGTAAAATAGTTCCCCTTTAAGGGTCCCAGTTTGGGGGTTTGAAAATATGGTCCCCCTGTTATTATGTTATGTTAATAACCTCTGAATTGAGGTTCCATATGCACTAGCTTATATTGTGCGTGAATAGTAGTTGCTAACATTAATAACTTTGGTTCTCTGATTTGATGTGCCACGACTTGTGCTATAGCTTAAATTCCCATAAAGGGAAAGCTTGTAGGCCTAACCATACAACTTTCTCATTCCACAACTGGCTGCGCCTACTCATAATGTTAGTGTGTCTGGACGGTTTCATGCTTGTTCGGTCTCCTCTCGCACCATTTTCTCCTCGCTAGCTAATTCTCTCATTCTCTCTCTCTCTCTTGCACTCTCTCTCTCTATCTCTCTCTCCCTCTCTCTCTCTCCCCCTCTCCCCCTCTCTCCCTCCCCCCCTCTCTCTCTCCCTCTCCCTCTCTCTCTCCCCCTCTCCCCCTCTCTCCCTCCCCCGTCATTCTCTCTCTCTACCCCCTCTCTCTCTCTCTCCCTCTCCCTCTCTCTCACGCTCTCTCCCCCTCTCTCCATCTCCCCCCCCCCCCCCCCCCGCCCGCTTTCTCTTTCCCTCAGAGGTGCTTAAGTTAATCATCAGATTAAGAGTTTAGAGGCAGAGACTACAGGTGGATCTCTGGGGAGACATAGGAGATGTTAACCCTAGCTGAGTTTTTTTTTCTGGAAGATCAGAAACATTATTTGGACAATTGAACATAAAGGTTTCCACGCCGAATGCCAAGCACAGTACTGAAGCATTGCTAAAGCATTACACATTCCGGAATGGCAGACATTATAATTTTATTGTATCTGGGAGATGCTTGTAAACGTAGGGTTTTTTCTTCAGTGGTTAAAAATGTCAACAATACCTACATCAACTTTCAACTGTTAAAACATACCAGAAACAAGGTTTGCAGCTCAGTGCAATGGCATTTTTTTTTTTTTTTTACTTTTGGCCATTCCCCTGGCTCTTTTATGTGTTTATCACATTTATACTGGTCAAGGATGACCGACAGAAACAGGCTGAAAGGGTTCAGATGGGGGGGAAGACACTCTGGGAAAGGCACGGCTGCAGTCGGGATTCAAACTCGCTAAGCCCCAGATCCGTGACGAGCACGGTTGTCCACGGCGCTGAAATAGCGCTCGCGGTACGTGGTGAGCTACTGGAGCTCCCCTGCAATGGCATTTTTAATAGATTTTAATATCTCGTGGGGGGGCAGGTGGCGCACGGAGACTACGTTCGTCACCAACACCGGGAGACACTGGATTCGCCTGTTCGAATCCAGCTCCCGGCGTTGCTATCAGCTTGGCTGGCCTCTCACACTGATACAATTGGCTGTATCAGGGGGTGGGAAAGCTGAAGGGTGGGTCCTGGGCGTTGTGGACAGCGACCCCTACAGTTCGGTCGGGGCGCCTGCTCAGCAAGGGTTGGAACTAAGGAGAGATAGTGTGGCCTCCCACACGCTACACTCTCCCCGGTGAGAACCTGCGCGGCCAGGTTGGCCTGCCCCAGGCTGCACATGCGTCGGAGGAAAGCATGTGACAGTCTCCGGTCTCCCGGACCAACAGTAGGGGAAAGTATGCAACAACCAGGAAGGGTGGGATGGGAGAAAAATCGGGAAAAAGGAGGGGAAGAAAGATAAAAAAAAAATAAAAAAAAAAGATTTTAATATCTCGCCCATACCAGTAGTAACTGCCGTTGTTAACGCAGTCAAATGCAAAATTATGTTTTGGAGACTAGTTTGTTTGTATGTAGTCTGCTCTGTCTATCAGACCTCAACAACAGAGTGGCTGAATGCTTTTCAAATAATTATTTGATGAAACATAAGCACTGTATATTATTACAACTTCTTAACGTTCCGACGGCCCACGGTATATGGTTTCCTCTCTGCGTAAAGGTCCAGACTCGTTCAACATCTCCTGTGCCACGCATTACTTCATTGGTGCCAATGGCCATTTTGGATAAACATAATACTAATACCTCTCAGTTGGAACCTGTAAGAGGCATCTGTTTGCAAAATAATTCAGAAAGAAACTTTTATTTCAGTGTGTTCAAACCTCTGTAACTATGACAGTAGCACTCAGAGTGATTCTTTCTGTTGTGGAAGGAAATGCAGAATGTCTCCTTTCAAAAGAGGCCACACTCATGCATGCGCTATAAATGGTTCAAGAATAGCTTTCAATTTACTTTGGGTATGCAATCGACAGGCTTTTATGCTAAATTAGCAGGACTGTTGAGAGGTTAATTGTGGATTAATTGTGGATATTCACCTTGTGTTTCTGGGTAACAAAGTTGCAGCTAGCGTGTTGCTTTTGTAATTTCACTTCCCATGTGCACGACCCAATATCCAGAAAGGAATATATCTAATATATCCATATTGAACTGGGGAACAACATTTAGTTGTTATGTATGCAAGTACACAAAAATTACAATACAAAAAAAAACATTTGCAAGTACTTGAAACATCCACACTAGCTAGATACTTTGCCATGAAGTTCATGTTCATGTCAACCAGTACAGGTTTTCATAGAAAATGCAAGTCTTGAGAGTATTGTTATAGCTACCTAAGAATTTTGATTATGAAAGCCCTATCATAAGCAAATCAACTGCTATTTCATTTAACATTTTGAATTGATATTCAAACCAAACCCAGCTCTGCATGTAGCCTATATTTTAGGCATATTTAGACTTTCAGGTGGAAAGTTAAATTAAACTGGCCTCATGCGTTTCAAGTTGTTGTTGTTGTTGCTGTTGTTAGTATTATTATCGTCATGTTTTCCACCATACCCCCCCCCCCCCCCCCCCCCCCTGTCCATCATGGCCTGTCCCACCCCCCTTCTGCTACCAGAGGGCATGCTGGGACTTGCCTCATCTGTCTCCACACCTTTTTACCTGGGGCTTTAAATGTTCTCACGGACACACACACACACACACACACACACACACACACACACACACACACACACACACACACACACACACACACACACACACACACACACACACACACACACACACACACACACACACACACACACACACACACACACACACACACACACACACACATACACACACACACACATACACACACAAACACACACACACACACACACACACACACACACACACACACACAAACACATTCACACACACGCACACACACGCACACACACACACACACAGTGAAAGGCGTGCACTCATGTACAGTCAACACTCGCATGTGCGCTCACAAATACAGGCTACTTACTGTACATGCATTCATTATGGTATACCATAATGAATGCATGTAGCCTGTATTTATATATAATGATTACCAATTAAGAAACTGGTTTACAGGAGAATCTGATGCATATTAGTCTTGGTATTGAAGTGGTATTCTTAGTCTTGGTATTAAAGTGGTATTCTTAGTCTTGGTATTGAAGTGGTATTCTTAGTCTTGGTATTAAAGTGGTATTCTTAGTCTTGGTATTAAAGTGGTATTCTTAGTCTTGGTATTAAAGTGGTATTCTTAGTCTTGGTATTGAAGTGGTATTCTTAGTCTTGGTATTGAAGTGGTATTCTTAGTATTGGTATTAAAGTGGTATTCTTAGTATTGGTATTGAAGTGGTATTCTTAGTCTTGGTATTAAAGTGGTATTCTTAGTCTTGGTATTAAAGTGGTATTCTTAGTCTTGGTATTAAAGTGGTATTCTTAGTCTTGGTATTGAAGTGGTATTCTTAGTATTGGTATTAAAGTGGTATTCTTAGTCTTGGTATTAAAGTGGTATTCTTAGTCTTGGTATTGAAGTGGTATTCTTAGTATTGGTATTAAAGTGGTATTCTTAGTCTTGGTATTAAAGTGGTATTCTTAGTCTTGGTATTAAAGTGGTATTCTTAGTATTGGTATTAAAGTGGTATTCTTAGTCTTGGTATTGAAGTGGTATTCTTAGTTTTGGTATTAAAGTGGTATTCTTAGTCTTGGTATTAAAGTGGTATTCTTAGTCTTGGTATTAAAGTGGTATTCTTAGTCTTGGTATTAAAGTGGTATTCTTTGTTTCAGTTTAACCTTCTGAAGTGTAGCCCTTTCTTTTTGGGTGGATGGGGCTTTGAGTGGGGGGTGAGTGTGGGGAGGGGGTGGGTGTGTGTGTGGGGGGGGGGTGTATTGCATGGGGCCTCAAGGTCACCCTCAGAGACATAGGACCCTAACGAATAAACAATTAAATAATTGTAATAAATAAATAAATAAAAATACCTTGAAAAGAGAGCATTAAAACCTCAAGATGCTGTGATTTGGTGACAATAACCGTTGCAAACGTTGGATGGTGAGCAGCACACGTTTCTGAAAGTGACTCAGAAAGTCCCGCTCATTGTATTGGAATTAGGCAAGCCATACATCTTCTGAATGGCCAAGGTCACTCGTTTGTGATTGGAGGGCTCCACGAGACTGTGATTGTCCTAGAGGTCAAAATAGGTTATTTTCTGCAGCAAGCAAAACATTTTTTTTTAAAGAAAATATATATGTTTTTTTTAAAGTATGAATAAAACAATCACTGCATGGGACTAGTGTGTCAAGGTAAGAGTCTCCTGGTTCCATGGAGCCCATTCTATTTAGATACCTTGAGGTGAAAGACCAATGGATGCCTTTGAAAAAGGCCATGCCAGGGGTGGCTGGGTAGTGTCCCTACGAACACAATGGGTGGGAAGCTGGTGATGTATGAGTCCTGGTCATTGGAATAGCGACTCCTACTGGTTGGTCGGGCTGTCTGTTCAGCAGGGAGGGCATCTACATGCGTTACGTTCTCCCGGTGAAACTCCTCAGTGTCAGGTGAAAAATGGGGCTGGAGCCTCCCCAGAGTGACAGTAAGGCAGCATGTGGTAGTCTACACCCTCCCCAGAGTGACAGTAGGGCAGCATGTGGTAGTCTACACCCTCCCCAGAGTGACAGTAGGGCAGCATGTAATAGTCTACACCCTCCCCAGAGTGACAGTAGGGCAGCATGTGATAGTCTACACCCTCCCCAGAGTGACAGTAGGGCAGCATGTAATAGTCTACACCCTCCCCAGAGTGACAGTAGGGCAGCATGTGATAGTCTACCCACTCCCCAGAGCGACAGTAGGGCAGAATGTGGTAGTCTACACCCTCCCCAGACCGACAGTAGGGCAGCATGTGGTAGTCTACACCCTCCCCAGAGAGACAGCAGTACAGCATATGGTAGTCTACACCCTCCCCAGACCGACAGGAGGGCAGCGCAACGGCCAGCAAGGAAATTGGCATAACGTCAAAATTGGGGATATGGGAGCAAAGTGCAAAGGCAAAAGAAAATGTCCATGCCCATTCAAAACTAGCTGATCCATCTCCTCATTATTACACTGTCTCTGGTGAAACTGCTAAGTGTCAAATGATCGTACATTTCCACTCGCACTCTGTTCTCTCTTTCTTTCTACTCACCCCCCCCCCCCCCTTCGCTTTCCTTTCCCTCCATCCCTCCCTCCCTCTCTCTCTCTCTCTCTCTCTCTCTCTCTCTCTCTCTCTCTCTCTCTCTCTCTCTCTCTCTCTCTCTCTCTTCTCTCTCTCTCTCTCTCTCTCTCTCTCTCTCTCTCTCTCTCTCTCTCTTTTGGTCCTCTCCTCTCTATGTGGTGTCAAGCTGTACTGAGAGTAGTTCCAGAGGGCAAGTCAGGTGTTAGAGAGGAGTGTGTGTGTGTGTGTGTATATGTATGTGTTTGTCTGTCTGTCTGTGTGTGTGTGTGCATGTGTGTACACGTGTTTGTCGCTCTGTGTGTGTGTGTGTGTGCGTGTGTTTGTCTGTGTGAGTGTGTGTGTGCGCGTGTGTGTGTGTGTGTGTGTGTGTGTGTGTGTGTGTGTGTGTGTGTGTGTGTGTGTGTGTGTGTGTGTGTGTGTGTGTGTGTGTGTGTGTGTGTGTGTGTGTGTGTGTGTGTGTGTCGGTGCATGCACGCTAGCTGACAGCAGCGTCAGATTGTCTCCCCCGCTGTCAGACAACATCAAAGCCAGTTAAGGCAGTTTGAGGTGTACCTCACACACACACACACACACACACACACACACACACACACACACACACACACACACACACACACACGCATGCACGCACGCACGCACGCACGCACACACACACGCACGCACGCACGCACACACGCACGCACGCACGCACGCATTCACACACACACACACACACACACACATACACACACAGACATGCCCACAAATACACATCACACAGACTACATATTTTCAACCTCATCTGAGGTGTACCCTGACAACCGCACCTAACTCTCACATAACCTAACCACAAATTTTATGAAGTTTCACAACACTAACAAATGGACAAATGAAATGTATAGGCCTACTTATGTGTTGAAAATAATTTATTGACTGACTAATGTTGCTGAATGAAGAAGAATAAAAGGTTTCAGACCAGCGCCGCTACAACCAGTAGGCTGTGACCTAAGGTGTCCTCACCTATACACTGTAAAAACACATCACACAAGTTGTATCAACTTGTACTTTCAAGTAACCTGTTTGTATTGTGCTTTTTTCTAAATATAAATAGGAGAGTTCATATTAAACGCATCTAACCTTTTTCTAATTAGTTGAACCAACTAGGAGTATAATGAACTAAAAGAAAAGCTTTTACAGTGTAGTTTAACCTCTTAAACCAGTTGATTTACCATTTGTCATGCGCTCTAGCGGGTATTTACTAAGCTAGCATGAAGGTGATGCTATCATATGAAACCAGAGATATTGAGGAATCCATATATATATATACCATGTCATGCTACCCCACCGGGAAAGTGGGAAAATATTGCTCCAAAAGAAGCTATAAGATGTTGATCTGTGTCTGATCTGTGAGAGACTAACTAACTAACTAACTAACTAACTAACTAACTAACTAACTAACTAACTAACTAACTAACTAACTAACTAACTAACTAACTAACTAACTAACTAACTAACTAACTAACTAACTAACTAACCAACTAACTAACTAACTAACTAACTAACTAACTAACTAACTAACTAACTAACTAACTAACTAACTAACTAACTAACTAACTAACTAACTAACTAACCAACTAACTAACTAACTCCATCTCAGTGACGCAATACGTAGCGGTTGTCTGCTTGGGACACAATGGGACAGGCTGTGAGCTGTTGATCTGTGTCTGATCTGTGAGAGAGAGAGTGAGAGAGAGCTAGACTCCGGACAGGCTGATTAATGATGGCAATTAACGCCTACGTATTAATGTTGTTTTTTATTCAGTCCATCGGCATAGGGAAGCCATCATCTCCCCCGCCAGTCTGTGTGTGTAAGAAACCGGGCCGGGACGTGGAGAGATGTGGACCCAATCGCAGACGGGGGAGACACAGGAGGCAGATGGCGGGGGGAAACCAAATATTGGTGTATTTAATGAGCCGGCGGGACAGAGACGCACTGAGACGGACTGACAAACAAGCACTGACTGACTGACTTGGGGGGACATGAGTACAAAAAGCGGGGTGATGACTAACAGCTGGGGGTGATGACAAATGACGAACAGCTGGCGTGGGACAGAGAGACAGATGGGGACATCTGTAGGACCTGGGTAAAAACACAGAGGGGGGAGACAGGGTTAAAACTGCCGTGACAGGACCCCAGGCCAACCAGGATGACATTGATGGAAGTCAGTGGTCCCCAAGATGTCCCTGGCAGGAACCCAGCACCGCTCCTCTGGACCTCAGCCCCCCCCCCCCCCCCCCCCCCCCCCCAGTGGACTGGTGTGTAGGCGTCAAAGCTCGTGATGATGCGGGGAGGTGGCGGAGGTCGGGAAGCAGGACCCGGGGACCTGGAGGGGACTGGCTTCACATGAGAGACGACATGGAATGTGGGATGGACATGAAGGGAGCGGGAGAGCCGGAGGTGGACTTCAGAGCAGTTGAGGACCTCTGCGATGGGGAACGGGCCGATGGACTTGGAAACGAGCTTCTGTGTGACTCCACCCTAAGCAATAGGTGGTGGGTGGAGAGCCCCACCTTCTGGCCGGGGCGACGCCAAGGAGCAGGAACGTGGCGATGGTCCACCTGTCGTCTGTAACCCGGAAGCCGTGCGAAGCAGGTCCGATGACAGCACCGGACAAACTCCTGGGCTGAGGTTACACTGACCTCCCTCTCCTGGGTCCAGGACAAGCAGGGGCTGGTAACCATCAGCGCACTGGAAGGGGGACATGATGCCGGTGGCAGAGCAGGAGAGTGTATTATGAGCATATTCCACCCAGACCGACTGCCAACCTCAGGTTACTCAATTGGTCTCGGGGTGGAAACCGGATGACAGGCTGACAGAGGAACCGATGAGTGACCGGAAGGCCCTCCAGAACTGGGAGGTGAACAGGGGGCCTTGATCAGAGATAATGTCAGCAGGGAGACCATGGAGCTAGTTTAAGTGGAACAGTAACAAGGTCAAGGTCGAGGTCACCTTTATTTATATAGCACATTTAAAATCAACAAAGTGCTTTACAGTATAAAGAAACAGACAGAATACAATATAAAATGCACAAGTCAATGCAATACAATACAAGAAATAGTCACAACAGGACCAGGGATGTATGGCTTAACAAGCCTCAAAAAGAAAACAAGTGAGTATTCAGTCTTAAAAATCTCTAGGTGTCTGGGCAGAGCGACTTTGTAGTGGCAGACTATTCCACAACTTGGGGGCAGCCACCGCAAAAGCTTGGTCGCCTTTAGTCTTTAGCCTAGACCTTGGGACATCTCAAAGCACCTGATTCGATGACATCAGTGCTCTAACTGGGGTGCGAACATGGAGAAGTTCTGCTAGGTATACTGAGGGGCCAGACGATGCAATGCCTTAGAGACAAACAACAGCATTTTTAAATCAATCCTGAAGCCAACAGGAAGCCAGTGCAGGGAAACGAGAGTGAACTGAGTGAACTAACGTGAGTGAAAGAAGTGATGACTCTTCCATTCCAAGAGTTGACCTCCAGTGGCAACTCCATGGTGGTGGTGCCCAGCCGATTCTCTGGGGTAAATAGGGCAGACACACACACACACACACACACACACACACACACACACACACACACACACACACACACACATACACACACACACGCGCGCGCGCGCCAAACAGCAGATGTATTAATCACTCATTTCTCAGTAAAGCGAAAGCAAAGGTCGTACATATAGTGACGACACTTTCACTATAAGAGAGCGAGCCCTCCAAGAGCAAAGTGTGGAATCTGACTGAATTCAGTTGTTGATGTATTGCTACGTCAATAAATTCCTCCAAGCGGGTTTGACCAATTGAATCCTGTGTCTCTGAGTTTCTTGTTAAGAGTATATAGGAAAATATACCATAATAGCAACTCATCCTTGATGATGATTGATTGGTCAAGCTGTGTTGGAAGACGCCGAACAGGGATTCTGAATTCCAGCAGAATTTTAATGAAGTAATCAGCGACACTACGCCGACCTTGGCATAGATTCAATAGCCTCTTTGATGACTCCCTTCCGAAGACAGAGTGGTAAAAAAAATTCTTTGTTTCAACAACAAACAAAGGAAAACTTGGAATTGACGCAAAAGACTGCTGCTCCCACCAGTGTTATTTTCGTCAGCTATTTAACATTTTAGTTTTAGTCTTAGTCATGTCTCAAATGCTCTTTTTCATTTTCATCATATTTAGTCACCTTTAACTATTTTTCGTTTAGTCACGTTTTAGTCAAATACAGGTCTGAGCATTTTAGTTGTAGTCTTTTTTGTTTAGTCTCGATTTAGTCTTTTTAGTTTAGTCTCGCCACTCAACATAATTCACCCACGGAACTATGTGTTGGGGATAAGGGTTCCGCATGGACAATATTGTTTGTTACTTTCCTGTCAGCATTGCAAACGAGTTCCTGCAAGCAAAGCAGAGTAAACAGAGTGTTGAAGTTGATGTTGAATAAACGTTTAGCGTTGTCTTTCGACATCCCGCCTCTGACTCCTATTCTTCGGCGCTACAAGAGATTTCGGCAAGATTTTATTTTGTAAACTACATTTTGTGTCGTCGTTTTTCGTCAACGACATTGCATGAATCATTTAGTCATGTTAGTGTCACATGATCTCCATTAACGTGACGTCTCGTTGTCGTCAGGGGAAAAAGCTTCATTGACGACCATATTTAGTCATCATTTCCGTTGACTAAATTAACACTGGCTCCCACACCGCTGGCGCCCAGGCTAGGGACTTACGGGATAGCAGGGCGATGATGTAGGCCAGTGGTTCCCAAAGTTGGGGTCGCGACCCAAAGGTGGGCCGCGAGCAGCCACGGGAGGGCTGCAAGATGATTTCAAAAAAAAAAAAAAAAAAAAAAAAAAACGTTTTTTTTTTTTTTTTTTTTGTCAGGACACTGAACTTAGAAGCAGGCCAGGACAGTGTTTCTAGTTGTATTCTAAAATTATATTCTATTGTATTCTAAAATGTGACTATATGGTTTTATATTAACTTAATAAATAAACAAAAACGAAAAATCTACTTATTTCAACGAACATTTCAAACTAAATAACAGATTATGCACATAAAACGCTGAAAACAACCGAAGCAACAATAGTATTTTAATGAGGCTATTATTATTATCATTATTATTTTGCAACAAGTTAGCCCTCTCATAAATAGCACATATAAATGAATAACTAACTTGAACTAACTTAATAGGATTGAAGTGATATTTGGCTTAAAAAATCGGTCGCCTGGCAAAAAAAAATAATAAAAAAAAGCCTGACGATGTGCATTGGGCCGCGGCTCTCTGACGCCTTATTTTCTGGGTCCCGGCATGAAAAGTTTGGGAACCCCTGGTGTAGGCGACGCGAGAGCAGTTGGTGGGAAACGTTGGGGGTTGCAGCAGTTTGAAAACCAGGGAGCACTGGGAAATAAAGGCATGGCAGCTTCCTGGATCACCATCTGTATCGTGTCTGTGTGACGTGAGCATGAAAATAACCGCACCAGGATAGCTTAGCGAGTAGCTAATCAGACGTTGTCGCTTTTGGGGTTTGGTACATATACCCATTTATTATCGAAAAATTCAAGGTTAGGCCTATGATCATATGATGCCTGGTCATACGGCTTTATATTAATTCAATGTACATAGATCAAATAATAGTTTCAGACCCTATAGCCACGTCGTTACTAGAGAACTAGACAAGTTACCGCTGTACCGGACGACAGGTGGACAGGAAGTGAAGTGAGTCACTGGCTCAAGTTAATTAAATCAAATGAAACCTGTTGCTACATCAGGTATAAACAATGGAGTGCCACTTAGTGACCAAACATGGGACTACAATTAAATAATAATAACAATAATATAATAAGCACATTTGTGACTGTTACACATGATTCCCAGGGTGCAGGCGGGCACTGGGATGTGGTGGTTGGGCAGCGGGTGGAGAGGTAGAAACCAGGGGAGCTGGGCCGTGATGCGCTGGAGCTCCGTCATGGCGGTTAGTGGTGGTACCTTGTGGCTTGAGAGCTGCATGCAGAGTGCTGTCGTCCACTGAGGGCTTTTGGTACTGTAAGAACCAGGCCGGGATGTGGAGATGTGGACCCAATCGCAGACGGGAGACACGGGAGACAGATGAAAACCAACACTGGTGTATTTAACGAGCCAGCGGGACAGACTGATGAACAAGCACTGACTGACTGACTGACTGGGGGAGGACTCCTACACAGCTGGGGGTGATGACAGATGACTGGTGTAGAACTGGGAGACGGGAACACACGTGGGAGACACCAGGGCCGTTTCTTGCCATATGTGGACTATGCTGTTGCATAGGGCCCCCGAAGCCACCAGGGGGCCCCTAAACTACAAAGAAATATATATATATTATCAGTTTTTATCATTTTTTGTATTCACTTAATACACTGTATATTGTATATATACTGTATATATATATCCTGTCGGGATATAACAGATCACCAGCTTAAAAGATGTAACCGATAGGCTGCTTATGACCGCAAGTGGCCGTTTCTTTATAAAAAATATTATAATAAGTAGCTTACTGACAAAAATGTAGTTGCATTTTCATTTATTTAACTTTAACTTTATCTTAAATAGTTCCATTTAAATGTCAATATTTTAAGTCAGAAATGTAAGGGAAATGCAGTAGCTGTCTCATTTATGCAGATTCGGTCAAGGAAAAGAGTTTCTTGTGTTTCCTATTCATTATAATTTTCTGGGCTCAACTTGAGATGTTTGATTTGAGTTTTTCACGGATCTAGCCTATTTTCCTCTTAAAGTGCATCAGATTGATGCATTTAAATGTTAAATGCATGCCCACCTTAGAGGGTTTGGAACCCCCCACCATAGTTTCACAAAATAGGGGCCCCCAAAGAACATTTTGCATAGGGCCCCCAAAAATCTAGAACCGGCCCTGGGAGACACACAAGGACATCTGCAGGCCCTGGGTGGAAACACAGCGAGAGGGGGAGGCAGGGTAGAACTGGAGCTGGACGTCACAGCCGTGTGTGTGTGTGTGTGTGTGAGTGTGTGTGTGTGTGTGTGTGTGTGTGTGCGTGTGTGCGTGCGTGTGTGCCTGCGTGTGTGTGTGTGTGTGTGTGTGTGTGTGTGTGTGTGTGTGTGTGTGTGTGTGTGTGTGTGTGTGTGTGTGCGTGCGTGCGTGCGTGCGTGCGTGCGTGCGTGCGTGCGTGCGTGCGTGCGTGCGTGCGTGTGCGTGTGCGTGTGTGTGAGTGTGTGTGTGTGTGGGTTTGTGCGTAGAGGAGGGGGAGGTGGCGGAGGGAGAGCATCACATACAGAGGGAAAGAGAGAGAATAGGGAGAGAGACACAGGACGAGATGGGGAGGAGTGACGGAGAGAGGAGAAAAGGGGGGGAAGAGAGAGAGAGAGAGAGAGAACAAATCTGTCTCTTACTCTTGGTTCTGTTTCTGTTGGCCTGGTGTCTGTTACTTGAGTCGAGTGGGAGAGGGGAAGTGTAAGAGAATTGCTCAATTACAACACGCAGACACACACACACACACACACACACACACACACACACACACACACACACACACACACACACACACACACACACACACACACACACACACACACACACACACACACAGACAGACACACACATACACACACACATACACGTACACACATATGCAGACATTAGTGCATGATATGTGCACTAATATCATAGATAGTGCACACACATATAAATACATACATACAAACACAGACATTAGTGCATGAACACACACACACACATTAGTGCATGAACACACACACACACACACACACACACACACACACACACAGACAGTGTATGAACACACACACATAAATACAAACACACACACACACACGTGAATGAGTGCATACACACACTGTATAAATACTCACACATACAGTACAAGTGCATGCAGACTAGGGATGCCACGGTTCTCAGTATAATACTGTACCGTACGGTACGCCATCCACGGTTCAATACGCACTTGTGACTTGTGGCAATTGTTGGTTTTGCAATTAAATGTTGTGTAACTTGCGTTACTAGTTTCCATGCATTGTATTTCGTACAAGCGCTCAGATGACGGATGACAAAATGACTGAGTGGAAGGTGGAGAATCCAAACATGACAGTAACCACAGATGCAGCAAATATTGGGACACAAAACATGTATATATAATATATTTCTTCTTTTCACCTGACAGCGAGGAGTTTCACTGGGGGAACGTAACGCGTGCGGAGGTTCACGCTATTTCGCCCATATCCCCTCCCTGCTGAACAGGCGCCCCGACCGACCTGTAGGAGTCGCAGTTTACAAGGAGGACACATATCCCACCGGCTTCCCACCCGCTAACACTGCCCTGTCTCAAAACCCTGCCCTCTTTTCTTGATCCTCCAATCACAGCTGTCGCTTACCTCTGACTTCCTCGTACAAACAAAGTTTGTACGAGGAAGTCCGAGGTAAGCGACAGCTGTGATTGGAGGATCAAGAAAAGGGGCAGGGTTTGAGATAGGTCTAGTAGGGACGACTGACAAGGCCAGGTACCACTGACAGCTGGATTCGATCACAGAGTCTCTGCGGTGGTAGGAGAGTGCTTAGTCCACTGCACTACCCAGCCACGGTGCCACCCATATATATATTTGTATATACGTTTTATTTATTTATTTATTTTATATTAAACAATACACCAGTAATGGAAACGGCTAAATACAATACACCAGGAATGGAAACTGCTAATAAGCTAAATGAAGAAATTATTTGGGAATAAATAAATAGTAGCATTTATTTTCCCTTATACACAAAATGCGTATCGAAACCGAAACCGTGACCCAAAAAACTAGGCACATATTGAATCGAGGGCTAACTGTATTGTTGCATCCCTAGTGCAGACACACACACACACACACACACACACACACACACACACACACACACACACACACACACACACACACGCACGCACGCACACACACACACACACACACACACACACACACACACACACACACACCACTTAATGTGTCTGTTATGGCTGGAGATTCAGTTTTTAACGCTAGTTTTTTTTATCAGTTGTGTGTGATCCATCTGCAAGAGAGAATCTGGAATTACCGATATTCGATAATCGATATTTGGTTATGTGGTGTTGCCAGACATCCTGCTGTGCAGGAACTTTTTTGTATCTTTATATTGTTTACCTCCTTTGTTTGGCGTCAGTTGCGTCATGTCTGTATGTGTTTGTCTGTGGCTGCAGTGTGGGTGTAAGCCCAAGACAAATTTCCCAGCTGATGGGACAATAAAGTGACTCTTGACTCTTGACTTGACTTGGAAGAATGATCCAGCACAGACCAGACCACGTGAGCGGATCGGCGCGGCCGAGAAATCCGCTCTTCGCTCTTTAAAGCTTGGTCCGCTCCGCTAATCACTCATGTTGACCCCGCCCCCAAGTCGCTCTCCGCTCGCTCCCCGCTCACCTTGAATCGAGCGCTCCCCGCTCCCCGCGCCAGATCGCTCGGCAGTTTTTTTTCTTCTTTTTTTGGAGCATGGTGTAAATGAGCTCAAACTACAACAGTCTACACCCCCTGGGCCCCTTAACAATTGTTTGTATTGAGCCGCATTGTAATTGTAGCCATTCTGCAATGTTAAATAACGTTGTTTATCCATTCACTATCTCTATTAAGCGATGATAGGCTAGCCGAGCCACAATGCTATGGTCGCTGCCATTAACGTTAGCATGTAAGCTAACGTCAACAACAATGGCGTCGATATACTTTTTCTAACTAGAGTGAGTGTGGGCGTCTCTACAGTGACAAAGCCTGAACGAACAGCCTATCACAGGTTCACCCTTCTCATTGGTTGAAAATGGCCTTCATGTTTGTACATCGCCATCTGTTGCTTTGGCATTGTACTGCATGTATATATTACATCAGTGTTAAACCACTGTGAGCGGCCTGGAGTGGATTGGAGCGGAGGAGAACTCTCGCTCCGGACGTCGCGCCGACTCATTTTAAAACCCACTCCTCGCTCACGTCAAAACCGGCCGCTCCGCGCCCCGCGCCGCTCGCGCTCCGATCCGCTCACATGCACTGGCACAGACCATAGGAGAACAGGCTATTTGAAAACAATCTGTATTGCATTTGTTTTAGTGTGCTTGTAGCACTAGATAGATGGTTGGGATTTACTACATCAGGACAATTCTGGTTGTGTCGGGTAAGACGTCCGTCAAGGTAAATACTAGAGACCTAAATCAAATATACTCACTTGACTTTCTGTTTTGCTGCCAACTGTTCTCATTGCACTGCTGTATAGAGCGATCTACACTCATAGTTTCATATAAGCAGCTTAATTAATTAAAAAAATTATTTGTTTTACCTGAGACTCATTGGCCTTGAGTGCACAATGTGCACCTCCTACACATTTATATTACATATGTGGTGTTCAGCTTCACTGGACCAGAAAGTGTGGAAATTGAAGTTGAAAACATATAAGATTAAACAAAAAAATGCACTGTGTACCTTCACTGTCCACTGTCTGTTTCATTCATATTGTTCAAGATAAACATGATTTATTCCATTCATGTTTTGATTATAATGGATTTATTTTTTCACATTATCACAAAAAAACGAATATTACTTTTATTAATAGATGTAATGTCAAATGTGAACCACATATGCAGTCTAGATTGCTTGTAATTGAATTAAAGTTAATATATGTTAAATATCTTTACATTGTTATGTCTTTATTGTTTTAAAATCCCAATAATGTTGTGGGTCCACAAGATCCATGAACATTGGGTGAGTAACAAAGACGTGAACACCACACAAGGGTTAAAGGAGAACACCACACAAGGGTTAAAGGAGAACACCACACAAGGGTTAAAGGAGAACAGAACACAAGGGTTAAAGGAGAACACCACACAGGGGTTAAAGGAGAACACCACACAAGGGTTAAAGGAGAACACCACACAAGGGTTAAAGGAGAACACCACACAAGGGTTAAAGGAGAACACCACACAAGGGTTAAAGGAGAACACCACACAAGGGTTACAGGAGAACAACACACAAGGGTTAAAGGTGAACACCACACAAGGGTTAAAGGAGAACACCACACAAGGGTTAAAGGAGAACACCACACAAGGGTTAAAAGAGAACACCACACAAGGGTTAAAGGAGAACACCACACAAGGGTTAAAGGAGAACACCACACAAGAGTTAAAGGTGAACACCACACAAGGGTTAAAGGAGAACACCACACAAGGGTTAAAGGAGAACACCACACAAGGGTTAAAGGAGAACACCACACAAGGGTTAAAGGAGAACACCACACAAGGGTTAAAGGAGAACACCACACAAGGGTTAAAGGAGAACACCACACAAGGGTTAAAGGAGAACACCACACAAGGGTTAAAGGAGAACACCACACAAGGGTTAAAGGAGAACACCACACAAGGGTTAAAGGAGAACACCACACAAGGGTTAAAGGAGAACACCACACAGGGGTTAAAGGAGAACACCACACAAGGGTTAAAGGAGAACACCACACAAGGGTTAAAGGAGAACACCACACAAGGGTTAAAGGAGAACACCACACAAGGGTTAAAGGAGAACACCACACAAGGGTTAAAGGAGAACACCACACAAGGGTTAAAGGAGAACACCACACAAGGGTTAAACTGCTGGTAGATACAGTACTAGAGTTGTTGTTTTGTTATTGTTATCAATAATAGCAGAAACAATTTTGTTTGATCATCCTGATAACGTTATATGCATAATATGCATGGTATTGTTATTCTTGTTGTTGGCGGTGTTGTTGTTATTATTATTGTTTATTATTATCGCCATTATATGTTTGGCTAAATAACTACAGCTATTCTCCATGGACCATGGCCATTTGGACCCACTGGGCTGTGGAAAGTTTTTTTTTCTTCTTCTTTGTCCTCTCTTCAGACCAAATGGGCTAAATGCAACTCCACAGCGTGGGCAGGCCTGCTGCACCCTTCAGCCAACCTGCCCTGTTTCTTGTACCTGGATAACTGAGTTAGCCGGATAACTTTAGCTGGATAACTGGGTTAGCCGGACTTTCCGATTTCATGTACCTGGATTTTCCAAATCACCATGACAACATATCCAAAAGTTTGAGCCTGGTCGAAAGCAGAGTTCAAGTTCAAGTTAGCCTGAACTATCGCCACGCCCCCGCAAAGAAGTGACAGCCCGTTTCCTGAAACTATTCCCACAGTCTACGATCTGCATTATACCATTCTGAATTACGTTTTTGTGCTCCATTCTTCCAGAGGGGGCTTTTGAAATGTAAAATAGACCCAAAATGCTGATATTAAATTCACGTTGTCCTAAATAATGCACGTTATATATACCGTGGCGACGGTGGCGCTCGCTCGTGCGATGTACACATGATGTGGTTATTTTAATTGTAACTGGGATTAAGATGTCTGATGAGATGCGCTGTTTGACGGATTTGAGAAATTGAATGAGCCGTTGACGTCACATTAATGAATGAGGATAAAGAGATAAACTTCATTCAAAACAAAGGATATTCTAAACACGGGTCTCTCGTTCATTAATGTATAAACAATGAATTTATCCCATCTGGCCCAGTGGCCCAGCGGTAGTGCTCAAGCCTCCCAATCCACCGACCGGGGTTCAAATCCCCGTGTTTCCAATATGATTTTTTGAATATAATATTAATGATTATACGCCAAAGTAGCCTGGTTTTAAGTTAAAATATTATAAATCTACATGCATTGAGGATGTCATTCTTTATATAGCTCTCAACGTGCACCAAATTGAATTATTCCTATATTGCAAAAAGAAGGACCCCGGTCTTGAACCCGGGTCGTCCGTGTGGAAGTCAAAAGAACAACCCGTTGGACCACATTGGAGATAAGTAAAAAATTGACTATACATCAATCAATGGGCAAGAAAGCCGTCTCGTAATTCTGTATAACAGTTAACTAGTTATTTTCGCTAGCAAGATCTCATTTGATTATTCAATCCAGCAGGCAAGTTTAAAGAAATATAATCTGAATGATTGAGGTAATGAGGGACTTAGAATTAGCCTATAGATAACGCATTTAACTTGTCGGCGAGGCGATTGAGCCTATTGCAATCTGTCAATAAAGTCTTAAATCAATTAATCAATCAATGCCGTTGAGAATCAGGGTCTCTGCCATCGATACGTGCTGGCTTTCCACCTAAAACGGGAGCGCGCATCTAGCCTGACTTGAGCCTGACTCTCAAGTCTGGCTTGAGTTAACGAGACTGAATCCTCCTTTGTGAAACAGGAAAATCCCGGCTTTGAACATCGGGTTAACTGAAGCTGGATAATGGACATGTTGATCGACTTAGTTGAACCACGTACATGAAACAGGGCCAGCTTGGCTCAGAGGATAAACACACAAACACAAGTGTGGATACACACACACACACACACACACACACACACACACACACACACACACACACACACACACACACACACACACACACACACACACACACACACACACACACACACACACACAACACCCACACACACACACACACACACGCATATACACATATTTACAGACACAAACGTAAATATACACACATGAAAACATGCAGGCCATACTGTACCATTGCAGATGCTCTTAAAACGAATTACTTTTACTTTGAGGAATACTCCATATTGCACCTGCATTCGACGAGTCTATATCTGTCCATCTAGGTCGTATGATAAGTATTATTTAAATACAATATATTCTATTCTATTCTATTCCATTCCATTATATTCCATTCTATTCTATTCTATTCTATTCTATTCTATTCTATTCTATTCCATTCTATTCTATTCTATTCTATTCTATTCTATTCTATTCTATTCTATTCTATTCTATTCTATTCTATTCACTACTGTATGGGCATCATGTTGCCGCCCCAGGCTGTAGGACTAAGAGGGGGTTATAGGGTGTTGCTTTTTAGGTAATCATAACGTTCAGCGTGGAGATGTGAAACATTATAAAGATTAACGAGAACTGTCAGGAGTGACACAGCGGAGGTCACGGCGGAGCGGGACACACACCTAAGATGGTTGACGCTGAACAGCGCGTGACCAAAACACACTATAGGATTCAATGGCTCCTGTCTGGACGCTCACACACACGCACACACACACACACACACGCACACACACACACACACATGCACACACACACACACACACACACACACACACACACACACACACACACACACACACACACACACACACACACACACACACATGCACACACACACACACACACTGATTCACATGCATGCAGTGTACTGCTGCATGGTTGTGGGAAAACTAGCCTAGCCTCTTCCATTTAGCCTCTCAGATCTCCCCCATTATAAGCAGTCCACATTCCAGTGTGCTCGAGCCACTGCATCTGGCCCCTCTGTCAGCTGTACAGTAAGGACAATTAGAGAGGAAATCCACCCTAAAGACAAAATGTAAAGAAATATTCAAGTGCCGGCTTTCAGGAATTGGGGGCCAGGGGCTCATGAAACCCACCGAAATCCAAATGTACGTTTTTTTTTTTTTACAAATTCAATCTGAAACTGAGATGTTTGTCTTAATTCTGGATACATTTTGGAGTTACGTTAATGCTTTATCGTGTGAATTCCGTTTTGTGGTGGAGTCCCCCCCCCCCCCCCCCGCCCCCATTAGGACATTGTTTTGTTTTTTCGCCCAGACAATTATGCAGCAAATATGGGCCGTGGAACGCCCAGAACGCCGGTGGGTCAGTTGGAGTGCGAGGAGAGAGATCTAAGAACACAGCTGTTGAAGCTACTTCTCTCTCTTTCCCTGCATCGGATTTTCCCCTCTGGTTGGGACCGAGTGTAAAGTTCAACCGATGGTCATCGTGGCTGAAAAGAGTGCACTTCCAATGACTCCATGACAACAAAGAAATGTGTGTGTGTGTGTGTGTGTGTGTGTGTGTGTGTGTGTGTGTGTGTGTGTGTGTGTGTGTGTGTGTGTGTGTGTGTGTGTGTGTGTGTGTGTGTGTGTGTGTGTGTGTGTGTGTGCGTGCGTGCGTGCGTGCGTGCGTGCGTGCGTGCGTGCGTGCGTGCGTGCGTGCGTGCGTGCGTGTGTGTGAGTGGATAATATTGAAAATAACACAATTATTAGATTAGATTAGATTCAAATTAGGGATGTCCGATATTATCGGCCTACCGATAATATCGGCCGATATCGGCATTAAAATGTGATATCGGAAAATATCGGTATCGGAAATTAAGAGTTGGACAATATCGGTATATCGGTATCGGTAAAAAAGCCAATATCGAGCATCCCTAATTCAAATGTATTGTCATCATACAGCACAAGTACAGTACAACCAAAATAAGTTTGTCATGCAACCAGAGTGCAAATGTAACAGTAAAGTGCAACAGTAATATACAATGTACAGGTGATTAAACTGGGTATAAAATATATAGATTAGTACTACTGAGTGTAGTGCTAATCAGATGTATGTACAGAGTTGTAGTATAATATGTACAGTGATACAGGTATAAAGACACTATGGTAGTAAGTCGTACTGGCCAGCAGCATAACTAGTAAGAGTAGGTAAGGGATGTGTACAGATATAGATATAGTATCTACAGATATGTAAAAGGACTATGTGCAGGTAAGTACAGACAGGTGTGGATAGATATATATATGCGGTGAGAATATATATATATATATTGTGACGAATCCGGTGGTGTTCAGGTTCGCCACGGTTCAAGTACAAACGAATTAAAATGTCCACACAAGAGCAATATCAATCAATACAAGTATTTATTGAATTAAAGGCAGAATCCAGTGGGGAAAGCAAAATAATGGTTGTGATACAGTCCAGGGGACAAAAACACAAAACAGGCTCGCCGACAGAAAAAGGGATTGTTCAATACTCAGGGTAGTCGTCCAGTCCAGGGTCTGTACACAAGGGGGTTTCTCAGACAGTCCAGGGTCCAGTACACAACGAACACCTACTCGCCTTCACCTCTCCTCTCACTACCTCTCACCTTCACAACTCTGAATACAACAATCTCTCTCTCTCAATAACAACAACTCCAACCTCACCTCCGCTCCACTTACTCCTCTCTAACCTATAGTGGTTATGTAGTGTGTGGGACTGGGTGTGTGCACGTGAGATGTGGGTGGACTAAGCAGGTGTGTTCTATCAGTACTAATCACCTAATTGACTCTACTCCTTCCGTGGCAGAAGTATCTCCCATCCTTCACATATCCATGGGAGGGGGGAGGAGATCTGTCACAATATATATACGGTATATACAGCATTATTGTACATGCTATCGTACAGAGCTATGGGTTACATACAGGTGTATAAGTAAGTATATAGAAGGGTTATATGCATATATGTATTAAATACGAATGCCTTGTTGACATCATTGACTTAGTCAAATGTCCTTTTCTGACCTATTCTTGTGTGACGACAGAGAGCTACAGAAAGGAAAGTTGATTGTATTTTCATGAATCTGATATGCCGATCGCATTTCACCAGGTGGCAGTATCGCCTACCTTTTGAACTCAGAAAGAAATGGGTCAGGAGAGGCAATGAATGAACCAGACTATCGAGACTCGCTCTGAGGGGGAGGAGCTCTTCCAAAGCAATCGCTAGCAGATCTGCTCAATTCAAAACCTATAGTGTCCCGTAAACACGTGTAATTACTAGTGCTGTCAATCGATTAAAATATTTAACTCGATTAATCGCATGATTGTCCATAGTTAACTCGCGATTAATCGCAAATTAATCTCTTTTTTTCGCCCTACCTTAAACAGATCCAAGTTTTAATACTCTTATCAACATGCGAGTCAACAAATGCTTGCTTTATGCAGCCATTTAACACAAAAGGATGACCCTCATGCATTGCAAATTTGCATCAAATTCAAAACAGAGTGATGCACAAAATAACTTAAAAGAAAATAATAATTTAAAACAATGAATAAAGTGTGCATGAAATAATAGGGGAAAGAAAACGTTAGGAACTTGTTACATTCACCCACACAAGGACTGAGTAATCACACACCCCCCCCCCTCTCTCTCTCACACACACACTCTCCCAGCTCTCTTTCTCTCTTGCCCCTTCCTCATCTCTCTCACCCCCTCTCTCTCTATATATCTCTCTCCCACACACACACACACTTCAGAAACAAACATAGTATCAATGAGAGCATCAATAATACACCTGACTGATGTCTAGTAAAAATTTAATTAAAAATTAAAAAGTTAAAAAAATTACTTTTTTTTCTTAAAAGTTAATCGTGAGTTAAAAAAATTAGTGCCGTTAATAGAATCAATCGGGCGATAACGCGTTAATACCGTGTTAACTTTGACAACCTTAGTAATTACATATAAACAAGTAATCGCGATCGCCGATGGGATCATTGGAATTATTATTTTTGGATTACCCTCTGGTTAAGGTAAGGACCCCCTATGTCTATTTTACCGAACCTGAAACATGTTTCTGTAACGATCACAGTTTTGTGTTTTACCGGACGTAAAACATGCTTGACAAACACGATCACAGTTTTGAGTTAAAACGACGCCCCCCCCCCCCCCCCCCCCCCCCTTGATGATTTTGTGAATGCACATAATGTACATGGTATATACCTTTGATTTTGGAGTATTTGGGGTTTCAGGGGATCAACCAGAACGGTTTGGGCTTATTGCATATAACGCGTTTTATCTCACGGTCTATGGAAAAAGACGGGATTATCTTGGAAATGGACGATGTTTAGCGTGTAATAAACTACAAACTACAGTGTGTAGAAACAAACTATATTTTACATGTTGGACTAGAAATAGTGTCTGTCAAATGAGCCATACTATTGTCTCCATAGCTATAATATAGAATATACAATAGTGTCCGCAAAGATCGTGAAGCATCGCGAAAATGGTCATGAAAAGCTGGCGCTAGACAGTGAAGGATGGGGGGGGAAGCTCATGGCCGTGAATGAGTTAAGGACTCTATCGCAAAGTTGTTTAGACACACCTGCTGCAACTGTCACCCAGCCTTTTAACTGGAATTTGTCTGTTCTGCTTCATGTATGCCCCTTTGTAATTGTATTTTGTTGTTTGTTGTGTGTTTTAATTATTTCCCTTACCTCTGTGATGTACGTACCTTCTGTCTCTTTTCTATTCTATTTTATGTAATAAATTTTTTTGTCCTCTTTCCCTGTTACCCTTCGAGGGGACATTTTGTCCTCTCGCCAGGCTGTCATTGAAAATAAGAATTTGTTCTTAATTGACCTGCCTGGTTAAATAAAGGTTCAATAGAAAAATATATAAAATAAATAAACTTGGATTGGTGTTAATGCACGACACTCATATCAACCGGTTGTGAGGCCGCCAAGGGGAGTGTAGTCCTAGATATACACCTAGTGGACTACAAGTTAAAGTATCAAATAATGCTGTTCACATGGTTTTGGAACAGCGTCACTTGATGCCTGCCAAGTTTCCCAGATGATGAATCTCACTAGAATGCAGTGCGGTATGTCATAGTACGTGATCAACCCTATTACTGCACCTTAAGCTTGAGTCCCAAATCTCGTTGTATGCCAAATATAATGACAATAAAGTACTATCTAATCTAATTGCCTCCCACGGCTCCTGACATGTCGTCTTTGGCATTACACCGGTGAGAAGCGCAGTCGTTTTTTTTTTTTATCTGTAACCATCATAACTGATGCAGAGGCGAAAGATGTTGGAAATGCATTGTTGCAGAGCTGAGGTGCCAAGGTGTGGCATTGGGGACGTTTCATTGGAACGTTTATAACTGTCTCTGCTTTTGATTGATTATATCATGTATCATTATATCTTTTATCTTTTAGTTAAGCTGCTTATATAAAACTGAAGGTCAATTCAGTATATTTGATTTAGGCCTCTAGTATTTTATTTGATTGACGACTTACCCGACACCGGGATTGTCCTGATGTAGTAAATCCCACCCATCTAGTGCTACAACTAGTACACTAAAACAAACGCTATACAGATAATTTTTAAATAGCCCGTTTTTTTTATCCAGGTCTGTGCTGGACCATTCTTCCAGATTCTCTCTTGCAGATTGATCACAGATATTCTATTAGTGTGTGTCGACAGTCAACCCAAATATTTGTTCTGCTGTTCGGTACACTATGTGCACAGATAAACGTCTTTTACAGACTTATACTATTATACTTGTACTATTTTACAGACTATATATTAATACAACACTGGAACCTATCCATATTAGGTATATTAGATTAGATTAGATTGAAATGTATTGTCATTATACAGCCATTGTACAGTACAATGAACGGAAGTTTGGCATCCAACCAGAGTGCAAATGTAGCAGTAAAGTGCACTAGTAATATACAATGTACAGGTGGTTAAACTGGGTACAAAATATACAAATTAGTACTACTGAGTGTAGTGCTAATTGGATATATATATGGAGGCTTTGAAAACTAATTTGGAAACTTAAAATGGAAAGTGAAAACGTATAGGATTCAATGACATTCTGCGGCGGGTGACTCAGTGGTGGAATTAAAGGTGGGTGAACTATGAACTCCAGGCAAGGGTCATGGTAACACCAATAATCACTTATATAACGGTTCATTTTTTTTCTCTCTCTCAGAATAGTATTACATAATTTATCGGTTATTTCCTTAAATGCCCTATTTTCCATGTAACTGACATCAATCTGATACTACTCGCGGTACTATAATGCAAACAAAAAATGTCAGTCGCTAAGATTCAGGGGGTTAAAAGGGGGTAAACTCTAACTCACAAGGTGTGAAATGAGTTTAGATGGGTTTACCCACTACATGCCCGACCGCAAGGGTGCCTTACAATCACAAACAGCACTAGCTGTGTTATAAGTTGTGAAACTGAGAAAGGTTAAAGGTGTATGTCCAAACAAGCTTTTTGTATGTATAGACAGCATATAATATACTCATGATATATTATCTACGTTTGTACCAAAGAAACACAGATATGTAATAATAAGAAACTTCCTAGTGGTGTTTTTCTGTTTCGCTGCAACTCTGTTTGACTGTAGGCCAGTATACGCAGTAAATCTCAACTTGCGATGACTTTGGTAATAAGAGACAAACTATAACTTATCGTTACACAAACCCTCTATTCCAAATTCGTATTATCATGTTTCAAACAAATAACTAAACCGTGGATTGGTACCGCTTATTTGTTCTTCTGTCCAATCTTCAAGTAACCCAAGATGTCCTCCACGTCAAAGCGTACACTCAAAGCGAAACGTATTGTTTTTTAAAGCCATTCTGGGCTGTATTTTAATCTCTTAGCATTGCTGCTATATTTCTTCCAGCTCTGTTAGACTTGATGTTTAATCCACTCTTGTTCTTTTTTTTTATCCACTTTTTCTCCTTATTTTTCAATTTTTCTCCCATCCCAATTTCACCTCGCCAATTCTCCCATCAATTCTCCCCTCCCCTGTCTCGAACGTTGCTAGACTATGCCTCCCACTGGTCGGCTGCAGTGAGGACGAAGCCTTGCATCACGTGTCCCCGGCTCCGGTACCCGAGGAGGCAGCTGTCACATATTTTCACCTGCACAGCGCGATCTCTCAGTGGCGAGGAGTAACGCGTGGGAGGCTCACGCTGCCCCCGTTACTTCCTGATTCTCCTGTACAGGCGCACCAACCGACCTGTAGGAGTCGCTGTCCACAACGTCCGATCCCCACCCACCAGCTTTCCCACCCCTAACACTGCCAATTGTGTTAGTATGAACGACCAGCCAAGCTGGTAGCAACGCCGAGAGCTGGGCTCAAACCCAGCATCTCCTGCGTTAGTGGCGAGCGCCTTGCCCACTGCGCCACTTAGCCGCCCATTCCACTCTCGTTCTGTACTCGTGACGTATGTTTCATGTAGTCTGTCGTGCTGTGCTCACATTAAAATGTATATGTCCCTACTTCTTGTTCTTGTTCGATCTCACACACATTTGAGCGCCGCACCGTGTCTATACACACTCATTCATATGCATATCATACACACTCATATACACACTAGGGCTGTCCCCGACTAAGGATTTGGATGGTCGACTATGATAGGCCAAAATTTGCCGTTAGTCGACTATTGGTCGCCAACATTTTTTATAATAATAATAAATAAATAAAAATTCAAAAAAAAATTATCATTCCATTTGGGCTGTGGGGGGTGCTTAATGTCTGAAGGAGTCGACTGAAGGCTTCTTGTCCTCTGCAAAAGCATGCAATTGGTCCAATGATAGATACATCTTGATATTTGTCTAGTCTGTGTGTTCATTAGATGGGTAAAATCCTCTTTCAGTGCCTCTGTGCCTGTTTTCTTAGGCAGTTAGCCTCTGGTATGCGTGCCATTAGCGTTAGCCGACACTTCTAGGCCTCTTTTCTTTTGTAATTCATATTACACACTCATATACACACATAAACGCACACACACACACACACCACACAAAGAAAACACTATCATGCACTCTTCCTACTATACTAATATGTAATATTTGTATCTAATATGTAATATACTAATACTACTATGCACTCAACACTGCAGCACCCAAGTTTCAACACTGTTTGATGAACACTGTTACTCAGCTGAAGGAGTTGTGCCCTTCCTGCTGACCTGTATGTACAGTAAGTCGCTTTGGATACAGTAAAATAATCGGCTAAATGACTAAATGTAAATGTACATACACACACAAACACCCATCATTCTCACACACACACACACACACATCTCTCTCTCTCTCTCTCTCTCTCTCTCTCTCTCTCCTCTCTCTCTCTCTCTCTCTCTCTCTCTCTCTCTCTCTCTCTCTCTCGCTCTCTCACACACACACACACACACACACACACACACACAAACACCCATCATTCTCACACACACACACATCTCTCTCTCTCTCTCTCTCTCTCTCTCTCTCTCTCTCTCTCTCTCGCTCTCTCTCGCTCTCTCACACACACACACACACACACACACGCACACACGCACACACACACACGCAGGAGAGACACACACGTGGGAGGGTTGACGCCATGCTGTCTGCAGTGCGTTGAGCAGTATTGTTATTAGCTGTGGTGTGAATAGAGGCAGCGGTGAAGCCGGGGCACATCCCCAGATCTCTGACGGCTGCAGGGCTGGAGGGCTCTGCTTTGTTCTGCTCGCTATAATGGGCACGCCATAATTACAGTCTTAGAGACAGAGACAGTCTACCTTATCCCTCTCCTCACCTCACCGTGCAGCGCCTCGCTCTCTCTCTCTTCTCTCTCTCTCTCTCTCTCTCTCTCTCTCTCTCTCTCTCTCTCTCTCTCTCTCTCCGCTCTCTCTCTCTCTCGCTCTCTCTCTCGCTCTCTCTCTCTCTCTCTCTCTCCTGTCTTTCTCTCTGTCTTTCTCCTGTCATCTCTCTCTGTCTTTCTCTATGTGTCTTTATCCTCTCTCTCTCTCTCTCTCCTGTCATCTCTCTCTGTCTTTCTCTATGTGTCTTTATCCTCTCTCTCTCTCTCTCTCCTGTCATCTCTCTCTGTCTTTCTCTATGTGTCTTTATCCTCTCTCTCTCTCTCTCTCTCCTGTCATCTCTCACTGTCTTTCTCTCTGTGTCTCTCTCCTCTCTCTCTCGCTCTCTTTACTGTCATCTCTCTCTCCTGTCATCTCTCTCTGTCTTTCTCTCTGTGTGTCTCTCTCT
>NC_140178.1:20308374-20315874 GCF_963971535.1 Notolepis coatsorum
TGTGCGTGTGTGTGTGTGTGTGTGTCGAATGGGGGGGGGGGGGGGGGGGCGTCTTTTGCAGTGGCAACCACTGCCACTACCGCTACTTGAAATAATTAGGCTACTTAATATACTTAAAGGGAAGTATACAAAGGTTGTATGAAATACTTAGCCAGATAGTCATTCATTCATCCATTCAACCTTTATTTAAACTTGAGGGACACTGAGGTTTCCCTTGTTTACAGTGACGTCGAGTGGTCGAAGCGAAGCGATTGGCTTACTGTACTTGAACCCGCGGTCGGAGTTCTGGTCGGGTTCCGAGCGAACCGGCAAGCTTTAAGACAGGGAAACAGAGGATCAAAATGGCGTTGATCCACACACACCTCAACATGCGGAAATGGTAAATGGTGCATTTATATACTGTAACTCGCTTTACAATTTTGTTCCTCACATTCTCACATTCACTCACACATTCACACACCGATGGCAGAGGCAACCATGCAAGGTGCCAACCTGCTCATCGGGAGCAATTAGGGGTTAAGTGTCTTGCTCAAGGACATTTCGACACGCTGCCCGGGAGGAAATGGGAATCGAACCGGGAACCTTCTGATTACCAAATTTCCCAGCTGATGGGACAATAAAGTGACTCTTGACTCTTGACTCTTGACCAGACGACCGCTCTTCCTCCTAAGCCACTATCACCCCCACGTGCAAACAGAGGGGTTACCCGTTTCAAATACAGAATCACGGCCCTGCACCATTTTGAAACAGCTCATAGGCTGAGTCACCTGTGAACCGGCTCCAGTATGTAATAATACGCTGGCTTTTTTCAAGAAACAAAATAGTGCCAAGCGATAGCAGACGAGGAAATGCTGGAGGAGTGTGGTTTTGTGTTGGGAATGGATCATCTTGTTGCCTGCATGGACGGGCGGCATCACAGACCACTATACCAAGAGGTGAATTCAATTCTAAGTAATGGGTCTGGATGCCTCTGGGGAGTGAGTTTACTTGCAGTACCGCTGCCGTCCACAGTCACTTCACAACACTGTCCATCGTGACTGTAGGATACACGGTACCTCCGTTACACTGGCGCATACAAGTCTATTCGATCATGTCTCCAGCACCCCCACAGCCGTAGCTGCAATCACTTACATCTGGCGCTGAAAGTGTTAATAGGCGTCTTTGTTTGCGGTTTGATTATCACTGATACAAAGTAAAATAGTGCAGTGCAATAAAATAGTTAGTAAAATAGAATAAAATAATGCAATAGTGCATTGCAATAAAATAGTTATCATCGTATTTTTTTCAGGAGGCCGGTAAGGAGTGCATTACAGTAGTCGAGTCGGCTTGAGATAAAGGCATGGATGTGGTTTTCAGCATCCTTTTGATTTATAAATGGCCGTACTTTAGCTATGTTTCTAAGGTGGAAGAATTATGTTTTTGTCAACTTGTTGATTGTGATTTAAAGCTTAGGTCTGAGTCTACCATAACACCAAGACTTAACTCACTCAAATACAGTTAGCAGCTGGATAGACTACAGATGGAAATTAGCTTCTGCTAAATCTGGTGCAAACATATTTGCATATTTGCAATGATTAATTGTCAAAAAAAAGAAAAAAAATATTACTTTTTTTTTTTTTTTTAGTAGATTCAGGGCTTTTCAGAAAACATTCGGGGCTTGAGCCCAAGTAGCCACCCCCTAGCCCCGCCCCTGGTGCTCCCCCGCTGTGGGTCTTCAAACATCAGCCGCTCACCAGGGCGTCAAGATATGGAGGCTTTACTGTCCCGCCCCCACCCGCTGGCCATCGCATAGAGTCATGGCAGGTCATTCTCCTCCACGAAGATGACCCGGGTCACCGCAACGGTGACCCCGTTTCTCCTCTGAGGCAGCTGCTTCTTCTGGATCAGGGATTGGCGTGGAGGATGATGTCGCCTCTTCTCTGGCTAGTACCGGAATGGAAGTGGAACACTCCACTAGTGCCTCGGCTGCCTTCATTGATGAAGTCAGTGTGACTGCTGTGTTCCATAACCCCTTAACTCATTGACGCTGTTTTCCCATCTGTACTCCCTGGTGCCATTTTCTTTTTTTAACCATTTTCACGATATTTCACGATCTTTGCAGAGCTATTGTATATTCTATATTATAGCTATGGAGACAATAGTGTGGCTAATTTGACAGGCACTATTTATACTCCAACATGTAAGAAAGAGTTTGTTTCCATATACCCTCGTTCGTGTACAATCCCGAGCTAAACATTGCTCTGTTTCAAAATAATCCATGCTGGTTTTCTAGATGAGATAAAGTGTGTTTTGTGCAGCGTATGCACAAATCTCGCGGCTGCTCACCTGAAGGCTATATTATTGCCAGGTCAAAGGTATACACATGACCTTGTTTCTTCACAACCCACACTGTGCAACATCCTGATGTGCAATATCCACAGTGCCATACCCACCCACTACCGTCTGACACTGTGATTGTTATTTGTGTATTGCTATTCTGTATATTGTTGTTATTTTGTATATTGTACAGGACTGTAACATTGTCTTATTGTATAGCATTTAATGTTTCTGTATAGGATTTTGTGTTTCTCTTTTATTACTTGATTGTATTACTGCACCTTAACACTTTCGGGGCCATTCACGTATATATACGTTATTGGGCGCCAGCGGTTAACGGCCAAAAAATGTATATATACGTTATTTGATCGTTTTCCCTTTTTAATATCCTATTCAATTCATTCTTTTTTGCATCTTTTTATGTTTTTGGTAGATTTGTATTGGTTTTTACTACCGGGAAGAGAGAGAGAGAGAGAGGAGAGAGAGAGAGAGAGAGAGAGAGAGAGAGAGAGAGAGAGGAAGAATGGGATACAGAGCAGGGGAAGACATTCGGCAAAGAACGCCGGGTCCGGGAATCGAACCCGGGTCGGCCGTGCCGCAACGCATCGCATTACGTGGTTTGCCACTTGGGCGCCCCTATTTTTTGCATCTTGAATGGAAGATAGTTACTGTCAAATGACCATGGTATTGTATCCATAGCTATAATATAAAATATAGATTCAGCTCTACAGACAACGTGACGCACAGTGAAACTATGTAATGAAAACCTGGCCGTGATATAGCTAGATGGGGAAATCGAATGGCCCCGAATGTGTTAAGCTTGAGTCCCAAATCCCGTTGTATGCAAATATAATGATAATAAAGTACAATCTAATCTAAATAGGCTCATGAAGCAGCAGAAAGAGTCAGTGCCGCGGCTGGAAGTAACTCTGTCCCCATTCCATTTGGCATATAGACCAAAAAAAACAAGACCTAAGCAGATTATCCAACGTCGACTGTTGGGCTGCACCCTTATCCAGAGATACATTTGGCTGTCCAAATCGATTCTCTGTTGGCAGTCTGTCAGTCTATATGGAATCACAAAGATCCGGTCTCTCCCACCATTTCTGCACCCATCCCAAGCGCACTGACCCAAGGTCTCCTCTGGTCAAGGCGCGCCACCTAACTAAGTCCTCCCACTGCTGGGACTTCAAGGGACAATGCAATGCTCCAACCACCACCATTTCCACCCCTCTGACTGGGAGTTATAATGTGCCTATAATGTGCGTTCTCCTTGTCTGCGTGCCATTCCCACCCACGACAACGGTGAATTGTACGGCAAAGTGGCTGAGTTCCCCACCAATCCCCCCCCCCCCCCCCCCCTTTCCATTCTGGTTCCCCATGGGTGCTGCAGCTGATCCCAGACCAGCCCATGGCTGCAATTTTTAGAGGCCCAGTCTTTTACACAATATGGCAGGAGACATACCACATGCTGAGACGTGGGCATGCAATGCAATTGATATCGCCCCACCCTCAGTTCTCAGGGATGAATCCCACGGTTCTGTCAGACACGAAAGCAGCATCGGCTCTCTCGGAAGAGATTCAGATACTGCTGTCCAAACAGGTGATTTACATCATCCCTCCAGGGGAGTCAATGAAGGGTGTCTATTCCCGGTATTTCCTGGTTCCCAGGAGAACCGGTGGCGTCAGACCAATTCTAGACCTCTTTTCTCTCAATCAGCTGTGAGAATGCTCACAGTCAAGACCCTGCTCGGTCAAACAGGGGGACTGGTTCACGTCAATAGACTTGATAGACTTTTCACATACCCATCTTTCCACCCCACAGACAATTCCTCCGCATTGCCTTTCAAGGAACGGCATACGAATGACAGAGGATCCCTTTCGGGTACTCACTGGCACCCCACACTTTTGTGTGTATGTGGAGACAGCTCTCAAACCTCCGTGTCACCAATGAATAAGGATTTCCAATGGTTAAGTCAGTTGAAAAAGACAGCCATGACTACTGCCAGAATACTGGTGGAGCATCTGTCACTGTTGGGGTTTGCCAATTATTGGAAAAAGAGCACTCCTTTTCCCAAACAAGAGATGGCATTTTTGGCCATGATGCCTCAATGATGGCTTCTCCCTCAACTCGGCGTTAGGAAGATACCCTGTTGTCTGCGCCCTCGCAGGACGGTCACTGCGCTGTCACATAATTTACTTCACATGCACAATCTACAGAGGTGGTTTTCTCTGATGAGAATCAACCCTGTGCGCCAAAAATGGAAAGTCCTGAAACCTCCCCATTCTGTCAAAGTCGACCTGGACTAGTGGAGGATCCCCAAGATCCTCTGGAGGGGTGTTCCTACGGCCAGCATAATGTCACATGTAACAGTCTTCACAGACACCTCCCTGACAGGCTGGGGTGGGATGTGTGGCTCACAGGCAGTAGGGGGCAGGTGGACGCTCCCCTTGAACCCCCATATCAATGTGTGAGAACTGCTACTGGTGCTCAAATACTTCCACTGCTTTGTGAAAGACTGTCATGTTCTGGTCAGAACAGACAGCCAGACTACAGTGGCCTACATAGCCAAGCAAGTTCAATCCCCCCCCCCCCCCAGTTCCACTAAGCGGCAATCAATATCTGGCTATGGGCCTCAGTCCATCTTCTCAGTCTCAGGGCTCTCCACATTGCATATGAAGACAATGTCGGTGCAGATCTCAGTTCTCGCGTGGACCCCATTGGGACGAGTGGCGGTTACATCCAGGCATTCTCAGACAGATCTGGAACAAGTTCGCGGAGGCAGTAGTGGATCTCTTTGAGAGCAAAGACAGCATACTTTCCCCCCCCTGTGGTTCTCCAACAGGCTAGGCGACAACCCTCCACGGGGTGTGGGTGCATTCTCCCTGTCCCAGTGGCCAGACAGGCTCCTCTATGCATTTCCCCTCATCCACCTGATGAGTCTCCAGACCGAGCATCAGCATGCTGGTTCCCCCGACCTCATACGGCTACTGGCAGCTCCACCATGGCGCCCCATTCCATGGTGCCAGGGAGCTCTGTCTCAGGCACACGGCGGAGTGTGCCCTCCTCCTGTCCTAGGGCAGCGACTGATGGCCAAGTTTCTGAATGGTTGAAACTAGAGAACAGAGGTATCACATCTGATGTCATCAGAACCATTCAGAGCGCTCCCCTCTGTTTACACAGGGAAGTGGTTATCGTTCCAAACTTGGTGTGAGGCCAGATCTCAGGATCCGATCTTTTGTCCTATGTGGAATCGGTCCTCACCGCTCTCCAGTCCCTGTTAGATAACTTGTCTTTCCCAATTGTGAAGGTATATGCCTCTGCTATCACAGAGCGACAGTGGCTCAGGAGGTAGAGCGGTCGTCTGGTAGTCGGAAGGTTCCTGGTTCAATTCCCGCTCCTCCCGGGCAGCTTGTCGATGTGTCCTTGAGCAAGACACTTAAGCCCTAATTGCTCCCGATGAGCAGGTTGGCACCTTGCATGGTTGCCTCCGCCATTGGTGTGTGAATGTGTGACTGAATGGGTGAACAAAATTGTAAAGCGTTTTGGATAAAAGCTCTATATAAATGCAAACCAGGGATTTTACGATAAACCTCTTTTCAGCCATTAAGTGCTTTCTGCAAGGTGCTATATGTCTTGACTCCACAATGGGACCTCTCTCTCTCTCCTATAGTCTAGTGGGTCATTTAAGACAGCCTTTCTCTTGGCCATCACGCCGGCAAAGAGTGTCAGCAAGCTGTGCACCCTGTCAGTCCTGTTAGAATCTCTTCTTAGGCCAAATCCTGCCTTTTTCCCTAATAACATCAAGGACTCCTTTAGCTCCAGGGGTATTGTTCTCAAGGCATTTTACCCTCCTCCCCACTCTGATGACAGGGAGAGGAGCATGCATCTGTTTTGTCGTATTCGTGTGCCCTCAGTCTATATGAGACGCATGGTGGACTTCCGATCTACTTGACGGTTGCTTGTGTGTCACGATGAAGTAGTCGGAGGCTGAGCTCTGTCAAAGAAACGCCTGTGACAGTGGCTGCTACACTCAGGCAGGACGAACTCCGCCTGTCGGTAGCTGCATCCCCTGCTCTCATCAGAGGGGTTTCAGTGGAAGACTGTGCAGCAGCCTCGTGGTATTCTCCTTGGATGTGCATCGGGTTCTACCTGTTGGACATGTCTGGGAGTTCTCCCTCCCACTCTGTCCTCAACTCGGGAGTCCTCCCTCATCTAGCAGTGTGGTTGCCCTCTCAGTAGGGAATTCTATGCACATTTTACACACCAGAATGCCTGTTCTCTTTTGTGCATGTTACAATTTGTAACCTCTTTACTGATTTATCAGGCATTCTAGCTTTTTCTCTGCTTAATACTTCTCTGTCCTATAGGGCTTTAGATCGTCAGTGCTTTTTACGCAAGAGGTAAGCGGGTTCCTTGTGTATGTTACAATGTGTAGCCTAGACCTTTTCGATAGTCTTCTTTCCTTATTCCCTATTCCTTTTCTATTCTTTTAGACTAGGGCATGGGCGGTTTATGTTCTTCTCGGTCATCTCCTTTGACATGTCAGTTTGGTTATGGCTGGAAGATTTGACTCTCTTCCGTACTTTTAGCAGGGACGTGAGTAGTTGATCGCCTACTCTGGTCTTTTTAAGGGCCATACTGATCATGGCTTTGCCTCAAAAAGGACATGCAAATTAGTTTGATGAATTAGTAATGAATTGCTTTGGTCCTTGTTATGACAAAGGGCAATACATCTGACTGGCTATAGTCTGAAGAGGTTTTCCAGGTAATAACCCCCCCAACCCCCCCCCCCCCCCCTCCTAATAGACAGTCTCCTCCCCATCATATACAATCTCTGTTAGGATCTATGGGTAACAGTACTGTATATTTGCATATCGTATATGTCACAAATGTAACAGTACTATATACCTGTATGTCATGTATGTCCCTATGCCATAAATGTCATGATGTCATGTATGTTGTGTATGTCATAAATGTTACTATGAATTGAAAATGGGGGACCCTGATGTAAACAAGACAAACGTCTTTCTCTGGTCTGCATCCCCTTAACAATTGTGTGTATTGAGCCGTACTGTATTGTACCCATTCTGCAATGTTAAATAAAGTTTTCGTTCATTCATTAATTCACCCCCCCCCCCCTAGGGCCAAAAATGACACTGCAGAATGCCAAATCCACACCC
>NC_140178.1:20319218-20326718 GCF_963971535.1 Notolepis coatsorum
TATCATGTAAACTGAACTGTGAAAATGTGATATTGACACTGTTCATTTTTTGTGTGCCACAAGACACCTCACAAAAATGGCAAGATGATTGTGCACGATTTTGGAAATGCGGGCTTGATGAATCGAGTGCGTGGGGTTTCACGCCAACACTGCTTATAACTCTCTAGGGGGGGGGGGTCAAAAATAAATACAGTTTACAACTCTCACAGCGTCTCTCTCAATGCGCCTCCCTGTAGAATATTGTAATATTGAGTTGGCGCCGAGTCGCCCTGCCTCAGTCCGTGACAGCAGCCAAGCTTTCAAAGACTTGTCACGTCAAACCAAGATTAGCAGTTGAACTACAATGCAGGCCCATAAAGCCTCGGGGCAAAATATGAAATGCCGGCATTGTCCTCACTGTCCTCTGTCTTTACCTTAAGCTGACACGTTTAAATCTCTATAGGCTTATACAGAAATGTCCAATATTAGTGAGAGGTCGACAAGCTCTCAATGGTGCTGCTTCTGTATAATTGTATTTTTTTTAAGGGTTAAACTAATTATGATAGTTTGACTGCATGGTTTATACAATTGGCTACACTATAATAATAATAATAATAATAATAATAATAATAATAATAATAATAATAATAATAATAATAATAATAATAATAATAATAATAATAATAATAATAATAATAATAATAATAATAATAATAATAATAATAATAATAATAATAATAATAATAATAATAATAATAATAATAATAATAATAATAATAATAATAATAATAATAATAATAATAATAATAATAATAATAATAATAATAATAATAATAATAATAATAATAATAATAATAATAATAACAATAATAACAATATAATAATAATAATAATAATAATAATAATAATAATAATAATAATAATAATAATAATAATAATAATAATAATAATAATAATAATAATAATAATAATAATAATAATAATAATAATAATAATAATAATAATAATAATAATAATAATAATAATAATAATAATAATAATAATAATAATAATAATAATAATAATAATAATAATAATAATAATAATAATAATAATAATAATAATAATAATAATAATAATACAAGTAGAACTGCCATATTTCATGCAGGCGAATTATAATGTAATTACAATTGTATTCCATAGGGCTAAATGTGGTCAATTTGATAACTTGACCCTATAGATGTATTGTACCAGATTATAGGACATGGTAATTTTTGGTAAGCATCCCGCACAAATAGCATTTACACCAAAGAACAGTTTAAATTAATGAATGAGTATTGAAAGTATTATAGTGTCAAACCCTCTGATCGCCAAAAATCACAAGCTTCGAGTTACATTAATTCCCTTGGAGAGGCATCATTGTCCCTTCCTTTGGTGTAGACCACATAGCGGTGTGTGTGTGTGTGTGTGTGTGTGGTGTGGTGTGTGTGTGTGTGTGTGTGTGTGTGTGTGTGTGCGTGTGTGTGCGTGTGTGTGTGTGTGCGTGTGTGTGTGTGTGTGTTTCTGTCTGTCTGTCTGTCTGTCTGTCTGTCTGTCTGTCTGTCTGTCTGTCTGTCTGTCTGTCTGTCTGTCTGTCTGTCTGTGTGACTGTGTGTGTGTGTGTGTGTGTGCGTGCGTGCGTGTGCGCGCGCGTGTGTGCGTGCGTGTGTGTGTGTGTGTGTGCGTGTGCGTGTGTGTGTGAGTCATTTGTGCATTTATTTGTGGCCTACTCGCTTTTTGACCTATATTCTGTGCGTAAAATCCGACTGGTCATGGATTATTATAGTGTACATTCGTGTTTGATGTAAGTAGGGCTAGATGTAGTGTAGGTGTTTCAACCTCAAATTATGAAAATTATTTGGACAGATCGGGCTCTAATTTCACAACGGGCAGCCACGCGAGATTGATTCTGGATCAGGTTTGAGTAATTCTTCTTTTCACATCCGAATTTACACTCAACACCGAGGCTAAAGGTTTTCACGTTTTACAACTGGTTCGTATAGAGCTAAAAGATGGTACAACAAGTTAGACACTTGAGGAACTGAATTCATTCTCAGCATTATAGTTGACTGAACTTCTATATGGACCACGTGCGTAATTTCATACATCATTCTGACACGTTCCGTTTTATGTTCTAAATCAAGTTTCAAGTTTTGTTTTATTTGTCACATATAAGGTACATATTACATGTGACATGCCTGGTTTTGTATATGAGCCCCCTGAGATTGTGCTTCATATATACAGTAAACAAAAGTAAAAAGAATAAAGACCAAACACAAAATATACGATATACTAAAGTACGAACTAAAGTACAAAATAAAGTACAAATGCAAAGATCGGACATGCGGCTTCGGTTAAAAATCCAATTCTGTCATTTATTTATTTTTCCCCAAACAAAGAGGAGACCATGATTCCTTGTAACGGACTTGAATACGGCTTGGCCTCCGGCTCCGGGCCAGTGTGACAAGAAGGTAAACCACTGCAACCAATGAGCGCCCCGCCCGCTGGCGCTGTGTGCCAAGAGAGAAGCAGCGCATGCAGCGTTCTTTCCATAATACGCACTGCGCGCTCGGGACGGGAGGAATACACACTCGCCCGTCGCCAAGTTCCCCTGCTGCCGCACGAACCAGAAGATATACCACCGTCCGAGGATATTTTGGAGACGGGGGGGGGAAATGCAGTATTGAGTGAATAATTGTGTTTTTATTTTCCCCAGTGCTCCTGTTTTTGTTTTTCTCCCGCGCGGGGCTCATGGAGGATAACACGAATATTTTCCGCCTCTAGTCGACTGACTCCATGGACCCCTCATCCAATGATGACTATGAGTTCAATGTCGGATAGCTTGGTCGCCGCTGACCCTTCCAAGTCGGCCTTTCTGGAATTCGGCGGGCACGGGTATCATCCCGGCGGCCACCCCGGCCACCACCAGCAGCCTTCCTCCGGATTATCCCACAATCACTACCCGGTCCACGGCTTGCATTCCGTGGGACCCTCGCAGCACGACGGCCCCTTCTCCTCCTCCTCCGGGGCTTCGTCGTACGGGCGCCCGCTGGGTTACCCGTACCACAGCCCGGTGAGCGCGCACCACCCCGGTGCCTACCTGCCCGGCTACCAGCACGGTAGTCACGGCAGCGCGCTGGGCCACAGCAGGCTAGACGAGACGGGTAGGTTTCCATTTCCAGATGCATGCTATATTATATTATTATATATGTGCGCGTGTTCTTTGAGATGAAGAATTGAGACGCTCACGTTTTACATGCTTTTCAGTTGGTCCTTGGTATTTCAATATCCAGTTGGAGGTTTTGGTCATATACACGCTGTAGATTCTATTCTATTCAAATGTCATTATACAGCACAAGTACAGTACAACGAAAATAAGTTTTGCATGATCCAACCAGAGTGCAAATGTAAGTAACAGTAAAGTGCAACAGCCATGTACAAGTGGTTAAACTGGGTACAAAATATACAAATGAGTACTGAGTGTATATGTGCTAATCAGATTTATGTGCAGAGTTGTATTGTAATATAAATAGAGACAGTGTATACTGTCCAGCAGTGTAATTAGTACAAGTAGAGTATATTGTCGGTACTTTGACCATGCCCACAGTTCTATTATTGTCTACTCTTGTTCTTATTTTGGAAATGTGAATTAAGTGATGCCATAGAAAAGAAAATACACATTTGAATGCAATGGGTTTTAGTTTGTATATACAGTGGGCTATTAGGCTACATGTGATACAATCTGAAACAAACCATGCCCCCCCCCCCCCCCCCCCCTTTATCATATTTGGGTATTTTCTAAGGGAAACCTTTGCCTGCATGAGAAGAAACACACAAGGGAATACTTCTTATAGGTTTATAAACAGGGATTTGTTGACAATGCACAGTTGTCGTGTTCGCGGGTCACAGGTCACGCACAGCACAATATCAATTGCGTTTCGTGACAGACGGATTATCCGTGTATAGTTCGCGGAGCCATATTATCTAAGAGCCTAACGGAACATTTACCAACACAACGTTGGTCGTGTGGTGTGCCCGCAAGCTAAGGGCCTGGATGATGAAACATGCAATCAATCTGAGCTAAGGGCCTGGAGGAATGCAATGTGAAAAACCACCTCTCTCGGTCTCGGATATATTATAGCTAGATATTAGTGTTGATGCAATTATAGAGGAGGCACAATAAACTCCGTTTATAAATGCCCGTTTGATTCTGCCACGGAGTCAAATAAAAAGCTGTAGCTATACTATTGTTCAGAATAGGCCCTACGTGTATCATAAAAGTACAAATTCAGTGCAATCCATGTTTAATGTTTGTATAGTTAAACAAAACGAGGCTATAAAAAGCGTTGGCTTGGGTCACACAAGGCAGAGGTCACGTTGTGTATAGGCTGTAGCCTATTTCAAACATGTGACAAATATTGAATATATCGACATTGTATTGTCACGAACCATTTTAGATTTATTCTTACTATACTTGTACTATTCATTTTCAAAATGGAAAGCAAATGTGTATGTGTATATCCTTGATAAAGGATATTTAGCAAAGCCCACAGAACAGGGAGGAAGAACATTTTCACATGGGACACATTATATATATTACATGGGATGATGGGACACACTCTATAGAGGACACTTGTTTAAATGTTTCTGAAACTTCATGAGCGATCGGAGAAGCATTTGAGCATTTGAGATATAATATAAACATAGTCCTCTCTTGGGTGTATGCAAACTACCTCCATGCTGTGCGTAATTGTTGCAATTAGCCAGCGGAAATGAGCGGCCATTATTATTATTATTATTGCTGTTATTAATAATAATAATAATAATTATTATTATTATTATAATGATAATAATAATAACACAGAATATCGTATATTATGTAATTGCCATGCCCCTATTACAGCTGACATTAAACGGATATTGTACAACCAACACCTCTCCTCCTAAACTCTTAAAAGGATGACGGTCTGTTTCTTTTTCCTTTCTCTCTTTCTTTCGTGTCCATTCAACATCTAAAACATTCTCTCTCGCCCGCGTATCTTCACTCAACTTACATAATAATAATAACCCACAAATAACGCGGTATAGTTTTGATTAATGACCAATCCCCCTGTCATCGCCACGCAGGCCCATTTCACTGGTCATCGTATTTCTCGTGGAATGGTTTCACGACGAGGAGGCCGTGTGTTGGCCGTTGTTTGAACGTCTTGTGGGGCCGCGTGGGGCCTCAGACACAGCTGCTCTCCTAATAGGAGATAATGTCAAAACAAAGCCCCGACGGGGGAGAGAGGAGAGACCACACCAGTGCCGTCAGTTGCCCGCGGTCTGTCTGAATTGCCTTTCGATTTAAATTATTTATTCATAGCACGGGCTATTGGGAATGGGCACTAAATAATATACAATTAAAATCACTCTTATATAAGGGGGTGATTCACAGTGAAATAAAAAAGAAAGAAAAAAAGAAAAAAAACACTCACCCTAACACTCACACTTTAGACACTTTAGACACTTTAAACACTTTTAAGACCATGTTTGTATCTATTTATTGCTAAAAGATGTGCACTCCCTATACAAATGTTTGCATTTTTTGCATTTGTTTGAACGTCAGCTGCATTCTGTACTTCATTGTTTGCATTTTGTAATTCATTTAGGTTGTATTATACTTTAGTTTGTACTTGTTGTTTGTATATGTATATTTTGTAGTGTTTGGTCTTTATCGTTTTAACTTTTTTTTGTATAAAGCACAATCTCAGGGGGCTCATACAGTACCAATCATTTCACTATAATGTATGTACCTTAATTGTGACAAATAAAAACAAAACTTGAAACTTGAAACTTGAAAACGCGTATGCCCTATACCACCGTGTTGCTATAGAGATGTGATCTGCCAGCGAAGATACGGATGAACCATCGAACTGGAGGCCAGTTTGAGGCTGAACTTTTCCCATTTGATTCCGTTTTGAGTCACAGTATTATAGCCTAAAGCTATTTCCAATGGATCATCTCAACGTAACATACAAATGTGTCTTTATTTTAAATCATTTTACATTAGGCAATTAACATGATATTTGCCTATACCCCCAGAGGTTGTACTTTAGTTTGTATATTGTATATTTTGTATAGTGTTTGGACTTTATTCTTTTTTACTTTTTTACTGTATGAAGCACATTCTCAGGAGCTCATAAATAACCAAGCAGTTCACTGTAATGCACCTTATATGTGACAAATAAAACAAAACTTGAACTTGAACTTGAACTTAAACTTGAACTTGAACTTGAACTTGAATCGGCACAGGCTACTGACATTTGAGACATGAAAACATTTAAACCAAGCTACACAAGACTCGCGAATAATAAAAAAAAAAAAAAAAGGATTAATTAGGGATGTCCGATATTATCGGCCTACCGATATTATCGGCCGATATTGGCATTCAAATGTGATATCGGAAAATATCGGTATCGGTTTAAATAAAAAAATAAAAAAATTCCTTTTACATTTCTATAACCTTTATTTACCCAGGCAAGCAAGTAAGAACAAATTCTGATTTTATTTATTGTCAAAAGTATGCATAATGTTGTGTTAATTCCACAACAAGAGATATGTAATGTTAATTACCTGGACCACGCATATATTGGTATCGGTTGATACCGGTTGATATCGGTATCGGAAATTAAGAGTTGGACAATATCGGTATATCGGTATCGGTAAAAAGCCAATATCGAGCATCCCTATATTAATTTAATTAAGTTTATATGAGGTGTTTGTTGTTGGTAAAAAAAAATAAAACATATAATATGTTACCTTTTGCGTTTCCTTTTCCTGTAAACTTCCAGAGCACGAGAAGCCGTCGGCGGTGATCGAGAACGGCGAGGTTCGACTGAACGGAAAGGGGAAGAAGATCCGGAAGCCGCGAACCATCTATTCCAGCCTGCAGCTACAGGCGCTCAACCAGCGGTTCCAACAGACCCAGTACCTCGCCCTGCCTGAGCGGGCCGACCTGGCCGCGAAACTGGGCCTGACGCAAACGCAGGTATAGGCTATATGCCACATTTACAGTCAAATATTAAAGTCAACTGCAAAAAGTGCATCATATTTTAACGGGAAAGGCGCGGGCGAGCATGAGCACACACTCTCTCACACACACACACACACACACACACACACACACACACACACACACACACACACACACACACACACACACACACACACACACACACACACACACACACACACACACACACACACACACACACACACACACACACACACACACACACACACACAGGTGCTATAAGTGGAATTTCTTTGTTTGCTAAAATAAGTGGTCTACATGCTAAAATAATAGCTCTCTACACTCTGTCAGTCATCACTGATATAGAGTGTCTGGTCCGTAACATGGGTCTCTCAGTCCCTCCGCTCTGCTTTAAATAGAACATACATTTTCTGGTATCCCGTTCCCACTTTATCCAATCGGGAGAGAGAACCCCACACTGCAAAAAT
>NC_140178.1:20331718-20336718 GCF_963971535.1 Notolepis coatsorum
TAGCCGTGGCAGTGAGCTGGTAAGTTGTGATGTTAGCAGTGAGCTGATGATGTTGTAATGGCTAGCCGTGGCACTGTTCTGGCAATTATGTTTTTGGTACCCAATATGTTACCTAACCTTTGTCAGTATTTGAAGTATGTGTGATATGAGCTATGGATTCAAATAGTATTAAGTATTAAAAGTTATTAATAATAATAATAATGCAGGACCTGTCGCAGAGGTCTTTAATTGGCATGCAACAACACTCAATGTTAGCGGCACACACACACCGGAACACACACGCATGCATTGTCTGCAGGATCGCCAATGCGATACTCCTCTGCGCTTAACCCATCCCGTCGTCCTTCCCCCCAAGGGCAGCCGGGAGCAGACGAGGGCTGTGGCGTGAGCCACGCCCGGGGACCATCCAAGTGCTCCTGCCCGTCTTCGTCACGGACGCGACAGCATTAGCGATCTGTTGTGGGGGGGGGGGGGGGGGAGAGAACATGCAAACTCCACACAGAAAGGCCCGGGAGATACCCCACCTGGGTAACTGGCATCATGGAAACCTGGTCCCCAAGCGGGAATCGAACCCTGGACCTTCTTGCAGTGTTAACCACTACACCACCGTGCCGCACCACTACACCACCGTGCCGTGGTGTGTGTGTGTGTGCGCACGCGTGCGTGTGCGCGCGCACGTGTGTGTGTGTGTGTGTGTGTGTGTGTGTGTGTGTGTGTGTGTGTGTGTGTGTGTGTGTGTGTGTGTGCGTGCGTGCGTGCGTGCCACCATGGCAAAACCATGAATAATTGAAGGTAACATTGGTGCACTGAATGGCAACACAAGAACCTGGGTATAGCATCTCTCAGAAACAATGGACTCACTGTACTTGTTTGTGTGAGCATGTGTGCACCGTTTGTGAGGGAAAGAGGGCGCGAGAGAGAGGGGGGGGGGGGGGGGTATGCATGTGTGTACGTATGTGTCTGTGTTTGTACAGCTTTCTACTTGGTCTCCCATAAAGCCTCAGTTCTTAATCTGAATGTAAACAAGAGGTTATAGCTTCACCACAGAAAGACAAATCATTTGGGGACTATTTTCACTTTCATGTTCACTGACTGAGCTCTCAGATAAAACGGCTACAGGATGTGGCGGCTAGACTCGAAGCTAGTTAAGTTACATGTGTGCAGTTTGTATCTTAGACGAAGATTCGCCGCCATAATGAAAAACAATCAGACGTGAAAGTTGTAAACAGATACATCTTTTCCATCTTGAAGGCATATTCTTATATACCATTGCAGAAATATATCCCCTTATATGTAAATAAATATATAAATCTAACATACAGTGTATATATATTATATACTTTATACTGTGTATATTGCCTCTTGCGCTCTTTTCATAAAAAGGAAATTTCCTCAAATGCATTATGATCATCGATCATATTCCCACCTCAACCCTCTCATTATATGAAACTTAGGCTGTAAGGAGACCATCAATGTCACGCTCCATTTTGCCGTTAACGTTCAAATTCCATACATTCAAAGTCCAACATCCTGTTCCATTCAGAAACACGTCAGGCCACACAGAGATGAGACGTTCTCTGAATGCCATTGCAAAGGGTCTTGGAGCTCTCTGTCATTTAATGAGGTCCTTTTGTAGTGAAACCAGTTTCTGTCATGGCAGCTCCGGTTAACACGACAAGATTATGTTGTTTGTCTGAAATGCTCTTTGTAGCAGCCAATCGCTGGTCATCTCTCTCTCTCTTTTTCTCTCTCTTCCTCTTCCTCTCTCTCTCTCTCTCTCTCTCTCTCTCTCTCTCTCTCTCTCTCTCTCTCTCTCTCTCTATCTCTCTATCTCTCTCTCTCTCTCTCTCTCTCTCTCTCTCTCTCTCTCTCTCTCTCTCTCTCTCTGTCCCTGTCCATTTTCTCCATACCACACATGCACACACTGATGTTCTGGAAAACAAATGGGTATTGGTGGTGGTGGTGGTGGGGGGTATACATTCCACAAACTTATTGGGAAAATGTTAAATCAGGACAAACATTCGTCATCTCTCTCTCTCTCTCTCTATCTATCTCTCTCTCTTTCTCTCTCTCTCTTTCGCTCTCTCTCTCTTTCTCTCACACACGCTGAAGTTCATTGAGGTCTCTGTGGTGTTGAGAATTGCACATGCAGCCATTTTGTCAATCTGTTGACAATTGTTGTTTCCTTCTCTCTCTGTGCTTTGTGTCAATGCCCATCTGCCCCTCTGCCCTTCTACCGCTCTACTCATCTACCCCTCTACCCTTCTACCCCTCTGCCCTTCTTTTTTTAAACTTAAATTTTTATTTTCATTTTTTCAACAACATACATAGACAACATTCATAGACAATACACAGTACATAAATTAAAACAAATAGACAAAAAACGAGTAAAGAAAAAGTGTGACATGGGTCCTTCGGTCCATTCTACATTTGCATTATTTATTTACATTTTTATTCATTTCCTTGTATCCTTTTCAAACCTCTGTGATGTCGTTACTTCCCCTCCTGTATTCTTCCCATTTTCCCCATTTCCATTCAAACTTTTCTTCTTGCAGCCTCAGCAGATGTGTGATTCTCTCCATTTCCTGTATCCCCTCTACCAACTCTATCCATTGATCCTTTGTCGGCACTTCTACCTTGTACCACAGTTTAGTTAAAGCTTTCTTGGCTGCCACTATCAATATCTTAATCAAATATTTGTCTTCCCCTTGGATTCCTTCCTGTGACAGATTCCCCAAATACAACACTTGGCCTCCCTGGGGTATTTCGTATCCTATTATTTCATTTATTATCCCTCCTATCTCTTCCCAGTAGTGCCTTATCTTCTGACATCCCCAGAATATGTGTGTATGGTTCGCCCCTTCCTGTCCACACTCCCTCCAACATGTTTTCTTTGCTGGTGTGTCCCTCTGCCCTTCTACCTCTCTGACCCTCTACCCCTCTATGCCAATACCCCTCTGCTCTTCTACCTCTCTACCCATCTACCCCTCTACCCTTCTACCCCTCTGCCCTTCTAGCTCTCTGACCCTCTATGCCAATACCCCTCTGCCCTTCTACCCCTCTGGATTATTGTGGAATGTTAATGTCATGAGTATAATTCCTTCAGCTTCAGTATAACTATAATTTGTTTTGTTTTAAGTGCTTTAGGTCACCCTCTCTGAACACAGCCAACTCTCAGTAGACTGACAGACGTGGTCTTCTGTTCATAGATGTACCACTGTCTTCTGCCTCTCACTCAGCTAGATGTGACTAATGAGTGTATCAGAGCAGCTAGATATGACTTTTGTGCAACATTTCAAAGAAGCAGATATATATCTGAAATGGCTTGATTTTGTTGATATTCAGGGGGATAGACATCAACAGGGGTGTTAGTCTACATTTTTGGTAATGTTACAGAACCTAACTTCTGTAAAGAAAATGCAACAACATTGAAAAACACAATTTCTATTTGACTAAATTGTCCCCCATATACTTAGTACATAGATACAATACTAATTGAAATCTCAGCCATGGATACTCTCTTGCAGTGAGGAATAGAACACTGACACATTCAGCGTCAAATCCAACATTGTTATATGGAAACCATGCATGTGCAAAATGTGTCCGTTTTTATTTTGTTTGTTTGTTTGTTTGTTTGTTTGTTGTTATTGTCATTTTAGCCTCTGCCCCTGAAGTGGTCTCTGCATGTTCCTGATCAAAATAAATACTTAGATGTTTGCGCTTGACGGTTGTAACGTGTTGGATCTTGAATGAGGGCAGGCGTTTTGATTTGATTTGATTTATTTAAACTTGATTTTAAACTTGAGATAAAAAGTTGGTTAGGGTACCTTGTGTATACTGTATACAAATAAGATAAGATAAGATAAGGATAAACTTTATTGTCCCAGAGGGGGACATTTACTAGGAACACCAGTGCTGCATCAATCTGTGATAACAGTGTAAACAAAGACAAACAAATATATATACAATCATTCAGTTAGTAAAAAGGACTTCAGACAAATATGACAATGCATAGAGACATACAACCATAATTCATATTTTTCTTACTCATAGTATATATTTAGATTCTAGTGTTTATTGTAACCATATTTATTGTAATGTATAATATAACTGATAGGGCATACAGACCCTCATCTGTACCTTTGATCAGACTGCCTACTTGCTCATATTCTATATATTAATGTGAATATATTAACACATATTCTGAGTTAATTCTATTGTTTACACTGCCTATTTTTACTTTTCTACTGTACTATCATTTTCATTGCCTGTATTTATATATTATACTATGACCCTGCCCATACCTGTAACCCCCTCCCACATGCTGCTATGATGCCGGAATTTCCCCAAGGGGATCAATAAAGGAATATCTTATTTCATCTTATCTTATCTTATATTATGTTTCATCCACAATAGGACTTGGTCCTGTGGTCTTGTGGGCTTAGTGTGGTTGCCTGGGTGACCGTACACACACATATATGTTGTTGTTTGTCCTGTTTTGTGATTGAATTAGCAATATTATGTTTAGCTCACTTACCTGTGTTTTTAATACAATAATAATAAGCTCTGTAGGGTTTCCTTCCTCACATGCAGACATCTTTAGTTTTGTCGTTTCATTGTGTACTTTTGATTTGATTTTTTTTTTTTTAATCTTTATTTCGAACATGCAATAACAAACAATAACAAAAGCAAAACACAACTCAATCTACATGTTCGAAAAGGAGTAGGAAGAAGTATACACTTATTTAATCCTACCCCTTTTCCACTATTCAAATGAGTGTACTATTTTAAAACATAAAATATATATATATATATATATATGCAAAACAAAAACAAAAAAAAACTATATATGTAAAACATGAAAGAAATAAAATTAAAATGTAAACACCCGTGAATATCAAGTCCCTTCCTCATCCCTGTACCTCGTGAACATAATTTCCTTATACATCAGTTTGAATTGTCTCATGTTTGGACATTGCTTTACTTTAGCACCACATTTA
>NC_140178.1:20341718-20343838 GCF_963971535.1 Notolepis coatsorum
CTCATTGCAGCACCCACTCTACACACTTTAGAACACCTAAACACACTTTATATTTATTGGCAAAGAATTTGCACTACAACCCATACCTCAGTACACCTTACTGTAAATTGTACCTAAATTGTACCTCATCCCATTTCTGCTTTGCACTATATAGTATATTGTATATTAGTATATTGTATAGTATATTGTATGGTAACTCAGTTACTTCTACTCTGCATTGAACATTGTACATATGTACATACTGAACACTTGTGTCTACTTACGTGACTTCTATTTTTTACTTGCCATACTTATTTAATTTATACTTATCTTTTTAGTCTAGCACAGTCTCTGGAGCGTAACAGAAAGAAGCATTTTGTATAAAAGTATTCTGTACTTCTGTATGACAACTAATAAAGAAACTTGAATTTGAACTTGAACACATACACACACACACACACACTTCACACACTTCACACATTCTCACATTCTCACGATCACACACACACACACACACACACACACACACACACACACACACACACACACACACACACACACACACACACACACACAGACACAGACACAGACACAGACACACACACACACACCTCTATGCACGTACACACACAAATATATCCCACACACAGAGGAATCAGAATATGATGCCAGTCACTGACTGCCAAATACATAATATCTGGTATTATGTAAGAGGAATTTGTCTTGGAAACAGAAATATGCCTTGAAGAATGTCTCCCCTCTCTACCCCCCTCTCAGCCCTTCACACTGTCTCAATAAAGAACTTTCTCTCCTGTCTCCCCTACTCTCTCTCTCTCTCTCAGCCTTCCTACTGTCTCAATAAAGAACCGCCTCTCCTGTGTCTCCTCTACTCTGTCTCACTCTCAGCCTTCTATACTCTCAATAAAGAACGTTCTCTCCTGTCTCCCCTACTCTCTCTCTCTCTCTCCCTCTCAGCCTTCTATACTGTCTCAATAAAGAACCTCCTCTCCTGTGTCTCCCCTATTCTCTCTCTCACTCTCAGCCTTCCTACTGTCTCAATAAAGAACCTTCTCTTCTGTGTCTCCCCTACTCTCTCTCTCAGCATTCCTACTGTCTCAATAAAGAACCTTCTCTCCTGTGTCTCCCCTACTCTCCTCTTAGCCTATCTCTCTCTCTCTCTCTCTCTCTCTCTCTCTCTCTCTCTCTCTCTCTCTCTGAGCCTTCCTGCTGTCTCAATAAAGAACCTTCTATCCTGTGTCTCCTCTACTCTGTCACCCTCTCAGCCTTCCTACTGTCTTAATAAAGAACCTTCTCTCCTGTGTCTCCTCTACTCTGTCTCCCTCTCAGCCTTCCTACTGTCTCAATAAAGAACCTTCTCTCCTGTGTCTCCTCTACTCTGTCTCCCTCTCAGCCTTCCTACTGTCTCAATAAAGAACCTTCTCTCCTGTGTCTCCTCTACTCTGTCACCCTCTCAGCCTTCCTACTGTCTTAATAAAGAACCTTCTCTCCTGTGTCTCCTCTACTCTGTCTCCCTCTCAGCCTTCCTACTGTCTCAATAAAGAACCTTCTCTCCTGTGTCTCCTCTACTCTGTCTCCCTCTCAGCCTTCCTACTGTCTCAATAAAGAACCTTCTATCCTGTGTCTCCTCTACTCTGTCACCCTCTCAGCCTTCCTACTGTCTTAATAAAGAACCTTCTCTCCTGTGTCTCCTCTACTCTGTCTCCCTCTCAGCCTTCCTACTGTCTCAATAAAGAACCTTCTCTCCTGTGTCTCCTCTACTCTGTCTCCCTCTCAGCCTTCCTACTGTCTCAATAAAGAACCTTCTCTCCTGTGTCTCCTCTACTCTGTCTCCCTCTCAGCCTTCCTAATGTCTCTATAAAGAGGTCTCTCCTGTGTCTCCCCTACTCTGTCTCCCTCTCAGCCTTCCTACTGTCTCTCTCCTGTGTCTCCCCTACTCGGTCTCCCTGTCTCAGTTGTATGGGGAGCAGATTGGCAACTCTCCTCAGAATGAACTTGAAGATAGATGTTCTATACCCAGAGCATTGTCTTGGTTGCATTTCTTCTGCTTGCATGCCGTCATCCAGCCGCCCCAGGGCGGGACCTCTCTCCCTCTGTCCCCCTCTCTGTCCCCTCCCCTTCCT
>NC_140178.1:20351538-20359038 GCF_963971535.1 Notolepis coatsorum
ATAAGCAGTGTAAACCATATCATTAACTCTGAAGATAGGAATATGAGCAAGAAAACTGTGTAATCAAAGGTGCAGATGAGGGTCTGTATGCCCTATCAGTTATATTATATGTTACAATAAATATGGGCAATAAAACACTTAGAATCTGAATATATACTATGAGTAAGTAAAAAGTTAAGTAAACAGTATACACAGGTGCAGTATACACAAGCTACCCTAACTGGCATGACATACGTCATACGTCATACGTTATTGATTGATTGATTGATTGATTGATTGATTGATTGATTGATTGATTGATTGATTGATTGATTGATTGAGAATTGTATTAACAGATTGCAGAATGGGTACAATACAGTACAGCTCAACACACACAATTGTTAAGGGAATGCAGACCAGAGAAAGACTTTCGTCTTGTTTACATCAGGGTCCCCCATTTTCAATTCATAATGACATTTATGACATACATGACATACAGATATACAGATATATATCATGACATTTATGACATCGAGATATACAGTACTGTTACATTTATGACATACAATATATACAAATCTACAGTACTGTTTAACAGAGATCCTAAAAGAAAATATATACATTTGAGGGGAAGAAACTCTCGTAGGTGCTCTTTGAGGGCGGTTTTGAAGGTGGGTAGGGATTCACATTCCTTTTACAGCTTTGGGTAGGGCGTTCCACATTGTTGTGGCATAATTGCGAAACGTGTTTAGTCCCTTGTTCGAGCCGAATCTGGATTGAACATGATTTGTGGAGCTCCCTCTGGTGTTCTGGTCGTGGAATTCACTGACCTTTGGGAAGTATTTAGACATGTACATGTATATACGTTGTAGTCCGTGCAGTTTAGGTGGTAAGAGTCGTAACCTCTTTGGATACGACTGGATTTTAAAAAGAAAAAGGAAACCTTTCGACCTTCACGTTACATTTTCTAAATGTAAAAAACACTTCCCCTCATTTGAAAGTGAATTGAACCCAACCTCAGCATCGGCCCTGGTCCTTGATTATAGAGAGCGATCTCATAATAGGAAATACTATCAAAAAGCAGCACACCGTCTGCTTTAATGAATCTCTGAATGAACGCGGAAATCAGTTACACAATGCAATAAGCACAAAGGCACAAAGGTACACACACACACACACACACACGCATGCACGCACGCACGCACGCACGCACACACACACACACACACACACACACACACACACACACACACACACACACACACACACACACACACACACACACACACACACACACACACACACACACACACACGCACACACACACACACACACACACACACACACAACACACGAGCCAGTCTAAATGCAGGGAAGCAGTAGTTTGTAGTTGTGCCAAGACAACCACTTACTAGCTATTGCAAAATGTACCACATCAATGCAAGTGGAATAACAAACCGGAGCAGAGAGTTGGAATAACAAACGCTCCCCTTCTCCTTGGCATTGTGGCGTCGCCCTACAGGCCGCTTGCTGTAATGGGATCTATGACACATGGATAGAGAGATCTTTCAACCTACAGGCCGCTTGCTGTAATGGGATCTATGACACATAGAGAGATCTTTCACCCTACAGGCCACTTGCTGTAAAGGGATCTATGACACATAGATAGATCTTTCCTTGAATTAATTCTGTGAATATCTCTGGATTAGAGTGTGAGTCTGGTGGTGGACCCACAATTATTGTGATTTAAAAAAAATAATATATGTAGAAAATACTTCACAGCAAACGTTATCTCAGTTACAAGCCATCTCTAGACAGTATATATGGTTGTTATTTGCCATTTACCTCTGCTAGATCACATTTATCAATAACAGTGCTATTCGTTCTTGTGATAAAATAGGATTTTTGTCAAAGGAAAACCACAAAACAAGGTTTTCATCACCACTCAGTGAACCTTTTTTGTAGAATCTTTACCATGTTTACTTTTTCCACCTACAATTTACACACTTTTGCCGTGGCCCTGAATACTACATAATGTAATATGAATGACTCAATGAAAATGTGTTATTTTTTATGTTCTTCGCAGAAAATGAGCCAAGGCCAATGAGTCTCAATTCGGTTTAATAAACTATTCATTGTAATCATTTCTCTTTCAGTAAACACTGAAAACATTCCACGGACCTCGAACGCCACACAAGGTTTTAAGCTAAATTGTTCTGTGTAAAAGGATCACTGTAGTGTCGCCATGTGAGCCATTTATAGGTTTTATTTGCTGGCCAACCCACAAATATCTTTGCATTGTGCTACAACCATTGGCATAGCCGTGAGAATAGCAGGCCCTGGCACTCTGACTACGACATCATCTTTGGCAGAAGATGTCGTCGGGCCTGCGCCATGACCGGCTGCAGGAGGGGGGCGTCACGCCGGAGCGAGGCCCCGGCCATTGCTTCTTCTGGCCTAGCCAGCGAGAGGCCTTCGTCGACGTGGTGGACCAACCTGCGTTGCGGCCTTTCGTCCTGCGTTCCTTGGTGCAGGTAAGATGTCCAATGGACATTACCCCACTCTTCCTTCCTTCCCCTCCCGAATGTTTTTGTTAATAAAACATATCGCTGCTGTCGGGACAAAACCTCATAACTCCATTTTTTTATTTATTTTTTTATTATATAAATCAACTCCGTAGATCATCCTCCATATGTGTGTGTGGGTTTTACAAAGTTTAAACAATGGGAAAGCATTAAACCGATCATCTGTCTAAACCTCCTAACTCTATTCACCCTCAAATCTGTGTTAGTTTTTTTCATCTGCTGAAAAGTTGGGTTTTTGGAGTTATGAGGTTTTGTCCCGACAGCAGCGATATGTTACTTCACTACATTTGGAGATACGACGTGTGCTGTGTGAGTGACAAACCATTTCATATAAGTGTGCACAATCTATAGACTTTATTTTACTTTCAGCATAGCCCAGTACAGGCAGGCGAGTGGTACAGAAGTACATTGCAGATCTTTAACAGGCCTCCAGTTTTAATGTGCTATAGGAGGCTGAGCCCTGGTTCCCTGGTGCAGTTCACACCGTAGTGTTATTAAAGGCCTTAGTTCACAGACTTCAGACACATCACGTTGTCTTAATGGAGTGGTAATGCCACAGCGCAGAGGGCACATAGGAAAGGTACGGTCTGCTGAGAAAGAGACGGAGGGAGGGAGGGGGCGGGAGAGAGAGAGAGAGAGAGAGAGAGAGAGAGAGAGAGAGAGAGAGAGAGAGAGAGAGAGAGAGAGAGAGAGAGAGAAAGAGATGGAGAGAGTGGGGGGAAGAGAGAGAGAAAAAAAAGAGAGAAAAAGAAAGAGAGAGGGAGAGAGAGAGAGAGAGAGAGAGAGAGAGAGATGGAGAGAGTGGGGGGGAAGAGAGAGAGAGAGAGAAAAAGAGAAAAAGAAAGAGAGAGAGAGAGAGAGAGAGAGAGAGAGAGAGAGAGAGAGAGAGAGAGAGAGAGAGAGAGAGAGAGAGAGACGAGAGAGAGAGAGAGAGAGAGAGAGAGATGGAGAGAGTGGGGGGGAAGAGAGAGAGAGAGAGAGAAAAAGAGAAAAAGAAGAGAAAAGAAAGAGAGAGGAAGAGAGAGAGATAGAGAGAGTGGGGGGGAAGAGAGAGAGAGAGAGAAAAAAAGAGAAAAAGAAAGAGAGAGAGAGAGAGAGAGAGAGAGAGAGAGAGAGAGAGAGAGAGAGAGAGAGAGAGAGAGAGAGAGAGAGAGAGAGAGAGAGAGAGAGAGAGAGTACAAAGGGCCACACACAGAATAGTTCACAGTCCCATCACCAGTGCAGCGTTTGGTTAAGTTAGTCTGAAAACATTTCCCAGGGTTGACGACACAACAATGGATGCTTATTATCCAAAGTGCCTTATTGCGCCACGAGTGCCTACATATTTCTGCATGGGTGGCCCCAGTTGGAATCAAAACTCTAACCCTGGCACTGGTATCTGTATGGTTGCCCCTTATTCTTTGAGACCGAATTCACATTTTGATGTTATTTCTGCTGGCATGTGCACAGCTATAGGGTCCAAAGGGGGATCGAGCCCCTGCCTCTTATCCCTGTCACACAGAAGGTGTGCTCTTAGACAGTGTTTATTACAGTACCTCTATCTGTTTGCGTGTGTCTCAAAAAGTAATGGCCGGATTGCGATGAAATTAGCGGCGCAGATTCATGACCCCAAGAGGAAGAACCATGTTGATTTCGGTGACCCCGGCCGTGACCTTTCCTCCAGTGTCACCATCAGGCCAGAATGGTCAAATAAGCACATCTAACTGATCCATTTGTCATACAGTCACAACATTTGCTGTGAACATTCATGAGCCCTAGAGGAACAAGCAGATGGATTTTGGTCACCCCATACCCTTTCCTCTAGCGCTTACCATCAGGCCAAACTGTGAACTAGATATCTCAATAATGTAATGGCCGGATTGCTATAAAATGTGCTGTGCACATTTACCACAAGGGGAAAAAAACCTAGCATCGCCATCAGGCTAAACCTTACGTTTTCAAATGAGAAAGTCTACTGACTCATCAGTCATACAGTCATACCATTTGGTGTGAATATTCACGGCCCCCTAGATGTTGTTGATTTCGACCTTTCCTTCCCGTCACCTTTCCTTTCCATCCGCTTCAAGGTCCTTGACCTGGCATACCGTGCAGCGAAGGGAACGGCTCCCTCTCTCTAGCTACACACCCTCAAGACCCCTCTGCTCTGCATCTTCTGGCCGCTCTTATCCGAACTCCGGTGGGTCATCAAAGAGAAGCCGGCTATTCATGGTGGAACGAACGTCAGGACAGCCGAAACCCGACCAATCTTTTGCCGTTGACTAAAAACACACTTCCTCTAGAAAAGAATAGTTTAAAACACCTTCTTACTGTCCTCTACTATCACCTCTTCCTAATATATTAATATGTCTCTACTACCATGCACTCAACATTGCAGCATTCAAGTTTCAACACGTTTGCCTCTTTTCCACTGCATGGTACCTACTCAACTTGACTCTACTCTATTCTGCCTTTTCGGTTTTCCATTGCCAAAATTTGCGGATGGTACCTGGTACCGGGTACTTTTTTAGTACCTACTTTGTCGAGGTTCCAAGCGAGTAGCGAAGTGATACCAAAAAGTGACGTGAAACACTGCAGACCACTGATTGGTCAGAAGAGAGAATCATCACTACATTATCATTGCAAACATTGTTACTCAGCTGAAAGAGTTGTACCCTTCCTGCTGACAGTACAGAACTTGTAAGTCACTTTGGATAAAAGCGCCTGGGTCTGTTGACACTGACAATATCGGCGACTCTTATTCTGTCATCTACCTAGTAAAATGTTACATGTGATGAAGTAATGGCGACGTGGGCAGGTGGTTGGGCCTTGAGGTCTACTGACTGCATTCTTCTAGTGCATTCTTTAGTTTACCATCACCCACCATCACCACTTAACATGGGGCAGGGCATGTGACTTAAAGCCTTGACAGTTGACACACCTATCTTCTGTCAAGAACGAGACAAATGGCATTATAGATTTGATCCCTTCGTGTCTGTTGAAGGAGGAGACAACCAACGCGTGTCCTAGGTTCTGTATTAGATTAGATTAGATTAAAATGTATTGTCATCATGCAGCACAAGTACAGTACAACAAAAAGAGGTTTGGCATCCAATCAGAGTGCAAATGTAACAGTAAAGTGCAATAGTTATATACAATGTACAGGTGATTAAGTGCTAATCAGATGTACTGTATGCACAGAGTTGTAGTATTAATATTTACAGTGATACAGGTGTAAAGACAGTATGGTAGTAAGTCATACTGGCCAGCAGCGTAACTAGTAAGAGTAGGATATGTACGGATATGTAAAAGGACTATGTGCAGGTAAATACAGACAGGTGTGGTTAGATATATATATGTGGTGAGAATAAATATATCATATAATGGTATATACAGCATTTGTACATGCTGTCATACAGAGCTATTATTATATGCAGGTATATGCAGGTACATGCAGGTATATAAGTAAGTATTCTTCGACATACCAACTTGTCGTACATTCTGTGTCGTGGCAAGAGAAAACTCTCCATACCAGGAGTGTTACCTGTTTTGCAAAATGGAGTAGTGTCTATATTGTTTGTCTATCAATTATCTTACTGCTACGACATGACTGGGGCTGGAAATAAGACTATATGCCCCAACTGGGGAATCCTCGTTCAACAATCGTAGCGGATTGTCCTCATTATATTTCTTTATCTGTAACTTCTCAAAGGATCTGGCGTAAAACAATGCTTTCCTCGTCTGATTCAGCCAGCGCTGACTGCCCTTTTGAGCCACTCTTGGTCCATATGATGGGCAGACATTTGGATTCTGACATCGCGATATTCCACCCAAAAGAATCGCCGGTAAAATTGGTGCAAAATGGGGGAATACCTCAATGTCACAATGTCAGTTTATGCCCATACATCAGAGGTCAGGGACCTGTTCACCTATTCAAAATAGAGTCATATTTATATAATAACTACTGTATCGAAAAACGCACTTGAAACATAAGTCACAGTATAATATAATACCATCCAAGGCCACCATATACCAAGATAATAGTGCCTGTCACAGAGAACAGTAGGCAACATAAACAACCTTCACCCGCTCAGTCGTCAGTTTTTATACGATGAAGTAGCAGTACACATGTTGCTATCTAACGTGACGTGACGGCTAGCTAGCGGCTGTTTGAGCCAGTTGATTAACTGAAAACGATGCAGGCCATAATTCAAATCCAGACTTCCCCCCTCAATTACCTACAAGCCAAAAGCTATCAATCATGTTAAGCCAGGAAACAAGAGACAGAGACAAGTCTGTTTTTAAAAAAGGTTCATGCCTTATGACAATTGTACATTAATAGTGAATAGTTCATTTGTAGCCTAATTAAAATGGTCTTTATCCCCCCCCCCCCCCCCCCTGAACTATTAAAAGTTGGAGCTGTAGGATATCTGAGAAAGAGCCATTAATGGCTGCTGAGTCATAGGCTCCCTACCACAGCCATGCATGGATCAAGAGTGCTCTCTCCTGGCCGACTGCTCCCAACAAGCACACTGCCGGTTCAAACCGAGGAACCCCACACGGCGCACACGGCCGACCGCCAGTGACGCAAGACACACAGCAGAATGGACCTGTCTCAAACCCTGCCCCTTTTCTTGATCCTCCAATCACAACTGTTGCTTACCTCGGACAAACTTGGTTTGTCCGAGGTAAGCGACAGTTGTGATTGGAGGATCAAGAAAAGGGGCAGGGTTTGAGACAGGTCAATTGTCGGCAGACAGTTTTCGGGTGACAGGCGTCTTGGAATGTAGGGGCCGTTAAGTCCTCCTGAATCACCCTTGTTGTGGCCCCTGAAGGAAACAATATTTCCACAGTGTATCTATAGTAATGGTGGAACAAAAAACAACTCTGCAATATATTGCCGTACTGTACTTCCTCTTATAGAACATCGACATATATATATTTTTAGCTTGACAATCCC
>NC_140178.1:20364038-20546538 GCF_963971535.1 Notolepis coatsorum
CACCGGGGAGAGTGTAGCGTGTGGGAGGCCACACTATCTCTCCTTAGTTCCAACCCTTGCTGAGCAGGCGCCCCAACCGAACTGTAGGGGTCGCTGTCCACAACGCCCAGGACCCACCCTTCAGCTTTCCCACCCCCTGATACAGCCAATTGTATCAGTGTGAGAGGCCAGCCAAGCTGATAGCAACGCCGGGAGCTGGATTCGAACAGGCGAATCCTAGTGTCTCCCGGTGTTGGTGACGAACGTAATCTCTGTGCGCCACCTGCCCCCCCACACTACAGAAGGTTAACCCTTTACCAGGCCTGGAATATGCCATCTGGCATACCGGGCATTTGCCCGTCGGGCCGACGCATATTTGGGCCGTTATGATTTGATAAAAATAAAATAAAAATAGGCTGGGACAGCGGGCCATTGGTACTGACTGACACTGGGCTGGCCCAATCACATATCTTACTAAGCACCCCCCCGCCAGTCGTGTGGTACATGACTGAGAGGGGGGCTGGTACATGACTGAGATGGGGCTGTGGTACATGACTGAGAGGGGGCTGTGGTACATGACTGAGATGGGGCTGTGGTACATGACTGAGATGGGGTTGTGGTACATGACTGAGAGGGGCCTGGTACATGACTGAGAGGGGGCTGTGGTACATGACTGAGAGGGGGCTGGTACATGACTGAGAGGGGACTGGTATACAGGACTGAGAGGGGGCTAGTACATGACTGAGAGGGGGCTGGTACATGACTGAGAGGGGACTGGTATACAGGACTGAGAGGGGGCTGGTATACATGACTGAGAGGGGGCTGGTATACATGACTGAGAGGGGGCTGGTACATGACTGAGAGGGGACTGGTATACAGGACTGAGAGGGGGCTAGTACATGACTGAGAGGGGGCTGGTACATGACTGAGAGGGGACTGGTATACAGGACTGAGAGGGGGCTGGTACATGAGTGAGAGGAGGCTGGTACATGAGTGAGAGGGGGCTGGCTGGTACATGACTGAGAGGTGGGCTGGTACATGACTGAGAGGGGGCTGGTATACATGACTGAGAGGGGGCTGGTACATGACTGAGAGTGGGCTGGTACATTACTGAGAGGGGACTGGTATACAGGACTGAGAGGGGGCTAGTACATGACTGAGAGGAGGCTGGTACATGACTGAGAGGGGACTGGTATACAGGACTGAGAGGGGGCTGGTATACAAGTTTCAAGTTTCTTTAATAGTTGTCATACAGAAGTACAGAATACTTTCATACAAAATGCTTCTTACTGTTACGCTCCAGAGACTGTGCTAGACAAGATAGTATCAAATAACATAATATAGCATGTAATTTAGAAGAAGAAAATGAGGTCACAGTGTTCGGTATAGACATATGTACAATGTTCTGAGTTACCATATAATATACAATACTATGCAGTGTACTAATGTACAGTACTATCTAGTGCAAAGCAGAAATGGGATGAGGTACAATTTAGGTACAATTTACAGTAAGGTGTACGAGTTGTAGTGCAATCCTTCATCAATAAATATAAAGTGTGGGGAGTGGGTGCTACAGTGTGTTTGTTTAAAGTGGGTGTGTGCTATAAAGTGTGTGGAGTGGGTGCTACAGTGTGTTTGTTTAAAGTGAGTGTGTGCGTGTGGATGTGTGTGCTATGTGCGTTTGGTGGTTGTTGTTGTGTAGTGTTCATTCATTGTTCGTTTAGCAGCCTGATGGCCTGGGGATAGAAGCTTCTTCTGAGTCTTTCTGTGCTCGCCTTGAGACTCCGGTATCGCTTGCCTGACCGCAGCAGTTCAAAGAGGCAGTTGTTCGGGTGACTGGAGTCTTTAATGATTATCTTAGCCTTGCCCTTGCAACGCTTGTTGTAAATGTTCTGGAGGGTGGGGAGCCCCCCTCCAATTGTGCGTTCGTAAGGTGATGTTGCCGGTCAAAGATGACTGATGACATGACTGAGAGGAGGCTGGTACATGAGTGAGAGGGGGCTGGCTGGTACATGCTTTTTCCTTTAGGAAAGTGACTGAGTTGGAGGTCCAGGAAAAGCTTAAAAAACTTGACACCTCAAGGGCTACTGGATTAGACAACATCCCTGGTAAATTCTTGCAGGATGCTGCAGAAATCATTGCCCCATATGTAGCTCACATTACCAACCTAGCCATTGACACAGGAACATTTCCAAGCGAAATGAAATCGGCAAGAGTTATTCCTCTCCACAAAAAGGGAAACAAATTGGAACCGGGTAACTACAGACCCATTTCCATCCTGGGCGTTCTATCAAAAACCATTGAGAGGCTAGTATATGAGAAAATAGATGGGTATTTCTCCACTAATAACATCATGTACAAATACCAATCTGGTTTCAGGAGGTCCCACTCCACAGACACCTGCCTGCTGTTCCTCACAGATTACATCAGGAAAGAGGTAGACGAGGGAAAGTTCTGTGGAATGGTAATGTTAGACCTCCAGAAGGCATTTGATTCAGTGGATCACAACATCCTGTTAATGAAGCTTAGGGCCCTAGGCTTTAATGAGGCAGCTCAGAAATTGATTGGTTCCTACCTAACAGGGAGACAACAGGTGGTAGATATAAACGGAGTACTCTCCAGTCCTCGGACAGTAGAGTGCGGGGTCCCACAAGGGAGTGTTTTGGGTCCGCTCCTCTTTCTACTGTATATAAATGACCTGAAAGCAGCTTGCTCATGTGACCTTTTTTTATACGCAGATGACTCAGCCCTACTAGTGTCTCACAAAGACAAACAAGTGGTTGAGCAGACATTGAGTGCAGAACTAGAGAAGGTTAGCGACTGGCTAGGCCACAACAAACTGTCCCTCCACGTGGGGAAGACTGAGTCCATTTTATTCGGGTCAAAGGTCAGGCTCAGAAAATCACCAGGTTTTAACATTAGAATAGGAGATACTGTTCTCACAGACAAAACATCTGTGAAATATCTCGGTTGCGTCCTGGAAAACAGCTTATCAGGGGAAAGCATGGCTCACCAAGCACTTACAAAGATAAATAACAGGACTAGATACCTAGCCAGAATCTCACATTTTTTAGATCAGTCAGCGATGAAGATTCTTGCTGGAGCTCTCATACAGTGTCACTATGACTATGCGTGTGGCTCCTGGTACAACAGTGCCCCCAAAAGTCAGAAAATAAAACTACAGACATCACAAAACAAGCTAATCAGGGTAATTCTAAGGCTACCTGTTCGAACCCACCTTAACCCATCTCACTTTGAGGTGATGAGATGGCGGTGGAAGACAGAGTAAACCAGATAGGGATGTGCCTAGTTCACAGAATAGTGCATGGGGTAGTGCCAGTGTACTTTAACAACTACTTCAACCGAATCAGAGACACCCATGTTTACCAAACTAGGCGCAGCTCAACTGACTTTGTGCCAGTCAGATTCAGGAGCTGTATGGGGAAGGAGTCATTTTTATATTCAGCAGCTGTCTATTGGAATAGTCTGCCCAGTGAACTGAAAACCATAGACAGTGCCGTTAGATTCAAGTCCAGCCTGAAGACATGGCTCAAAAGGGACTATACCTAGACACTTAGCTTAAGGCACCCTTGCATGTTGTATGAGTCTGTATGTATATAAATGTTAAATGGTATATGTGATGTGTGTTACGTTTTGTATGATGCATGTTTTAAGCATCACATTCCCCCACCCCCCTACAAGGACCACAATGGAAATAAGCTCTGAGCCTTTTTGTGTTTCATCCTTGGCAGTATATCCCGACTGTGCTCTTCTGTCACATGTTTATTTTTTATATTGTCAAATAAAGTCATTCATTCATTCATTCATGACTGAGAGGGGGCTGGCTGGTACATGACTGAGAGGGGGCTGGTACCATGTATTGTGCATCATTGTAGGTCAAACCAATAAAAAGTTAATTTCCACAGCAGCCATTTTGGATTTTGGTCTCTCACAAATTTCCTTTGCCTTTTTTAAAAATACATCCCGGCTAAATTTGTTTATTAACCCTCCTAGATGACAAATCCATTGAGAAACGAAGTGCCACAGATGACCCAATGTCATAATCACAGCACGGGCATACTTCACTCCCCCTCCTTTTCCCCTCACGTTCTCCACACGCTCCTCTTCATCCCCCTCTCCATCCACTACACACTCCTCCTCATCCTCTCCTTCGCCATCCACCCCCCCATTTACCCTTATACGACCAGCATCACTTAACTTCACGCCACCTAGCCCAGCTGCACTCCATCCCCCTAATTCACACGCGGTCAGGCACCTCACTCTTCACAGCTGCACCCTATCCTCCCCTGATGAGGTGCCTACTTCTACTCCTCGACGCTGACCAGAAGTCGTCGTGGTATTAAATACCACTACCCAGGTACGACGTCTCTACCTAAAGCTCTGCTGGAATCCACCCTTTGTATTGCCTTACTCTAACCTGTTCTCTCCTGTGCCCCAAGGACCGCCATCCCTGCCTGGACGTTTCCTGTCCCCGAAGAGGAACACTTGCTCACCCGCTGCAGCCCAGCAGCTCCCAAGACAAGAACAAGGACCACTTGCTCGCTCGCTGCCGCCACGGCAGCCACAAGACAGAACATAACCCGTTCTATTCCCCCCAATTCCTGTGTTGCTCATTTCATTAAAACCCTTGAAAACGCTCCTATCTCCTCTCCTGTGTATTCAGCAATTGGGCTGTGTTCCAGACCACAATCTCACACCCAACTACTAGGTCCATATCGTATCATCATAATATTATTTAAAAAATCATTAGGATAAGGGTTCCCTTGATAAAGATGCATGAAAAGGCTGTATAATATACAACACCTGTAGCTCAACTGCAAAAACTGCTTTTTTTATTTGATTAGATTTGTATTTGGAAATTAAAAACACATCATAAAAACAAATTATCTTGACAAATTTGTATTCCTGAGGATATCACCTAAAAGCATTCATTAAAACACTTATTTCCAAGGTGGTCCTCGATGGAAGACATAAAAACACAGCACATATAGCCTACTCAACTGCTAATTTTTGCTCAACTGCAAAAATGTATGCCTACTTATGTATTAGCCTACAGGGAAAAACACATTCACAACAGGCAGCAAAGTTTATTTTCAGCCAAGTATGGTAATAAGGTAACTATTAGGATATATATGGTATGGATTACTTACTCTTATAACTTATTACTATCTGTGGTAGCTCTAGTCTCCACCTACACAAATAGTTTTTGTGCTGTCCATTGATCATGCACCTTCACATGGTAGGCACATTAACTCTAGGTCAAACTCGCCAAACAAACAAGCACACCATTGATTTAATTGCCATATAAATCACATACAAAGATCTAACTATTACTCCTCTCTGAACATGAATATAAAACAAGAAGGTGATCTATTAATGTAAACCTTATGCAATATTCATCATTGATATTTGAATACTTGAAATCTGTATGAACTGAGTAGTTAGTATCAAATTAAATAAGATGGAACAGCTCCATGCATTCATTGAATAAACAACTATTTGCTCATTACCAGTATGGTATTGTTTAAATTGTACAGCTTTTTGCACATCTTTGTCAGGGAATTCCAACAATTCTGGACCTGAATGTACCAGTTAATTGTAATCATCTCTCTCTCCTTATGTCTAGGCAAGCCAGGTTGTGGAGGAGAGAGACAGGGATGAACAGGCTATAGACTACTTTGCCCATCCTGAGCCTGCAGATGTTTTTACATCACCACCCAAAACAAGATTCAGCCAAGAGTGAGTGAGTACACTGGTCCACTTGCACTGGTACTGTAACTGAGGGGTTACAAAACCCTGACTGTATTAAAGATTGTGATAGATTAAACCACTGCTAGTTATGTACTTTAATTACTGGCCAGACAGTACATCAAATATAGATGGTGAACACCCACAAGAACACGGCATTGACAAAGAAATAGTATTTGAGGGTAATTTATTATTATTAGGCAACATTAGGTTACAGAATGAGAATTAGGGTCGCGCTTGTATGGCGAAGAATATACGTAAAGTCAGTCAATAGCATGAGTCACTAAGAATAGCAGGAATCCTACGATGGGTCTAAGTTGACACCACCTGTCGTATAGTAGCAACTATATAGGGCAACACTGGTACCGCCTGGAGACAATGGGTTCCCTCCGGGGGTGTAAGGCCTGGAGGGTAGAGGAATGTTCGGGTACTCCGTCTGATTCAATGAGGAATAAAGAGACTCCAGGTACAGGAGTCGGTCCTTGTAAACTCCCTTGATCAGCAGCAAAGCAATAATTGTAATCCAAATGCTCGATAGCATTGATGACAGCTAGCCAGCCTCCGTCCATGAGGCCAGCCCGAGTTGTAATCCTCACGAGGTTGAATCCCAAACGATAGTGGAAATCAACGATGCTCTTCTCCGGGTACCACGTTCCAAATCAATATAATCCAACCAGTAATGGTTCTGCAATCGCCGACGCCGATTCTCCTGTGTACATGTCCAACGGTTCTCCGCCTAGGACTCCTCGGGTGTGGGCGACGTATTTAGGCCACACACCCTGGCTAAGTACACTAGCTAAAGACACGACGAACCGCTGGGTAATGCTACACACGAACGAACTGTGGCCGCACGATATACAATAAATGAACGACTATTTACTTCACATTAGATTAGGTCGAACTCGACGTTACTGCATTAAACTCTGACACTTTACTATTCTATTCGCACGTGGTTCTCAATGCTCTGTTAGACGCAAGGTTGCTCACTTCACTGCACGTTGACTCGTGATGAAGGTGGGGTAAGGTACTGAACGTAACGGTGTGCGCACCTTGCGCTGTATTTATACTTAAGTGAATATCTAGTCCCAAACGGCAGGCTTTGTCTGGTATCAATACGTTGACTCCGGGCATGTCCTGACATGCCTGAACTTGTCTTTGAACCTGCCGTTGGGGGCCTGCGCGCTGGCGCCTGGGAGCGCTGTCCAATAAGGAAAGCGAATATTACTCTGGTTTGAACGCAGGTAAAGGGATATTCCGTGTATATATATAAATAATATACAAAGTATATCAAACGATAAAGGTAGATTCTCAGTTTAATCTGGCCCTTCACAACAGCCGCCTCCTAATTAGTCCGCACCTAATTAGTTAAGGTAGACAGATTAATAGTCCAGTCAACTGCTCAATGTCTGTTGTGGGGAGTAGGGCAACCTACAAAGTCAGTGGGTCATGATCGTCATCAGGGGAGTCAGGGAGCCTCGGCAACTCTATCAGCCTCGCCACGGGTCGGGTGTAGGTCCGCCCCTGGACAATAACTTCTGCCGCTCTGACCTTTCCGTCGGCACCAGTGATCACTTTGCTTACGCGGCCGGCCGGCCACATAGCTCGGGGTAGTGACTGGTCTATGATCATAACGACTGTGTCCACTTGTAAGTTGTCTCTATCCTTTACCCATTTCTGACGGGTTTGGAGAGACGGTAGGTAGTGGAGGAGGAAACTGTTCCAAAACTTGTCAGCCGATATTTGACTGTACCTCCACATTCTTCGGCCGTTCGCTTCTTCAGGTCTGTACACCGTCTGTGGAAGCGCAGGGTCCAGCCGCTCCATCAAGAGAGTGTTGGGGGTGACTGGGTCGACATCTGCTACATCACTTGAGACGTACTCGAGGGCGTTGTGCTCGCCACTTGCGACAGTCTAGACGAGTCCGCTGGAAGCGACGTACTGCTTCTCTTCCGTTCAGTATCCAATAGCGACGTCGGATCTCAGCGAAGACTCTCTCTGCCCCAGCGTGGTGCACATCCTCGTTGTATTTCTTTATGATGAGCTCAGTGACCTTGTGTCGGCTGTTGAGGACTATAGGAAACTTGACGTCATCCGTTAAGTCCGGGGCCCGTCTCAGACGACCACCCACCCTAATGAGGCCATGGGTGTCGCGCTCGGGGGCCAAGTGGAGCAGTCTGCTGTCTGACGGGATTGGCTTTGTTCCCTGCAGGCAGTCTAGCTCGTCGGGGAACGAGTCTCTTTGGGCTCGCTGTAGCAGAAGGAGTTCTGCCTCTGCGTAGTTCGATGCGTCAATGTCGGTAGTGGGGGGAACCTCAGGGTGGTGCCACAGGAATGTTTTTAGCTGCGCACTCTCAAAGGTGAGGCAGTCGTCTATGTTAGGGTCAGTGGGGACTGGGATGTGCGTCAACCCACAGAACATAGATTTCTTGATCTCTGCCTCCTCTTGACTAGCCTCCCGAGGGGTGGGGGTAGGCCACTCTTCCTCCGGGAGCTTGAGGAACTCAGGACCGTCACTGTAGATATTGTGACGTGTGAGGTCATCTAGGGACATCCCCCGTGTGATGACATCGGCTGGGTTCTGTTTCGTGTCCACGTACCTCCAGCACGCTGATCCTACCAGGTCTTGAATCTCTGTGATTCTGACTCCCACGAAGACCTTGTATCTACAAGAATCGGACTGGATCCATGTAAGTACGGTCATGGAGTCTGACCACAAGATTGTTCTTTGCACCGGGATGGTGAGTTCACGTTGGATTAACGTGGCGAGTTGCGCGCCTACCAGAGCTGCGCAGAGCTCTAGACGCGGGATCGATTGTTGCTTGCGGGGGGCTATCCTTGAGCGAGCCAGGATGAAGGCTGTGTGTATTTCTCCTCCCTCCTCTCGGGCCCGCAAGTAGCCCACCGAGCCGTAGGCCACTTCCGAGGCATCACTGAAGACGTGCAGGTCCATCTGGCACGTCTCCAGCCGCACTGTGGGTGGGAAGTAGCTTCGGCGTATGTTCACATTTTGGAGCGAGCTGAGTTCTCTCTCCCACTCTCTCCAGGTGGAAGCTAGGTGGTCGGGTATGGGGTCGTCCCAGCCCTGTTCCTTGTCCCACAGCTCTCGTACAATCATTTTCGCCCGAGTGGTGTAAGGTAGGATACACCCCAGCGGGTCGTATTGACTTGCGAGTGTTCTGTATACGCTCCGTCTGGTGGTCGGTAGAGGGGTCGACCTTCCCTGCTCCGTGGTCAGGGGTGTGTATTTGTAATGGAGCGAGTCTGTTTTGAAGCGCCAGACTAGGCCCAATGTCATTTCCTGTGCTTCACCTGGGGTGGTCGCCATCCAGGTCTCGCTGCTTGCTGCCTTTGTCTCTGGGGAGAGGCTGCGAAGTACTTGAGGGTCACTGCTGGCCCACTGCCGGAGATCAAAGCCGCCTTTGATCAGTGAGGCGCGGAGCTTGAGCAGGAGGGCTTCGGCTTCTTCTGGCTTCGAGACGCTTTGCAGACAGTTGTCCACGTAGAAACTCCTCTCTACACTTTGTCTGACCTCCTCGTCAGCTTCAGGGTCTTCTGTCACATGTTTTTGAAGTGCGAACGTAGCACAGCATGGGCTGCATGTGGTGCCGAAGGGGAGGACCTCCCATTGGTAGATGGATGGTTGCTCATCTTTGATCCTCTCTCTCCATAGGAACCGCAGCAAGGGCTTGTCCTCCTCCACTAGTCGCACCTGCAGGAACATCCCTTTGATGTCGCCGCTGATGGCCACCTTGTCTTGGCGGAAATGTAGTAGTACGCCGAGGAGAGAGGGGCCGAGTGTCGGGCCGGGCAAGAGTTCTTTATTCAGATTCTGTAGTCCGATCTGGTAGCTGCAGTTGAATACAATGCGATCCTTGCCGTTGTGGTGGACCTTGTGGTGGGGCACGTACCAGGATTCAATCGTCTGGTCGGCCTCTTGAATGTCAATTTTCTTTATGTGTCCCGCTGTGATCAGCTTGTCGATCTCAGCGCGGTACACAGTGGCTTGAGTGGGGTCTTTGGCTAGACGCCGCTCGGTGTTCAGTAGATATCGCTCTGTCGCTTCTTTTGGGGCGTGGAGGGTGGGCATACCCTCTCGCCTCAAGAGTGGAGTTGCGTATCTCATCACTCCGTTGACCTCGACTCTCTTTGTCTTCTGCTCGAGGAGGGCTATGGCATAAGTGTCTTCCTTTGAGCGAACAAGTTTCTTTTCATTCTTAAAGGGCATCGCGTCTAATGTCCATAGCCTCTCGACGTGCTGCAAGAGGGTGGTGTCTTCTTCGTTTATCCTCGTGTAGAGACAGCGAGTGGCTGTCGGTCGGTTGGAAGACCCGGAGAGGGGGCCTTGTAGTGTCCAACCTAGGCGGGTCTCGACCGCTGCTGGACAGCCTCTGGGCCCGATGTGGACCCGGTCCGTTGGGACGATGAGGTGTGCGTGGTCGGATCCTATGAGCAGGGTCGGGGTGGCGTCGTCGATGAGCGGTATAGGTAGTTGACGTAGGTGCACGTATTTCTCCATCAGCTTTGGGATGGGGTAGGTGTACTGTGACAGGCCTATGTCGTGGCTGGTGAAGGCGTTAGTGATGCTATACTGCTTCTCGGGCTGCCCGACCGCTGCTATCGTGAAGGAGACATTTTCACCCTTTATGGTCTTCAGGTCTCTTCTAATGGTACGGATTGTCATTGTTTCTTCGCTCCCCCGCAGACCCAGCCAGGCTGCGGCGGATGCGAGGAGGAGAGTCTTTTCTGACCCATCGTCTAGGACGGCGTAAGTGTCCATGACCTTGTCCTCGTAGCTTAAGAGCACTCGGACCACCTTCAAGAGCACTCGGGAGCTTCCGCTCTTCGCAGGGTCTATGTACATGACGTTCACTCTCGAGCTGCTTGGGGGTACGGGTTTCTTCTTGTTGCTGTCGTGTAGGACCTCCAAGTGGGCGCCGTCGCACTTGCTGCATCTTTTCTTTAGGCGGCACTCAGCTGCCATATGGCTGCGCGCGCAGCGGAAGCAGCGGCGGTTGGCTTTGATCCACTGACTCACCTCGTCAGCGGTCAGCTTTTTGAAGGTGTCACATTGAGACAGCCAATGTTCATTTTCACAGTACTGGCATACAATCTTCCACTTCCCCTTGGTCTGGGGGGTGCTGTGGTTCTTGTGCTGCGGCACTGACTCGGCCTGGTGCATAACTGTCACTGACCGGCGGTTATCGTTGGACCTCCGAGGTCCATCTCTTGGGCTAGATCCACTCCACACGAATGTGTCCAGTCGTAGGCTACTAACTTCCCTTGCGAGGAAAGCGGCCAGGTCTAGGAGGGATGGCTCGGGGCCGTTGGGATCACGGTGGTCTCTCTGCCGCCGAAAACGCTCTTGGCGGGCTGGAGGGAGCTTCTCCAGTATTCGCTCCACATTAGAATTTGCATACAGTTCATATCTCCCCTTCTCCTTTTGGGACCGCAGCATCCCCACGAGGGATTGTACCTTGATAGAGAGGTCATCCAGTGCTCTATTGTCTTTGGCTGGGGGGAGACGGTCGATATCCCGTATTTCTTGGATCACGTAATCCCATATGCGTCCATAACGCTGGTCGAGGGCCACCAGAGCCGCGGAGTATGGGGTGCTTGAGTTGGAATATGCCAGCGCTATGTTATGCGCTCTGGGCACCTTGAGATGCTTGAGGAGGATGGCATATTTGTACGACTCGTCGGGGACATCGGACATCATAGTCTCCAAACACATGCGTAATTCCGTGTACTGTGCTCTGTCCTCGCGCGTAAAGTCTGGGAACGTCGGTGTGCCAAGGTACGATGCCATGGATGGCTGGTACATTGGTGAGCGTAGGGGAAGAGGCCTCCTGGGCGAGTCTCCCCGTACGTGTGGTCGTGGGTTAGTACTTGGTGGGTACCAGAGGCCGGGTCCCCAGGTGCTGTTCCTCGGTGCTGACTGTACGTCAAACTCACCCGTGAGTTGGGTCGGGGGTTTGTAGTGCAGTGACTCGGGGCTGAAGTCGGGGCTGTACTGGGCCTCCTGGTCCAGAGTACGTTCGTGCTGGTGGGCTTGATATTCCTCCTCTTCCTCTTCTAGGTCCTGGAGTCTTCTAGTTAGTCTCTCGGCGACGTAGACCGGTTCTTCCCGTTGGCTGGGTCGCGTATGGACCGGTCGGGGAGGGGGCTCGGAGACGTAGACAGGTTCCTCCTGTTGGCCGGGTCCCGGGTAGCTTTGTCGGGTAGGGGAAGGTGCCCTAGACCCTTGTCGTGATGATCTCCGGGAGCTCCGTGCGGAGAGAGGGGGTGTCGCCCTGGCGATCAATTGTTCTATCATCTGCGCCTGCAGCCGGTCGCGCTCTGCTTCGCGCTGCGCATTGGCGGCATCGCGCTGTGCATTGGCGCGGTCTCGTTCGATGTTCTCTTCCGTCTGAAGGCGCCTCTCCTCCAGTCTTATGTGGTCGTCCTCACTCCTTTGTTGCGCCTGGAGGCGCTCTTGTTCAGTTGCAGAGTGTTCGCGCTCACTAAGGGCTTGCGCTTGGAGTTGCGCGTGAAGGCGCTCTCGTTCCGCTGCAGAGTGTTCACGCTCGCTTAATTGTTGCGCCTGGAGGCGCTCTCGTTGTTCGCGCTCGCTCATCTGTTGAGCCTGGAGGCGCTCTCGTTCCACGGCAGAGTGTTCGCGCTCACTTAATTGTTGCGCCTGGAGGCGCTCTCGTTCCGCGGCAGAGTGTTCGCGCTCACTAACGGCTTGCGCTTGGAGTTGCGCGTGGAGGCGCTCTCTTTCCGTGGCAGAGTGTTCGCGCTCACTAAGCATCTTTGCTTGAAGCCGGTCGCGCTCACCCTGGAGTCGGTCTCTTTCGGTTGAGGCTGTCAGCGTGGCGATCAAGGCTTGCACCAGTCTCTGGTCCGCCTCGCTGGGGGATGACACTGACGGAGGTGATCGGGTGCTGACAGGGCTTGTTGGAGATCTGTTCTCCTGGCGCGCTCCGAGGTCTATCTCCTGGGCGCGGTACTCTTCTCTTGGTTGTGTGTCGGGTTCTATCCCTGGAGCGCTTTCTTTATCCTGGAGCGCTCCGGGGTCTATCCCGGTGACGCTGTCTGGAGGTATAGTCACGTCATGTCCCACTTGGTCCCCCCCGTGAGCTAAGTCAGTTTCGTTTGAACCCACTGGGGTCTCTACTGGCAGGGTCGCCAAGTCGATAGGATTGGACATGCTTAAACTATCCGATTTATCCGTATTTAACGTCTGTTTAGATAAGCTAGGGGGTAGAACGAAAGCGAAGTCCTCCAGATATGGAGGTAGCTGACGTTTGCGCTGCGGGCGTTCTAGCTTAGGGGAGCCGCTTGGAGAGTGTTCACCGCTGGCCATGTCAATATTAATATTATATTAAATATTACACTGATACCCTCCGGCTCGAAGGACCAATTGTAACTGAGGGGTTACAAAACCCTGACTGTATTAAAGATTGTGATAGATTAAACCACTGCTAGTTATGTACTTTAATTACTGGCCAGACAGTACATCAAATATAGATGGTGAACACCCACAAGAACACGGCATTGACAAAGAAATAGTAGTTGAGGGTAATTTATTATTATTAGGCAACATTAGGTTACAGAATGAGAATTAGGGTTGCGCTTGTATGGCGAAGAATATACGTAAAGTCAGTCAATAGCATGAGTCACTAAGAATAGCAGGAATCCTACGATGGGTCTAAGTTGACACCACCTGTCGTATAGTAGCAACTATATAGGGCAACACTGGTACCGCCTGGAGACAATGGGTTCCCTCCGGGGGTGTAAGGCCTGGAGGGTAGAGGAATGTTCGGGTACTCCGTCTGATTCAATGAGGAATAAAGAGACTCCAGGTACAGGAGTCGGTCCTTGTAAACTCCCTTGATCAGCAGCAAAGCAATAATTGTAATCCAAATGCTTGATAGCATTGATGACAGCTAGCCAGCCTCCGTCCACGAGGCCAGCCCGAGTTGTAATCCTCACGAGGTTGAATCCCAAACGATAGTGGAAATCAACGATGCTCTTCTCTGGGTACCACGTTCCAAATCAATATAATCCAACCAGTAATGGTTCTGCAATCGCCGACGCCGATTCTCCTGTGTACATGTCCAACGGTTCTCCGCCTAGGACTCCTCGGGTGTGGGCGACGTATTTAGGCCACACACCCTGGCTAAGTACACTAGCTAAAGACACGACGAACCGCTGGGTAATGCTACACACGAACGAACTGTGGCCGCACGATATACAATAAATGAACGACTATTTACTTCACATTAGATTAGGTCGAACTCGACGTTACTGCATTAAATTCTGACACTTTACTATTCTATTCGCACGTGGTTCTCAATGCTCTGTTAGACACAAGGTTGCTCACTTCACTGCACGTTGACTCGTGATGAAGGTGGGGTAAGGTACTGAACGTAATGGTGTGCGCACCTTGCGCTGTATTTATACTTAAGTGAATATCTAGTCCCAAACCGCAGTCTTTGTCTGGTATCAATACGCTGACTCCGGGCATGTCCTGACATGCCTGAACTTGTCTTTGAACCTGCCGTTGGGGGCCTGTGCGCTGGCGCCTGGGGGCGCTGTCCAATAAGGAGAGCGAATATTACTCTGGTTTGAACGCAGGTAAAGGGATATTCTGTGTATATATATAAATAATATACAAAGTATATCAAACGATAAAGGTAGATTCTCAGTTTAATCTGGCCCTTCACAACAGGTACACTTGTCCATGGCACTTACTACCCAGCTTTGTAGTGGTTTGGGGGAATTGTACAGTAGGTACGCATATTTAAGGGGACCGCAAGGATGGTGTACTGTCCGACCGATTATGGTGGGCCGGTCTGGGCCAAAAATGCCAGGGCCGATTTTTGGTCCCAGTCCAGCCCTGCCCTTTACTATCACACTACCGATGGGTACGTGGTTAACCTTCTGTAGTGTGGCAGTGAAAGGGTGAACCCGCTGTCGTGTGGCAGTGAAAGGGTTAACCTCCTGTGTATTGTCGCAGTGAAAGGGTTAACCATTTGGTAGTGCGGCAGTGAAAGGGTTCATGTGATTTAGGCCAAAATGTTATTATAATGTGATGTCTGAACTGATTCGATAAGTTATCTCTCACTGTCTTTATATTGTCGTTGATATTTCTATTATTTCTATTATTATGTATCACCTTTGCCACCATTGTGAGCTGTGGAAAGCTTTTGGACGCCTAGCTCAACTTACCTACTAATCGACCTTTCTCAGCACAGTCCATGCTGTGGTCCATAGCAGATACACACTCCTTAATCAGCCAAAGAAACTACTTTAAAATACCGGGACCACTGGAAAAGCACTTAAACGTCTTTGCTTTGGCTGCACTGTGGAGTAGATTTCAGTGCTTATGTCAGGGCTTTTACAGATTGAAGCAGTGTTGTAGTCGAGTCACTAAATCTCGAGTCCGAGTCGAGTCTCCAGTCCCCAGTGTTCGAGTCCGAGTCCAAGTCCGAGTCACCGAAAAAAGAGCCTGAGTCGAGTCCGAGTCGAGTCCCCATTACCCTAGTCCGAGTCAGAGTCCAAGTCATCAAAGTTGAGTCACCTCCACTCTGGCAGTCAAAGCTGACATATACATAAAAAAAATATCTATAGCGGTCACTATTTCAAAGGGAGTTCATTTACTTTGTGACACAATAGCCAAACAAATGCACTAGCCATCAATATCTTATGCCAAATGATTAGGGCCTATTACAAAAAAAATAACTATATTTATCAATTAACAAGTCAGAGTCCTCGTCTGCACCTTCCAAGTCCGAATGCAGTCAATGCTCGAGTCAAAGTTCAAGTCCGAGTCATCAGTGCTCAAGTCCAAGTCGAGTCACGAGTCCTGAAAATCAGTCCGAGTCCTGGGCTCGAGTACGACACAACACTGGATTGAAGTGTGGCTCCATTACTTTATTTTCCTTGTGGCTAACTGTAGCCAGAGATGCAGGTATCCAGCATGGTGGATCATGGAGAGAAAGGACTCTACCGATCAACAATATCATTGGTCAGTTGGAAATAGGCTCAGGGGTCCAAAGTTATGAGTTTACCCTTTAAATGTCCAACAGGTTTTTCCACAACAAATTCAAATCAGCACTATTGTATTGATGTACAGTAAATGGACTGCATTTATATAGTGCTTTTATGGTAAATGGTTGCATTTATATAGCGCTTTTATCCAAAGCACTTTACAATTTGTTCCTCACATTTTACCCATTCACTCACACATTCACACACCGATGGCAAAGGCAACCATGCAAAGTGCCAACCTGCTCATCAGGAGCAGTTAGGGGTTAAGACACTTTGACATGCTGCCGGGAGGAGCAGAAATCGAACCGGGAACCTTCCGATTACCAGACGACTGCTCTACAGAGGTCACGGGCATCATATCCTGTGAGAGATGGGGATATATAACACAAGCACAGTTCAAGCACGTCTGTCCTACCTGTCCATTTGGCAGTGACGGAAAGTATGTAAGTATTTTTTACTCAAGTACTGTACTTAAGTACATTTTCGAGCTACTTGTACTATGTGAGTATTTTCATTTTAGGGAACTTTATACTTTTACTCCACTACATTTCAAGGAAAATATTGTACTTTTTACTCCACTACATGTATCTGAACCCATCAGTTACTAGTTACTTTGAAGAAAATGATTTTGCATAGAAAACATAATATATACAAAATAAAATGTAGGAAGATTATATACGTTCACATTTCAACTTCAAGAGGACTTATCAGAGCAGCGTAACTGGACCACATACCACTTTAACATAACCTATAGAGAGGTCAATGAATACACAAATGTCATGTAGAATGTGTACTTTTACTTTAGATACGTAAGTACCTTCAATAGCAAATACTTTCACTACTTTCACTTGTGTAGAATCTGAATGGAGGACCTTTACTTTGACCAGAGTACCCACTCAATCTGAGTATTTCTACTTTTACTCAAGTAAAGGAACTGTGTACTTCTCCCACCACTAACATTTGGCACGGTAGCAACTCCCCCAGCGCAGTTTGCATCATATGCACCCGCGAAGTCCTTGGTCAGGGACGACTGACCAAGCCGGAGGTACCGCTGACAGCGGGAATCGAACCCAGAGTCTCTGCGGTGGCAGGCGAGTTCTTAGTCCTCTTCGCTACCCCGCCACAGCCCACTCACACCCATTCCTAACGTACAGCGATGCGAGCAAGCGGACGGCGGTGTGGCGCAAATAAATAAATAGTTTCCTGTGTTTTCGATGAAGCGAACCGCTCGTCGTCGTCCTGGCATCAGAAGCCGTCCACGCTGGTTCTGTTTCTGCAACGTTTCCGTGGTGAATCCTGCCTCCAAACTATGGCTTTTGGTGGAAAGACTTCTGTGTTTGATTCATATTGATACCAGATCTTCTGTCCACGCTAAATCCCTGTACGCTGCGGTTTAGTCTAGTGGTCATATAGCACGCCGCTGGTTGTAATAATAATGTACAGCAACAGATGTAATAATGAATTAGCCGACATTATGAGTATGACATATGGCAATACATGTCTCCAAGCTTTGTGAAATAAGATCTAGATTGTCTGCTCTCTCATTTCCAAGAGGAAAGGAGGAACAAGAGCATAAAATACAGAATGTCCATAAAGGCCGGTTGTTGGTTCTCATCCCTTAGTGATTTAATTCATAAAAGCCGGTTGGTTCCCATCCCTTATCTCTGTGATATCATTCATAAAGGATGGTTTGGTTCTCATCCCTTATCTATGTGATATCATTCATAAAGGCTGGTTCTCATCCCTTATCTCTGTGATATCATTCATAAAGGATGGTTTGGTTCTAATCCCTTATCTCTGTGATATCATTCATAAAGGCTGGTTCTCATCCCTTATCTCTATGATGTCATTCATAAAGGCTGGTTCTCATCCCTTATCTCTGTGATATCATTCATAAAGGATGGTTCTCATCCCTTATCTCTGTGATATCATTCATAAAGGCTGGTTCTCATCCCTTATCTCTGCGATATTGTTCGGATCATGTCAAGATACTTTTCAAAGCGATATCACGAGGCCCGCTTGCGGTGCGTTAGGAGCAGGTGTCAGCCTCTGATATATTACCCCGTGGGAGTCCTGAGGCAGTAGTCCACATTCCCTAACTTTCTACATTTCACAAGCAAACGTTTGGTATAACTGGTAACTAGTGTAACTGAGTGGATTTGAACCTGGGACGATAGGATCCACAGGTGGACGTAGTAACCAGTTGAGCTAAAGGATCAGACCCGTTAGCAGGTGCTGGTCGACTGCGACCGACCCGTCAGTAGTTTACACTGGTAATAAAAGGCTTCAGATTTCACAAAGTTGATATTAACTGATGTATCCTAACCGTCATAGTCCATCTCGTGAACCCGTTTTCAGCACAGACCATACCCCTTATAGGCTACCACCTTATACACGTTTCACATCTTCCACTGTGATTAAGGAACACAGCAGACATGCTCAGTTAAAGGCATACAAAGTGACAACATGACTTTTGGCTTTCTATAGTCAAGCAAACACATTATATGAAAGGAAAGATGGATGACGAGATGAAGACAGAGATGATGACTCATGACATCACTCACCGATGTGATGAGTCATCTGCCCTCAACATCAAAGGACGGTCCATGCTGCTGCTGCTGCACACACACACACACACACACACACACACACACACACACACACACACACGCACACACACACACACACACACACACACACACACACACACACACACACACACACACACACACACACACACACACACACACAGAGACAGAGAGACAGAGAGAGAGAGAGAGAGAGACAGAGAGAGAGAGAGAGAGAGAGAGACACAGATAGATTCAGCCATACAGTTAATTAAGCTTTTTAACTTTCTTCCTGTTTATTTGATTCATAAAAGATGTTATTGTGCTTGTTTTGTTTTTTATTCTCTGTCAAAGTAAAATTTCGAATGAACACGCTGTTTACATGTTGAATAAAAGACAGATTACAGACCTGGGGAGCACATCACTTCCCCTCCCTCCACGGGTGGCGTTTATTACAAACGATAAAGAAGAAAGAGAAATACAGGATGCCGGTTATGTCGCTGCATTTTATGAAAGATTTTCTCCCATCCCTGGTCCCTACTGTCGCTCTGGGGAGGGTGTAGACTACCACATGCTGCCCTACTGTCGCTCTGGGGAGGGTGTAGACTACCACATGCTGCCCTACTGTTGCTCTGGGGAGGGTGTAGACTACGTAGTAGAAAGGACTCACGCACATCCCCAGTGTAGTCACAGGTGCTAGACTCAAAATAGATCTGTAATGTTGTGAAAAAAAAGTCTGCACACCGTCTATAGTGTTCCCAAGTTTTAATGTACTTGAACACAACGTTTCGGCCTGTGGCCTTTTTCAAGTGTCACCGACATGTGAAAAGGGGTGGGGTATATATACATATACAAATTAAGGGTCAAGAGGGTGTAGACTACCACATGCTGCCCTACTGTTGCTCTGGGGAGGGTGTAGACTACCACATGCTGCCCTACTGTCGGTCTAGGGAGGGTGTAGACTACCACATGCTGCTCTACTGTCAGTCTAGGACCACATGCTGCTCTACTGTCAGTCTAGGGAGGGTGTAGACTACCATGCTGCTCTACTGTCGGTCTAGGGAGGGTGTAGACTACCACATGCTGCTCTACTGTCAGTCTAGGGAGGGTGTAGACTACCATGCTGCTCTACTGTCGGTCTAGGGAGGGTGTAGACTACCACATGCTGTCCTACTGTCGGTCTGGGGAGCGAGTTTCACTGGGAGAGTGTAACATGCGTGGAGGTTCACGCTATCTCCCCAAGATTCCCTCCATGCTGAACAGGCGCCCCAACCGACCAGTAGGAGTCGCTATTGCAACAACCAGGACTAATACCCCCACCGGATTCCCACCTGTGAACACTGCCAATAGACCTATCTCAAACCCTGCCCTCTTTTCTTGATCCTCCAATCACAACTGTCGCTTACCTCGGACAAACTGGTAAGCGACAGTTGTGATTGGAGGATCAAGAAAAGAGGGCAGGGTTTGAGATAGGTCCATTGTCTGACCAAGCAGGAGGTACCACTACCAGGAATTGAACCTGGGGCTCTGCAGTGGTAGGCGAGTGCTTAGACCTCTACACTACCCAGCCTCTCCAGTACTTAGACCTCTACACTACCCAGCCGCACCAGCACTTAGACCTCTACACTACCCAGCCTCTCCAGTGCTTAGACCTCTACACTACCCAGCCTCTCCAGTACTTAGACCTCTACACTACCCAGCCTCTCCAGTACTTAGACCTCTACACTACCCAGCCGCACCAGCACTTAGACCTCTACACTACCCAGCCTCTCCAGTACTTAGACCTCTACACTACCCAGCCTCTCCAGTACTTAGACCTCTACACTACCCAGCCTCTCCAGTACTTAGACCTCTACACTACCCAGCCTCTCCAGTACTTAGACCTCTACACTACCCAGCCTCTCCAGTGCTTAGACCTCTACACTACCCAGCCTCTCCAGTACTTAGACCTCTACACTACCCAGCCTCTCCAGTACTTAGACCTCTACACTACCCAGCCGCACCAGCACTTAGACCTCTACACTACCCAGCCTCTCCAGTACTTAGACCTCTACACTACCCAGCCTCTCCAGTACTTAGACCTCTACACTACCCAGCCTCTCCAGTACTTAGACCTCTACACTACCCAGCCTCTCCAGTACTTAGACCTCTACACTACCCAGCCGCACCAGCACTTAGACCTCTACACTACCCAGCCTCTCCAGTACTTAGACCTCTACACTACCCAGCCGCACCAGCACTTAGACCTCTACACTACCCAGCCTCTCCAGTACTTAGACCTCTACACTACCCAGCCTCTCCAGTGCTTAGACCTACATATAGTACATACATGCATACATACATACATACATACATACATACATACATACATACATACATACATACATACATACATACATACATACATACATACATACATACATACATACATACATACATACATACATACATACATACATACATACATACATACATACATACATACATACATACATACATACATACTACATATACATTACCTGTGCAACGGTATAGGTTAAAGTAATGTCACATACACACATTGTGTGTATTGAGCCGTACTGTATTGTACCCATTCTGCAATCTGTTAATAAAGTTTTCAATCAATCAATCACATCTTACCTGTGCAACGAACGGTATAGATTAACATGATGATATCACACCACTTTTACATGTTTTTATTTGTCTATGTTATGTCTATGTGATGTGTTGTGATGTCATGTGTCTTTACGATGTCTGTATGATGCATGTCTGAACACTTCGTTCCCCTACCCCCCCCCCCTGCCTACAAGTACCACAATGGAAATAAGCTTGGCAGTTTTCCAGACTGTGCTTCTGTCACATGTTTATTTATATATTGTCAAAATAAATAAATAAAATCAATCAATCAATCAATCAATCATACATACATACATACATACATACATACATACATACATACATACATACATACATACATACATACATGCATACATGCATACATGCATACATGCATACATACATACATACATACATACATACATACATACATACATACATACATACATACATACATACATACATACATACATACATACATACATACATAACGGATGGTACCGCGAAGTGCAGTCACGATGGACTTCAGATGTTGTGAAGTGACTGGGGCGAGTAGCGGTACTATGGGTTAAACTCACTCTCACCCTTAAAAGACAGATAGATATGTTGCAAAGAAGTGAGTTCACTTCTTGGTATAGCGGTCTGTGCTGTTGCCCGCACCCCGCAGTATGGGAGACCACATGTTCGAAACTCCCTCGGGCATTGAAGTTTAAGGTGACGATGTCACAACCATTACACATACATACATGCATACATACATACATACATACATAGAATATAAATACTTTATTCATCTCGAGGGAAATTTGTCACTACAAATCGCTCACAGTAAACAGTAAACATTTAGGTAGACAAAAACAAAAGTCACGAATAAGAATAAAAAGAAGACTAAGAATAAAATATGGTCCGAGATATACATTTTCTATGTTGTGTATATACATTCTAATATAAAATATACAGTAAAAATATACAGAAATATACAAAGTGTACAGTAAAAGTGTAAAATTGTACAATGTCGGTTTAAAAGTAAAGGTAAAAGTCTCTGGGAGATAGTACTGTCACCCTGTGCTCAGTGATGCAGTGAGGCACATGCAGTGATGCATTATAAAGTCTGATGGCTGTCGGAATGAAGGACTTCCTGTGCCGTTCAGTGCTACATCTCGGGAGTCTTAGTCTAGCACTGAACGTGCTCCCTCTGTCAGCCAAGTATGTGTACAGTGGGTAGGAGGGGTTGTCCCTGATGGCATGGAGCTTAGCAAGGCTCCTCCTCTCCGCCACCACCGCTAGAGAGTTCAGCCCCACCCCAACCACGTTACTGGTCTTCCTGACCAGCTTTTCCAGCCTGTTTGCGTCCCCCAGCAGGTCACAGCGTACAAGAAGGCGCCCGCCACCACCGACTCATAGAACATCCTCAACATCCTTGTACAGACGTTGAAGGATCTCAGCCTTCTGAGGAAGTAGAGTCAGCTCTGGCCCTTCTTGTAGAGTGCCTCTGCGAGTTTTGACCCGTTCAGTTTGTTGTCAATGTGTACACCGAGGTATTTGTAATCCTCAACCGTGTCCACATCGACCCCCCTGATGGAAACGGGGGTCACAGATGCACTCCTCCTCCTCCCCAGATCCATAACCAGTTCCCTGGTCTTCGTCACATAGACGACACTTTGCCTACATACTTGCATACTTGCATACTTGCATACATACATACATACATACATACATACATACATACATACATACATACATACATACATACATACATACATACATACATACATACATACATACATACATACATACATACATACATACATACATACATACATACATACATACATACATACATACATACATACATACATACATACATACATACATACATACATACATACATACATACATACATACATACATACATACATACATACATACATACATACATGCATGCAAACAAACATACTGTACATATGGAATAGGTTTCTCTCAAGTTCAAGTCCAAGTTTGTTTTTATTTGTCACGTATAAAGTACATGTACATTACAGAGAAATGCTTGGTTTTGTATGAGCCCCTGAGAATGTGCTTCATACAGTAAAATGAGGAATAAAAAAAAGGTAAAGAGGAATAAAGTCCCAACACTATATATATATATATATACAATATACAACTCTCTCTCTCTCTCTCTCTCTCCCTCTCTCTCTCTGTCCTTGCTTTTTTCAGTCTGCCATGTGAAAGAACCGAACTCTTTGGAAAGAACATCCCCGCATATTTTACTCCTTCTCTCTCTCTTTCCCACTCATTCTTTCATCCTTTCTCCCTCCCTCTGTCCCTCCTTTTCTCTCCTATTTCTCCCCCATCCATTCCTACTCTCTCTCACCCTCCCTCCCTCCCACAGTATTTCCTCCTCCCTCTTGCCCCCTCTCTCTCTCCTTCCCACCCACTCTCCTTCTCCCTCTCTTACCTTCTCTCTCTCCCTCTCTTGTTCTCTCTTACCATTTCCCTCTCCCTCCCTCTCTCTCTCCCTCTCCCTCCCTCTCTCTCTCCCTCCCTCCCCCTCCCCTCTCTCTCTCTCTCCTACCTCCCTCCCTCCCCCCATCTTTCTCTCTCTATCTCTCTCTCTCCTACCTCCCTCCCTCCCCTCTCTCTCTCTCTCTCCCTCTCTCCCTCTCTCTCTCTCTCTCTCTCTCTCTCTCTCTCTCTCTCTCTCTCTCTCTCTCTCTCTCTCTCTCTCTCTCTCTCTCTCTCTCTCTCTCTCTCTCTCTCTCTTCTTCTCTTTCATCTGGTTGGTGGTGTGTTATTAACATCCAGAGACTCCAGAGTGTCTGCTGCACTGTCACCTCCCACAGTCTCTTCACACGCACTTGTGTGTGTGTGTGTGTGTGTGTGTGTGTGTATGCCTGTGTGTGTGTGTGTGTGTGTGTGTGTGTGTGTGTGTGTGTGTGTGTGTGTGTGTGTGTGTGTGTGTGTGTGTGTGTGTGTGTGTGTGTGTGTGTGTGTGTGTGTGTGTGTGTGTATGCCTGTGTGTGTGTGTGTGTGCACCTCTCTGTACGTGTGCCTGTTTGAGGTTTGAGTTTGTATATACAGTTTGTATACGTGTGGGTTTTCATATGTGTTTGTCACTGTGTGGGGTTTTCCGTGTGTGTGTGTGTGTGTGTGTGTGCGTGTGTGTGTGTGGTATATAGGCGGGTGCAACCTGTCGTCTGACTCACCCGTCCTGACTGGCACACTAGCAAACTGACTACCTTTGTGTGTGTGTGTGGGTGTGTGTGTGTGTGTGTGTGTGTGTGTGTGTGTGTGTGTGTGTGTGTGTGTGTGTGTGTGTGTGTGTGTGTGTGTGTGTGTGTGTGTGTGTGTGTGTGTGTGTGTGTGTGTGTGTGTGTGTGTGTGTGTGTGTGTGTGTGTGTGTGTACAGTGTGTGTGCACAAAATACAACACAGTGGTGATAGATTCAAAAACAAAAGCTTTATTATCAACTCGACATGACATATTTTACTTCCCATCAAATAAACGTTTCTATGGCAACATCTCATGCCTTCTACTGCTGTTCATAAATAAAATACTTAATAAAAAGAATATATTGTAGAATATATATATATAACTTTTATTTAAAAATGTTTTAGTGCCAACTATTCATTTCTTCTCACTCTTCATTTACTACTAATTACTACTATATTACCTACTATACTATATTACCTACTATACAGCTTTTTATGTACAGTGAAAACTGTTTGTTGAAAAGATCTACACTGTATAAATAGTTTTGTGAATGGCTTTATTTGTAGTTGCTCAGTATGTGTATAAATTATGAAAATCTGATCAAGATAAATAGTAATTGTACTCCAGAGTTATATTTTCAGTTTTCCACAGCTGTAGTTCAAAGATTTTGCAACAGCAGCGTTGCTCTCAGCTGTAACACTGTGCAGGTAAAGGAAAGTGCCACCCAAACATCCCATACCAATTATATCAATGTTTTCAAAATAAAGCATTGCGTTAGCAGTTTAGTGTCATGTTTCAAAAAGTATCTAAAGTAAAAGTATGCATTCTACGTGACTTTGTGTATTCCAGTGCTTGGGAGCATTCAATCTCTCTACGTTATGTTAAAGTGGTGTGTGGTCCAGTTATACCGCTCTGATTAAAGGTTATGTTAAAGTGGTTATGTGGTCCAGTTATGCTGCTCTGATTACGTCCTCTTGAAGTTGTCAGGCTTCAAATGTGAAAGTATATAATCTTCATACATTTCTGCTTCTATGTTTTCTATGTAAAATATTTTTCTTCAAAGTAATTAGTAACTGATGGGTTCAGATAAATGTAATGGAGTAAAAAGTACAATATTTCCTTTGAAATGTAGTGGAGTAAAATTATAAAGTCCCCAAAAAAAAAATACTCACGTAAAGTACAAGTAGCTAAAAATTAGTCTTTTGATACCACTGCCCGAGTACCTCTACTTCCACAGACATCCTGACCCACTCAACAGTAAAGCCCACTCAAGTGGAGGGCACAACGCCTTGTTCTCCTCACACTGTACGTTACTCTGAAAACACAGAAGCAAAGTGTCCACGAACCTCTCAGGTGTTGTCGGACATTTTGAATTATAATAATCTCCGGCTACCTTTTCGTGTCGTCGCCGATGGTGAAAATGAACAGTGTTTCCCCTTTTCCTATTTAAGGGTAATTTTGTCCTTTAACGTGCAGATGGGTAGAAAGTAAACATACGTTTTTACAGAAGGATTATAAGGTTTGTTAACAAAGAACCACGTTGCTATTACTAAAGGCGCGGATGTTGCAGGTTTGTTACTCCCCCACAATGAGAGCTCACTGAAGCTGGTGATGTCGAGGGAACCTGTGCTGGAATGCTAAGCTAGTTTTGGCTAGCGATTTTCCCTCCTTTAAATTTTTTTATTGTCGCTTCGAAATGTATTAGTCAAATGTATTACTGATTTATTAGTCGATTAGTTGGTTTGCTTTTAGTCAACCAAGACTTTGTTAATCAATTACTGTTGTTTTGTTTTTTCATGTTGTTGGTTTTATTCATGTTGAATGAGTTCTTTCCCGAAAGGATAATAAGCACATCTCTGGTAGCACTAGAGCTCCCTCTGTATAATTACATGCGGGGGAAACACAATTCATATTTTATCTGTGAATTAAATAAACAAATCGTTTGAGAGCCCTATATGCTATGAGGCAACTCAACCAAAGGGGCATACTTTAGTGCATTGAAGTTGGACCTGAAACATTAAATGCAGGTGTCGCACACCACACCACCTCCTAACGTGTATAATAGATGTTGTGCTCTATAATAATAGATTAAAGGTAGATCTGCACAACAGCATGCTGCTCCAAGACATTTATTGTACAAACACAAGTGAGGTTGAAAATGTTTTCTTACAATAAATGTGCATAACATACCTTTAACTTAGTTGATTCTTATCCTGCACCAGTGCAATGTGCAACTGGTAAACATCCCAGATTATCAGCTTCAAAATGGCTGCCTGTGGTGTCTTGGAGCTACTTTAGCAAATACTCAGGTAAAGAAGACAAAATATTATACGGTTTCAAAGACAAATCTAAGACATTTTAATAATAAACAAACCTTTTTAACTGACATTTCTCATAGCAACGTACACTATACATCTGAAATTACAGATGTTGAATTTGCACTGGAGTTTTTCACAAAAACCTTTCTTTCTGTCGTTGACAAACGCGCACCGTTCAAAAAGCTCCCTGTTTTTCACCTGAACTATAGCAGCTTTATTCAAGGAAAGGAACAGAGCCTGGTCACCTGCCAGACGATTTAGAAATAAATGCACATCATCCATAAGAAAGGTGAAATCTAATTGTTATCTAGACCTAATTACCTGCTCCTATGTAAACCCTGCGGAATTTTGGAATGCGGTAATAAAAACTACTAAATATAACCTAAGAACTAAACTAAACTAAACGATTTCCCTACCTACACACATTATATGTGGGGACTGCTGTTTTCCTAGCTTTCAACAAACTTTTTGCAGATGCTAGACTTTTATATACAAAGGGGTCCCACTTATTAATGATGATTGTGTTTCCACATTGAGCCATGTCTCTCAGTTCTTCCTTTCAGCCCTTTTCTATTATTTATGTATTGGAAGCTTTGCAAGCCATTGATTCCAGAAGCTCAACTGGAGAAGATAAATTGGATCCTTAAATTTTTTTTTAAACTGGCTGCTCCATTTATCACAGACCAATGAATGCACATATTTAATCTCTCTATCTCAACAAGCATATTAGGAAATCAGCACATGTATTTCCAGTACATAAAGATGGTGATAGAAATGATCAAAATAATTACAGACCGATTACCAAGTTACCATGCCTCGCTAAAATCCTGGAATATCTGGTAAATAACCAATTTAAGGCATTTCTTTCTAGTCAATCTGTTCCAAGTACACACCAATCTGGTTTTAGAGAGCTTTTTATCCTTTACAACATCACACTCACCCATTCATCCACACACCGACAGTAGAGGCAACCATGCAAGGTGCCAACCTGCTCATCAGGAACAGGTAGGGGGTTAAGTGTCTTGCTCAAGGACACTTGGACACGCTGCCAGGAGGAGCCAGAATCGAACCGGGAACCTTCTGATTACCAGACGACCGCTCTACCTCCTGAGCCGCTGACGCCCCCCCCATCTGATGTCGTTGGCTAACTATCGCTTCTGCTATTCACCTTATTTAGCCCCGCCCACGCTTACTTTCTATTTACTTCTATTTCCAAATGATGAACTTTGTCCCAATGATGCTAGCTAGTGTGGATATTACCAAACCAAATAAATAATAGGCCCTACATCTATTGTGGCAAACACTGCTTAGCTAACTCATTGTCCTTGTACGAAGGACAACTAAGATTACTGTGACATTTTTCATTCAAAATTTACTTACCTCGAAAGCTAATAGGCTATCCCTTGTCACGCGCGCATGGGAAGTGGAACCACAAAAGCTCAACCTAGCAGCTTCCTTGTTGCCTAGAGACATGAGGTGAATTAAACTACTACGGTGATCATTTACATGGAAAACCAGGCTTAGATGTCAGAGGAAATGAGGAATCAACGTTAGAGAGAGCCTGCTGAAAGTCCGTGCCAGGCTTTAAAGTCCAGAGATTATTAACAGTCTGTGCGAGGTTTGGGGGAAATACAGTTTGGGAATCATCAAAACGACGTCCTTCCACTCCGGACACCATTAAAAGTCCTGTATTTTTTTCTTCTTCTTCTCAGAATTCCAGTCAAAATAATACAGTATCTTCAAAAAGCCCGCGGCAGGTTTCCTGATCAGTAAACAGCTCCCATGCTCTGTGTAGATGGCGCCGGCGGTGTGTGGTGAGCCGGGCCTTGCTGCTGCAGGCCTAAATGTGCGCCCTGCTGCTCGTACCAGTTCTGGTGTGTGTATACCCCCCCGTAAGTCGGTGAGGTGGCGAGCGTGGGCTGATACGGACCCTGCTCTCCGCTGGTAGCATCTGGTAATGTAGTATCTTTGCTGGCACTGTTGTTGTTGCTGCTGCTGCTGTTGCTGCTGCTGTTGGTGGCGGTGTTGTCGTTGTTGGTATTGGTGTTGGTGTTGGTGTTGGTGTTGGTGTTGGTGTTGGTGTTGGTGTTGATGTTGGTGTTGGTGTTTTGGCTGTTGTTTTCCCACACCGCCGGAGACGCAGGAGAGTTGCAGGCCATGGAGTCGCTGGCGGCTGGACTGTGGTCACGTGGGACGTCGCCCCCCAGTGGAAACTCTCCGTTCTTGTAAAGCTTTTTGAACTTGGAGCGGCGGTTCTGGAACCAGATTTTGACCTGGAAGAGAACAACACATATAGAAGAGATACTTCACAACATAACCCACAGACCATTCCACCATGCAAACATCTACCTTCTTCTCCTGGTTTGCTTATCTATAGCCCAATTAATATCCCATTTAACCCTTTCACTACCACACTACAAAGGGTTAAGCCAGGGCGGTCAGGTGGCATAGCGGAGATTGCGTTCGTCACCAACCCCGGAGACGCTGGATTCGCCTGTTCGAATCCAGCTCACAGCTCCGGGGTTGTCACCAGCTTGGCTGGCCGTTCACACTAATACAATTGGCAATATTAGAGGGTGGGAGAAGCTGGCGGGGTGGGTCCGGGTCGTTGTAAACAGCGACTCCTACAGTTCGGTCGGGGTGCCTGCTAAGAGCGGATAGGATCTAAGGGCGGTAGTGTGATCCTTCCACACGTTACACGCTCTCAGTGAGAGTCCGCGCTGCCAGGTAAAAAGAAGCGGTTGATTGGCTAGACGTGTGTCGGAGGAAGCACGTGATAGCCTCCACTCTCCCAGACCGACTGTGGGGGGTAAGTGCGCAGCGACCAGGAAGGGGATTGGGAATTTAATTGGCATAACGACTAACATTGGGATGGGAGAAAATCGGAGGAAAAAGGAGAGAGAAAAAGATTAAAAAAAAAAAAAAAAGGGTTAAGCCTTTCACTACCACACTACAGACGGTTAACCCTTTCACTATCACACTACAGTAGATGAACCCTTTTACTACCACACTACAGACGGTTAACCATTTCACTATCACACTACAGAAGGTTAACCCTTTCACTACCACACTACAGAAGGTTAACCCTTTCACTACCACACTACAGTAGATTAACCCTTTTACTACCACACTACAGTATGTTAACCTTTTCACTACCACACTACAGACGGTTAACCCTTTCACTATCACACTACAGTAGATGAACCCTTTTACTACCACACTACAGAAGGTTAACCCTTTCACTACCACACTACAGTAGGTTAACCTTTTCACTACCACACTACAAAGGGTTAAGCCTTTCACTACCACACTACAGTAGGTTAACCTTTTCACTACCACACTACAAAGGGTTAAGCCTTTCACTGCGCACTACAGACGGTTAACCCTTTCACTACCACACTACAGTAGGTTAAACCTTTTACTACCACACTACAGAAGGTTAACCCTTTCACTACCACACTACAGTAGGTTAACCTTTTCACTACCACACTACAAAGGGTTAAGCCTTTCACTACCACACTACAGACGGTTAACCCTTTCACTACCACACTACAGTAGGTTAACCCTTTCACGGCCACTACAGTAGGTTAACCCTTTCACTACCACATTACAGAAGGTTAAAAAGACACGTTTTGTGTTCAACTGTCCCTCTGCCAAAATAAAATTCACACGGATATCCAAAGGGGAAATGGAACGTGCTTAGAATGGAGTTAGACTAGAAACGTTCGTCTTTCAACTATTGAGTATTTGCAGTGGCTCGTTGCGAAACACTGTGGGACTTGGCAGTAAATCATTAGGCACCAGACTATCATAACAACAGTCTTTCCAGCCAGGAGTCACTGATATATATCTCCACCTGCGGTACTGAGGAGCAAGCTTGCATCTTCCCTGCATCGTAATGTACTGTATTCTACTGTTTAATTCTACTCTACACATCCCATTGCATCCTGTTGCTTTAGATACTTAAGTACATTTTAGAATATTTTAGAATGTATACATATTTTAGAATGTATACATATTTTTAGAATGCATATCCTTGACTGTATTTTTATTCTTATTCTTATTTTTGATTCTTGACTACCTAAATGTTTATTGTGAGCAATCGTAGTGCTGAATTTCCCTCTGGATCTGTATATCTATAGCAAACACTTCTCTACTTTTACTTAAGTAGAATTTGAATGGAGGACTCTTACTTTTACCAGAGTACTCATTTATATGGGTATTTCTACTTTTACTTAAGTAAAGGAACTGTGTACTTCTTCCACCACTGGTATTTCGGGGGCATCCCTCTTTCTGATTGGACCGCTGGGTCCCAACATGTCTATGCAGTATCACCCAGTTACTCTTAAAGGGGACATGCATTGCTATTCCTTGCACTATTTGGGCAACTTTACACAATTCCTGTGAGTCTATGGAAGACATCTGTAAGGTTTTTTTCAAAAAAATGCATTGTTTTATATGTCTAATGAAGTACTCAAAAGCATAATTTTGTTCTGTTATTGGATGGGCTCCGCCCATAAGCGCTTCCAGTGACAGTCACCCACACAGCGTGATACATACGAGCGAGAGAGCGAGCAAGAGAGAGAGAGAGAGAGAGAGAGAGAGAGGAGGGATGCGTCCTCGACACACACGCAGTCAAGTTTGTGTGTAAATGCTCCGACGAGGGAGAGAGATGGCGCACACACATTTTTACACACACTTCTGCACGGTCCCGCCGGTCCCTCTCTCTCCCTCTCTATCTCTCTCCCTCTCTCTCGCTCGCTCGTTCTCTGCCTCTGTCAAAACCCGTTTGAGCAAGTGTCGGGTTACACTATGTGCTACAACCATAGAGGGGGCGTTACTGCAAATCAGTACCTTATTCACGTCAGCAATACCGTCAAATCAGAACAGCTTAGTTGAGTGAGGGAAGATCTCGTGAACTCGAGACTAGACTGATGAGTCAATATGATAATTAACGACACACAGACCACATTGATATAATCCCCAATTGCTAGGAATCAATGCTAAACACTGGAAAAGGCCATTTATAATGCATGGGACCTTTAACTGTGAAATAGAATTCTATATGGAAGTCCTGATGTTTTTGAATATAGTTTCTCATATTTAACTTAGATGTTGGTGGTTATTTCCTGTCTGTCGTCATGCCAACCAACGGGTCCTCTTACTATACGGACATCACTTGAGAGATTGTTTCTATTCCATTCTATTCTCTTCTATTCTATTCTATTTTGTAACTGTGCACGCGTCCACCTCACCTGTGTCTGTGTGAGGCCCATTTGAGCGGCCAGCTCGGCCCGCTCGGGCAGGGCCAGGTACTGGGCCGTCTGGAAGCGCCTCTGCAGGGCGGAGAGCTGGTAGCTGGAGTAAATGGTTCTGGGTTTGCGGATCTTCTTGGGTTTTCCGTTGACCATCCGGACCTCCTCCTCCTCCTCCTCCTCCGGCTCCTCTTTCACTGCAGGGGGGGGGGGGGGGGGTGATACTAGAAATGAGCCCTTTCACTGCCACACGACAGCCGGTTAACCCTTTCACTGTGACAATACAGAAGGTTAGCCCTTTACTATCACACCACCGACGGCGATGCTCCATCATTAGCATCATTATGCGGAGCTAATGATGCTAATGATGGAGCATCGCCGTCGGTGGTGTGATAGTAAAGGGTTATTAACCTTCTGTCGTGTGGCAGTGAACGGGTTAAGAAGGAGTCGTGGTCGTGGATGCAGGCAGAGAGAACAAATTTCATGAATTTGTTTCCGAGCCGCTATCACTCAGCCAGAGCGAGTGTGCTTTATTGTGTTGTTTTTTAACCAAATATAATTACTCTATTTACTTACTTTACTTTATTTTTGCTTTATTGTTATAAGGGGAACAATCAGTGCAGTTGAATTGATATTTCTTGAACATAACGGTCAAAGATGATGTAGTGATACTGATTGGTAGACGGTATTATAGGCCCACCAACCCTTTCACTGCCACACTATACAGAAGGTTAACCCTTTACTATCACACTACTACCGACGGTTACGGCCGGTTAACCTTCTGTAGTGTGCCAGTGAAAGGGTTAACCTGCTATTGTGTGGCAGTGAAAGGGTTAACCTTCTGTGTATCGTCGCAGTGAAAGGGTTAACCGTTTGGCAGTGCGGCAGTGAAAGGGTTAAACAGTTATTTAGGTAGATCAGTTGTGATATCACCATGCAGATGATCTCAAACTTCTTGTAAAAATGATCAGATTTTTCACAACGATTTCTAATAGACCTATAGGTATTTGTGCAGCACATAATGGCAGTGACACGAAAATAGACACATATAGCTGCTGGTGCTGCAGCCTCGCCATTTCAAAGAAATTCCAACGCTGCTCTAAACTTGTAATTTTGGTCTGTGTTTCTCCCACAGACGTGGTGGGTAGAGAGATTTATAGGTGCTTTTCATGTAGCCTGTAGGCCTAGTTGTATATCTCTATGTTTTGTCAGGGCTTCTTTTATATTTACGTTTTCTTTTAATTTTTTTTAATTTTTATAATAGACATGGATCTCGAGCCAACAAACATATAGCGTGATAATAACGAGCCGCTTTGTTGCTGGCATGCCGCGTCAACCGGCTCCAAGACTGTGACTGACATGCCGTGACACCTGACGTAAGTGGCCCCTGGCCAGAGGCCCCGCGGGCGGCTCCAAGACAAGACAACGAGACGTCAACTCCCCAACTGGAATGTCAGAACTGTAGTATACCTTATACCAGCTAGTCGAGTTTGTTTTTCCAAGCGTTGTTCCGCTAAAAAGAACGCTCCTTTCAGTAAAGAAAAAACGTCCACAATCTATTGAAAGTGACAATACAGATAGATGGTGAAAAGACTAAGACGAGGCTACATGTTTTGAGAGCCGAGTGTTGAAAATACTACAGTGTAACTTTAAACGCTGTTGTGGATGTGTATAGCCTGTGTGTGGCCTGATATATTAAACAGTAAGAAGTACAGTTACTGTACATAATAGTTGAGGCAGGCTCGTTGAAATGTTACTGAATATCACCAATCAAGTCTGGCTATAGTTATTTTGCTGATGTCTGATTTTAGTTTAAGTTATATTGGCAATTGTTTTATGCCCGCATTGTGCAAAGCAAATCCCCCTACAGGAACAATAACGGTTTCATGGATTCATTCATTAATTCATTCGTTAATTTATAACAATAACTTATTGAAGAAATAACAGACTAGGCGAATTGCAGTTATATAATTGCAACACCATTGGAGTTGAATATGTTGTGCGTATAGGCTATACCATTTTCAAGTTATTTAAGTTATTTACCAACAAGGACGCCAAATTTAGCAATATATTGTGTATAACTAAAAGAAAGCACGTGTGCCACACAAAAAAAAATAGCTAAAGATAACACCAATCATTTTGGCTTTCGGTTGTCTAACTCCATTTTCTCGTGCGTAAAAACTCACCGACGTCGTGCAGTAGGTGTAATGGTGACTGCGCGTCCCTGCTGAAGTGCCCATGTTGCCTGTACTGCGCCTGGGGGGGGTACCCGTACTCTGTCTTGGCGACAGCCGGGTAGGTTCCAGGTGGACCCATGCCGTTCATGTTATAGTGGTGATAGGTGTATGGGTTCATGGTGGCTTGCGTTGAGTAGGACTGTTGTTGCTGCTGCGCTGCCGCCGGGTAGAACTCGTGGTGGCCGCCGTGGTGCAGCGCCGGCTGTCCGCTGTAGTAGCCCATGTCCGTGGAGGAAGACTCGGGGCGCGTCGGGGAGCCTTTGATGGCCGGGTGCGAGCTTCCAGCCCCGGGGAGGAGGAGGTCAGAGGTGCTGAGGCCCACCACGACCACTGGCTTCTTCTCCCCGAAGGCTGAATGATGATGTGGCCCGTTCATGTTATTATTAAGATCCCTGGATACTCACACTTGAATAAAAGACAAATCCTTGTGATGTTGAAAGTTGCTATTAGGCCCTAAAAAAAATGAAATCTCTTTGGGATTCTGGAGCGCACACAGACATCCACCTATATATCCAAAGTGCCTTCTTGACGAGGCAACGGGCTGTCTCTCTGTCCACTGCGGCGTCGCCCAACCCAACTGCAGCTCCAAATTACAGGGCGCGCCGCGCCGAGCGGGGCAGAGGGAGTGGAGGTCGCGCTCCCATTGGCTCCTCACTCGCTCTCTCTCCCTGCCCCGCGGGCCAGACTGCTCCGACTGTCGCCTGTCTGGCTCCCCTGCTCTCCCCGCAGAAACCTCCAGTAAACCTTTCCTCTGGCCAGAACTATAGAGCAGCATAAAGTCAGCCAGACTGTAAACTCTCTCTAACTAACTCTCCCCCGACTAGATATGTCTAAACGCGTATAGGCCCAAAGCTAAGATACGAGATTCACCTCAATGGTGTCCCAATGTTTCATTTAAATACATTGCCATATAGGCATGAGAATGAACCATATACTTAATAGTGTTATACGGTGTGTTTACACATGAGAGATAATGGATGCTGTCTCCATGCTGTTGTTGTCGGCATCTCTTGTGAGTTAGTGAGGTCTTATTTCCCCCAATCAGGTCCATAATTGGTTCAAATCATTAGGGCAGAGTTATTTATTATAGCGAATATTTGTCTGTCGGCCTTTATAAAATCATCTTACAGCAAGTAGCCTAAAATGTTCTCTTTTGCTTATACAGTACCTTCGTTTGATGAAGATGACATGTCACTCATTAGTTTAATTCATGGGTTTTGCACCATGCTATTCAGAACTTGCGAGCCATTCTGTCACCTTCCCAACCAGGCCTATAACTTATATTCACTCTCAACACTCCAACATAGTCCATAGAATATTTATTATTACTTATTAGACGTGGTCCAAACTGAAGAGACATTTAAAACAGTAGACCAAATATCTGAAATGGCACAGTATCGTTATAGTATTTGCAAATCTGGTATGTCATAAATGTATAGATGTAGCAGTACTGTATATCTGTATGTCATGTATGTCATAATATGTTATGATGAATTGAAAATGGGGGACCCTGATGTAAAAAAAGACGAAAGTTTTTCTCTGGTCTGCATCCCCTTAACAATTGTGTGTATTGAGCCGTACTGTATTGTACCCATTCTGCAATCTGTTAATAAAGTTTTCAATCAATCAATCAATCAATCAATCAATCAATCAAGCTTTGTAGAATCATTATGACAATGTGAGTTGTTTGATTTCAAAGCAAAAAAAAAGAAGTAAAGACATTTTAAAGCACATGGACATTGTATAATGAATAATGTTAATTACTTAATTACAGGCGACACTCTTGTATTTAGCCAGGCAATTAAAGGGCAGTTTTCTTTGAACCTGCAGGCCCCATTTAAATATTGTCTGGCATGATGTTGACTAATAGGCCATCATTTCAATTATTTCTTTAGTATTGAGAAACTCCGCACTGTGTCTGTTCATGAACAAAATATAGGAGTCTAAGCCATTTTTCCTATTTTAGATTTGCCTTTAATTATGTAATAATGCATAACCTCAACCCAAAGTGATCTCAGTACTAGACAAGTTATAGATTACTGTAAGCAAGTGATATACACTATCTTTTCAGGACAACCTGGGATATCAGAATATCTATGCGTTATGCCATATGAATGTATGAGTTATATCACTATTATATACTAAATAAAAAACAAAATTGGAAATTTTATATCACAGAGCCCGGTTAAAAAAAACACACCGAACAACAATGAACAGGGGAGAAGTGCGATTTTATCCAACACTCATAAATAACTATTTAAACTTTTTCAAGATAAGTTAATGTATGGTTCCAAAAGGACAATCTGGATTACAGAGCTTCATCCGTGGACCCCACAGGGTTACCCAGGACACACACAGGGCACATTAACCTCCACACACATGCAGGAAAGCCCACATATTCTTCAGGACCCTCTATACATCCTCTTTATTCTGAGTGTTCCCTCCTTCCCTCTGGGCGTACAGGTATAAGGTGCAGCAGGAACAGACATGATTGCTCTTTGGTCCCAGACACACATATCCCAAAATACATCGCCATTGTTTTTCCATGAAGTGCCCCTTTAACTGTTGCTGCAAAAGGAATTTCCCCAGTGGGGATAATAAAGATTTATCTACTAGGCTGTAGACCGTACTGTAGGCATGTTGTAGTGTAGACTCTACTGTAGGCATGTTGTAGTGTAGACCATACTGTAGGCATGTTGTAGTGTAGACTCTACTGTAGGCATGTTGTAGACTCTACTGTAGGCATGTTGTAGACTCTACTGTAGGCATGTTGTACTCTACTGTAGGCATGTTGTAGTGTAGACCATACTGTAGGCATGTTGTAGTGTAGACTCTACTGTAGGCATGTTGTAGACTCTACTGTAGGCATGTTGTAGACTCTACTGTAGGCATGTTGTACTCTACTGTAGGCATGTTGTAGACTACTGTAGGCATGTTGTAGACTCTACTGTAGGCATGTTGTACTCTACTGTAGGCATGTTGTAGACGACTGTAGGCATGTTGTAGACTCTACTGTAGGCATGTTGTAGACTCTACTGTAGACATGTTGTAGACTCTACTGTAGGCATGTTGTAGACTCTACTGTAGGCATGTTGTAGACTCTACTGTAGGCATGTTGTAGACTCTACTGTAGGCATGTTGTAGACTCTACTGTAGGCATGTTGTAGACTCTACTGTAGGCATGTTGTAGACTCTACTGTAGGCATGTTGTAGACCATACTGTAGACATGTTGTAGACTCTACTGTAGGCATGTTGTAGACTCTACTGTAGGCATGTTGTAGACTCTACTGTAGACATGTTGTAGACTCTACTGTAGGCATGTTGTAGACTCTACTGTAGACATGTTGTAGACTCTACTGTAGGCATGTTGTAGACCAGGGATCAGCAACCTTTTTGACATGGAGTGCCTGTTTGAAATATAGTTGTAACTAGTGTGCCTCAACAATATTCCATGCATCGTAATTTTTTTTTCTCATAATCAGGTATTTTTAATGATAATTTTTACATTATTACATCATTATTGTTATTGTTATTATTTTTTATTTAATTTTTTTTAAACTTTTGACCAGTCAGCTGGTTCTTTTTAGCGTTTATCGCTTTTTCGTCGCATTCATACTTGGTCAAGTTCGACCGACAGAAGCAGGCTGAAAGGGTTCAGATGGGGGGAAAGACACTCTGGGAAAGGCACGGCTGCCGTCCGGGATTCGAACGCGCTCAGCCCCAGATCCGCGCGAGCGCGGTTGTCCACGGCGCTGAAATAGCACTCGCGGTACGTGGTGAGCTACTGGAGCTCCCCGTTATTGTTATTATTAACAATATTATTATGATGGTTGTATCAACCCTAAATCTGAGTTGGGGGGGGGGGGGGATGCAATGCAGACAAACAGCTGCATACAGTGCGACCATTTCACTCACATTTGCCCATTCATTTTTGGACACATCACACACCATCGGTGTGTGTACTGTACGTGTGCTGTCATAGCTCCACCTACAGGCCTAATGGAGAACACCAGGATGTGAATGGAGGGTGAATGTGAGGTATATCATGTAAATAAGTTTTGATTGATCGCAAGACTACACTGTAAAAAAAATAATAATATTAAGTTACCAGAACTTAAAAATATTGAGTTCAGTTACTGTGCATTAAGGTTCAGTTTTCAATCCATAATAAGTTAACAGAAAAATAAGTACACAACCACATTATTTCAACCTAATAAAACTATGTTTATTGTCATTGTTTTAAGAACACAAGTTGACTTGGTAATACTCACATTTTGAAAAATTGCCTTTAACATGTGCAATGTTCAATGAAATAGAAAAATAAATAATAAAATTAGTTGATTAATCCCACTGGTCACAATGGTGACCGTAATAATGTTTTTGTTATAAGGCTCTGCAAATGTTACTGAATGATGTAGCAATGTATTTCCAGCTAAATTGAAATAATAAACAAATAAAGGGTCTCAATTAAATATGTGGTAGTAAAAAGAACCTGTGGAAGGATTTCAACAAGATAAATGCGACAACAGTGCAAAATATTTCACTATAATATTTCAAAGCAAAAAAAAAAAAAAAAAAAAAATTATATATATATTTATTTTTAATTTTAATTTTTTTTACTGCTGCCCCCTGTGCCTATGCAAATGCCCACGCGTGCCTATGCAGGCACGCATGCCTAGGGTTGCCTACCCCTGTTGTAGACCATACTGTAGGCATGTTGTAGACCATACTGTAGGCATGTTGTAGACTCTACTGTAGGCATGTTGTAGACTCTACTGTAGACATGTTGTAGACTCTACTGTAGGCATGTTGTAGACTCTACTGTAGGCATGTTGTAGACTCTACTGTAGGCATGTTGTAGACTCTAATGTAGACATGTTGTAGACTCTACTGTAGGCATGTTGTAGACTCTACTGTAGGCATGTTGTAGACTCTACTGTAGGCATGTTGTAGACTCTACTGTAGACATGTTGTAGACTCTAATGTAGGCATGTTGTAGACTCTACTGTAAACATGTTGTAGACTCTACTGTAGGCATGTTGTAGACTCTACTGTAGACATGTTGTAGACTCTACTGTAGGCATGTTGTAGACTCTACTGTAGACATGTTGTAGACTCTACTGTAGGCATGTTGTAGACTCTACTGTAGGCATGTTGTAGACTCTACTGTAGACATGTTGTAGACTATACTGTAGGCATGTTGTAGACTCTACTGTAGGCATGTTGTAGACTCTACTGTAGGCATGTTGTAGACTCTACTGTAGATATGTTGTAGACTCTACTGTAGGCATGTTGTAGACTCTACTGTAGGCATGTTGTAGACTCTACTGTAGACATGTTGTAGACTATACTGTAGGCATGTTGTAGACTCTACTGTAGGCGTGTTGTAGACTCTACTGTAGGCATGTTGTAGACTCTACTGTAGGCATGTTGTAGATGTAGACTCTACTGTAGGCATGTTGTAGATGTAGACTCTACTGTAGGCATGTTGTAGACTCTACTGTAGACATGTTGTAGACTCTACTGTAGGCATGTTGTAGACTCTACTGTAGGCATGTTGTAGACCATACTGTAGGCATGTTGTAGACTCTACTGTAGGCATGTTGTAGACTCTACTGTAGGCATGTTGTAGACTCTACTGTAGGCATGTTGTAGACTCTACTGTAGGCATGTTGTAGACTCTAATGTAGACATGTTGTAGACTCTACTGTAGGCATGTTGTAGACTCTACTGTAGGCATGTTGTAGACTCTAATGTAGACATGTTGTAGACTCTACTGTAGGCATGTTGTAGACTCTACTGTAGGCATGTTTTAGACTCTACTGTAGACATGTTGTAGACCATACTGTAGGCATGTTGTAGACTCTACTGTAGGCATGTTGTAGACTCTAATGTAGACATGTTGTAGACTCTACTGTAGGCATGTTGTAGACTCTACTGTAGGCATGTTGTAGACTCTACTGTAGGCATGTTGTAGACTCTACTGTAGGCATGTTGTAGACTCTACTGTAGACATGTTGTAGACTATACTGTAGGCATGTTGTAGATTCTACTGTAGGCATGTTGTAGACTCTACTGTAGGCATGTTGTAGACTCTACTGTAGACATGTTGTAGACTCTACTGTAGGCATGTTGTAGACTCTACTGTAGGCATGTTGTAGACTCTACTGTAGGCATGTTGTGGACCATACTGTAGGCATGTTGTAGACTCTACTGTAGGCATGTTGTGGACCATACTGTAGGCATGTTGTAGACCATACTGTAGGCATGTTGTAGACTCTACTGTAGGCATGTTGTAGACTCTACTGTAGGCATGTTGTAGACTATACTGTAGGCATGTTGTAGACTCTACTGTAGGCATGTTGTAGACTCTACTGTAGGCATGTTGTAGACTCTACTGTAGGCATGTTGTAGACTCTACTGTAGGCATGTTGTAGACTCTACTGTAGGCATGTTGTAGACCATACTGTAGACATGTTGTAGACTCTACTGTAGACATGTTGTAGACTCTACTGTAGGCATGTTGTAGACCATACTGTAGGCATGTTGTAGACTCTACTGTAGGCATGTTGTAGACTCTACTGTAGGCATGTTGTAGACCATACTGTAGGCATGTTGTAGACTCTACTGTAGGCATGTTGTAGACTCTACTGTAGGCATGTTGTAGACTCTACTGTAGACATGTTGTAGACTCTACTGTAGACATGTTGTAGACTCTACTGTAGGCATGTTGTAGACTCTACTGTAGGCATGTTGTAGACTCTACTGTAGGCATGTTGTAGACCATACTGTAGGCATGTTGTAGACTCTACTGTAGGCATGTTGTAGACCATACTGTAGGCATGTTGTAGACTCTACTGTAGGCATGTTGTAGACTCTACTGTAGGCATGTTGTAGACTCTACTGTAGGCATGTTGTAGAATCTACTGTAGGCATGTTGTAAGTAAGTAAGTATTTATAAAGCACCTTTCATACATGTCATGTAGCTCAAAGTGCTGTACACAAATATAGGCATATATAACGATAAAAGCAATAAAGTCACAGTGATCAGTTATGAATAGGTGGATGGAGAGGATCTCCAGGGTATAGCGACTGATGTGGTGCATCAGGAAGCTGCCCTCAAAGGCCACAAACACCACCACGATCAGCACCAGCCATATGCCCACCCACACTCTGGCCACGATGTATTCAATGCCATGGGATTTGCAGACCTGAACAGGAAACAACAAAGAGGACACAGGGCTGTTACATGTTTATCTCTGATTCGTGACTGTAGTTGGAAATTCTACATATTAGATTAGATTAGACTAGATTCAGATGTATTGTCATCATGCAGCACAATACAATGAAAATAGACTCTACTGTAGGCATGTTGTAGACTCTATTGTAGGCATGTTGTAGACTCTACTGTAGGCATGTTGTAGACTCTACTGTAGACATGTTGTAGACTCTACTGTAGACATGTTGTAGACTCTACTGTAGGCATGTTGTAGGCATGTTGTAGACTCTACTGTAGGCATGTTGTAGACTCTACTGTAGACATGTTGTAGGCATGTTGTAGACTCTACTGTAGGCATGTTGTAGACTCTACTGTAGGCATGTTGTAGACTCTACTGTAGACATGTTGTAGACTCTACTGTAGGCATGTTGTAGATTCTACTGTAGACATGTTGTAGACTCTACTGTAGACATGTTGTAGACTCTACTGTAGGCATGTTGTAGACTCTACTGTAGGCATGTTGTAGACTCTACTGTAGACATGTTGTAGACTCTACTGTAGGCATGTTGTAGGCATGTTGTAGAATCTACTGTAGGTATGTTGTAGACTCTACTGTAGGCATGTTGTAGACTCTACTGTAGACATGTTGTAGGCATGTTGTAGACTCTACTGTAGGCATGTTGTAGACTCTACTGTAGGCATGTTGTAGACTCTACTGTAGACATGTTGTAGACCATACTGTAGGCATGTTGTAGACTCTACTGTAGGCATGTTGTAGACTCTAATGTAGACATGTTGTAGACTCTACTGTAGGCATGTTGTAGACTCTACTGTAGGCATGTTGTAGACTCTACTGTAGGCATGTTGTAGACTCTACTGTAGGCATGTTGTAGACTCTACTGTAGACATGTTGTAGACTCTACTGTAGGCATGTTGTAGACTCTACTGTAGGCATGTTGTAGACTCTACTGTAGGCATGTTGTAGACTCTACTGTAGGCATGTTGTAGACTCTACTGTAGGCATGTTGTAGACTCTACTGTAGGCATGTTGTAGACTCTACTGTAGGCATGTTGTGGACCATACTGTAGGCATGTTGTAGACTCTACTGTAGGCATGTTGTGGACCATACTGTAGGCATGTTGTAGACCATACTGTAGGCATGTTGTAGACTCTACTGTAGGCATGTTGTAGACTCTACTGTAGGCATGTTGTAGACTATACTGTAGGCATGTTGTAGACTCTACTGTAGACATGTTGTAGACTCTACTGTAGGCATGTTGTAGACTCTACTGTAGGCATGTTGTAGACTCTACTGTAGGCATGTTGTAGACTCTACTGTAGGCATGTTGTAGACTCTACTGTAGGCATGTTGTAGACTCTACTGTAGGCATGTTGTAGACCATACTGTAGACATGTTGTAGACTCTACTGTAGACATGTTGTAGACTCTACTGTAGGCATGTTGTAGACCATACTGTAGGCATGTTGTAGACTCTACTGTAGGCATGTTGTAGACTCTACTGTAGGCATGTTGTAGACCATACTGTAGGCATGTTGTAGACTCTACTGTAGGCATGTTGTAGACTCTACTGTAGGCATGTTGTAGACTCTACTGTAGACATGTTGTAGACTCTACTGTAGACATGTTGTAGACTCTACTGTAGGCATGTTGTAGACTCTACTGTAGGCATGTTGTAGACTCTACTGTAGGCATGTTGTAGACCATACTGTAGGCATGTTGTAGACTCTACTGTAGGCATGTTGTAGACCATACTGTAGGCATGTTGTAGACTCTACTGTAGGCATGTTGTAGACTCTACTGTAGGCATGTTGTAGACTCTACTGTAGGCATGTTGTAGAATCTACTGTAGGCATGTTGTAAGTAAGTAAGTAAGTAAGTAAGTAAGTAAGTAAGTAAGTATTTATAAAGCACCTTTCATACATGTCATGTAGCTCAAAGTGCTGTACACAAATATAGGCATATATAACGATAAAAGCAATAAAGTCACAGTGATCAGTTATGAATAGGTGGATGGAGAGGATCTCCAGGGTATAGCGACTGATGTGGTGCATCAGGAAGCTGCCCTCAAAGGCCACAAACACCACCACGATCAGCACCAGCCATATGCCCACCCACACTCTGGCCACGATGTATTCAATGCCATGGGATTTGCAGACCTGAACAGGAAACAACAAAGAGGACACAGGGCTGTTACATGTTTATCTCTGATTCGTGACTGTAGTTGGAAATTCTACATATTAGATTAGATTAGACTAGATTCAGATGTATTGTCATCATGCAGCACAATACAATGAAAATAGACTCTACTGTAGGCATGTTGTAGACTCTATTGTAGGCATGTTGTAGACTCTACTGTAGGCATGTTGTAGACTCTACTGTAGACATGTTGTAGACTCTACTGTAGACATGTTGTAGACTCTACTGTAGGCATGTTGTAGGCATGTTGTAGACTCTACTGTAGGTATGTTGTAGACTCTACTGTAGGCATGTTGTAGACTCTACTGTAGACATGTTGTAGGCATGTTGTAGAATCTACTGTAGGCATGTTGTAGACTCTACTGTAGGCATGTTGTAGACTCTACTGTAGACATGTTGTAGACTCTACTGTAGGCATGTTGTAGATTCTACTGTAGACATGTTGTAGACTCTACTGTAGACATGTTGTAGACTCTACTGTAGGCATGTTGTAGACTCTACTGTAGGCATGTTGTAGACTCTACTGTAGACATGTTGTAGACTCTACTGTAGGCATGTTGTAGGCATGTTGTAGACTCTACTGTAGGTATGTTGTAGACTCTACTGTAGGCATGTTGTAGACTCTACTGTAGACATGTTGTAGGCATGTTGTAGACTCTACTGTAGGCATGTTGTAGACCATACTGTAGGCATGTTGTAGACTCTACTGTAGGCATGTTGTAGACCATACTGTAGGCATGTTGTAGACCATACTGTAGGCATGTTGTAGACTCTACTGTAGACATGTTGTATACCATACTGTAGGCATGTTGTAGACTCTACTGTAGGCATGTTGTAGACCATACTGTAGGCATGTTGTAGACTCTACTGTAGGCATGTTGTAGACTCTACTGTAGGCATGTTGTAGACCATACTGTAGACATGTTGTAGACTCTACTGTAGGCATGTTGTAGACTCTACTGTAGGCATGTTGTAGACTCTACTGTAGACATGTTGTAGACTCTACTGTAGGCATGTTGTAGACCATACTGTAGGCATGTTGTAGACCATACTGTAGGCATGTTGTAGACCATACTGTAGGCATGTTGTAGACTCTACTGTAGACATGTTGTAGACCATACTGTAGGCATGTTGTAGACTCTACTGTAGGCATGTTGTAGACCATACTGTAGGCATGTTGTAGACTCTACTGTATACATGTTGTAGACTCTACTGTATACATGTTGTAGACTCTACTGTATGCATGTTGTAGACTCTACTGTAGACATGTTGTAGACTCTACTGTAGACATGTTGTAGACTCTACTGTACGCATGTTGTAGACTCTACTGTAGGCATGTTGTAGACTCTACTGTAGACATGTTGTAGACTCTACTGTACGCATGTTGTAGACTCTACTGTAGGCATGTTGTAGACCATACTGTAGGCATGTTGTAGACCCTACTGTAGGCATGTTGTAGACTCTACTGTAGGCATGTTGTAGACCATACTGTAGGCATGTTGTAGACCCTACTGTAGGCATGTTGTAGACTCTACTGTAGGCATGTTGTAGACCATACTGTAGGCATGTTGTAGACTCTACTGTACGCATGTTGTAGACTCTACTGTAGACATGTTGTAGACCATACTGTAGGCATGTTGTAGACTCTACTGTAGACATGTTGTAGACTCTACTGTATACATGTTGTAGACTCTATTGTAGGCATGTTGTAGACTCTACTGTAGGCATGTTGTAGACTCTACTGTAGACATGTTGTAGACTCTACTGTAGACATGTTGTAGACTCTACTGTAGGCATGTTGTAGGCATGTTGTAGACTCTACTGTAGGTATGTTGTAGACTCTACTGTAGGCATGTTGTAGACTCTACTGTAGACATGTTGTAGGCATGTTGTAGACTCTACTGTAGGCATGTTGTAGACTCTACTGTAGGCATGTTGTAGACTCTACTGTAGACATGTTGTAGACTCTACTGTAGGCATGTTGTAGATTCTACTGTAGACATGTTGTAGACTCTACTGTAGACATGTTGTAGACTCTACTGTAGGCATGTTGTAGACTCTACTGTAGGCATGTTGTAGACTCTACTGTAGACATGTTGTAGACTCTACTGTAGGCATGTTGTAGGCATGTTGTAGAATCTACTGTAGGTATGTTGTAGACTCTACTGTAGGCATGTTGTAGACTCTACTGTAGACATGTTGTAGGCATGTTGTAGACTCTACTGTAGACATGTTGTAGACCATACTGTAGGCATGTTGTAGACTCTACTGTAGGCATGTTGTAGACTCTAATGTAGACATGTTGTAGACTCTACTGTAGGCATGTTGTAGACTCTACTGTAGGCATGTTGTAGACTCTACTGTAGGCATGTTGTAGACTCTACTGTAGGCATGTTGTAGACTCTACTGTAGACATGTTGTAGACTCTACTGTAGGCATGTTGTAGACTCTACTGTAGGCATGTTGTAGACTCTACTGTAGGCATGTTGTAGACTCTACTGTAGGCATGTTGTAGACTCTACTGTAGGCATGTTGTAGACTCTACTGTAGGCATGTTGTAGACTCTACTGTAGACATGTTGTAGACTCTACTGTAGGCATGTTGTAGATTCTACTGTAGACATGTTGTAGACTCTACTGTAGACATGTTGTAGACTCTACTGTAGGCATGTTGTAGACTCTACTGTAGGCATGTTGTAGACTCTACTGTAGACATGTTGTAGACTCTACTGTAGGCATGTTGTAGGCATGTTGTAGACTCTACTGTAGGTATGTTGTAGACTCTACTGTAGGCATGTTGTAGACTCTACTGTAGACATGTTGTAGGCATGTTGTAGACTCTACTGTAGGCATGTTGTAGACTCTACTGTAGGCATGTTGTAGACTCTACTGTAGGCATGTTGTAGACCATACTGTAGGCATGTTGTAGACTCTACTGTAGGCATGTTGTAGACCATACTGTAGGCATGTTGTAGACCATACTGTAGGCATGTTGTAGACTCTACTGTAGACATGTTGTATACCATACTGTAGGCATGTTGTAGACTCTACTGTAGGCATGTTGTAGACCATACTGTAGGCATGTTGTAGACTCTACTGTAGGCATGTTGTAGACTCTACTGTAGGCATGTTGTAGACCATACTGTAGACATGTTGTAGACTCTACTGTAGGCATGTTGTAGACTCTACTGTAGGCATGTTGTAGACTCTACTGTAGACATGTTGTAGACTCTACTGTAGGCATGTTGTAGACCATACTGTAGGCATGTTGTAGACCATACTGTAGGCATGTTGTAGACCATACTGTAGGCATGTTGTAGACTCTACTGTAGACATGTTGTAGACCATACTGTAGGCATGTTGTAGACTCTACTGTAGGCATGTTGTAGACCATACTGTAGGCATGTTGTAGACTCTACTGTATACATGTTGTAGACTCTACTGTATACATGTTGTAGACTCTACTGTATGCATGTTGTAGACTCTACTGTAGACATGTTGTAGACTCTACTGTAGACATGTTGTAGACTCTACTGTACGCATGTTGTAGACTCTACTGTAGGCATGTTGTAGATTCTACTGTAGACATGTTGTAGACTCTACTGTACGCATGTTGTAGACTCTACTGTAGGCATGTTGTAGACCATACTGTAGGCATGTTGTAGACCCTACTGTAGGCATGTTGTAGACTCTACTGTAGGCATGTTGTAGACCATACTGTAGGCATGTTGTAGACCCTACTGTAGGCATGTTGTAGACTCTACTGTAGGCATGTTGTAGACCATACTGTAGGCATGTTGTAGACTCTACTGTACGCATGTTGTAGACTCTACTGTAGACATGTTGTAGACCATACTGTAGGCATGTTGTAGACTCTACTGTAGACATGTTGTAGACTCTACTGTATACATGTTGTAGACTCTATTGTAGGCATGTTGTAGACTCTACTGTAGGCATGTTGTAGACTCTACTGTAGACATGTTGTAGACTCTACTGTAGACATGTTGTAGACTCTACTGTAGGCATGTTGTAGGCATGTTGTAGACTCTACTGTAGGTATGTTGTAGACTCTACTGTAGGCATGTTGTAGACTCTACTGTAGACATGTTGTAGGCATGTTGTAGACTCTACTGTAGGCATGTTGTAGACTCTACTGTAGGCATGTTGTAGACTCTACTGTAGACATGTTGTAGACTCTACTGTAGGCATGTTGTAGATTCTACTGTAGACATGTTGTAGACTCTACTGTAGACATGTTGTAGACTCTACTGTAGGCATGTTGTAGACTCTACTGTAGGCATGTTGTAGACTCTACTGTAGACATGTTGTAGACTCTACTGTAGGCATGTTGTAGGCATGTTGTAGAATCTACTGTAGGTATGTTGTAGACTCTACTGTAGGCATGTTGTAGACTCTACTGTAGACATGTTGTAGGCATGTTGTAGACTCTACTGTAGACATGTTGTAGACCATACTGTAGGCATGTTGTAGACTCTACTGTAGGCATGTTGTAGACTCTAATGTAGACATGTTGTAGACTCTACTGTAGGCATGTTGTAGACTCTACTGTAGGCATGTTGTAGACTCTACTGTAGGCATGTTGTAGACTCTACTGTAGGCATGTTGTAGACTCTACTGTAGACATGTTGTAGACTCTACTGTAGGCATGTTGTAGACTCTACTGTAGGCATGTTGTAGACTCTACTGTAGGCATGTTGTAGACTCTACTGTAGGCATGTTGTAGACTCTACTGTAGGCATGTTGTAGACTCTACTGTAGGCATGTTGTAGACTCTACTGTAGGCATGTTGTGGACCATACTGTAGGCATGTTGTAGACTCTACTGTAGGCATGTTGTGGACCATACTGTAGGCATGTTGTAGACCATACTGTAGGCATGTTGTAGACTCTACTGTAGGCATGTTGTAGACTCTACTGTAGGCATGTTGTAGACTATACTGTAGGCATGTTGTAGACTCTACTGTAGACATGTTGTAGACTCTACTGTAGGCATGTTGTAGACTCTACTGTAGGCATGTTGTAGACTCTACTGTAGGCATGTTGTAGACTCTACTGTAGGCATGTTGTAGACTCTACTGTAGGCATGTTGTAGACTCTACTGTAGGCATGTTGTAGACTCTACTGTAGGCATGTTGTAGACCATACTGTAGACATGTTGTAGACTCTACTGTAGACATGTTGTAGACTCTACTGTAGGCATGTTGTAGACCATACTGTAGGCATGTTGTAGACTCTACTGTAGGCATGTTGTAGACTCTACTGTAGGCATGTTGTAGACCATACTGTAGGCATGTTGTAGACTCTACTGTAGGCATGTTGTAGACTCTACTGTAGGCATGTTGTAGACTCTACTGTAGACATGTTGTAGACTCTACTGTAGACATGTTGTAGACTCTACTGTAGGCATGTTGTAGACTCTACTGTAGGCATGTTGTAGACTCTACTGTAGGCATGTTGTAGACCATACTGTAGGCATGTTGTAGACTCTACTGTAGGCATGTTGTAGACCATACTGTAGGCATGTTGTAGACTCTACTGTAGGCATGTTGTAGACTCTACTGTAGGCATGTTGTAGACTCTACTGTAGGCATGTTGTAGAATCTACTGTAGGCATGTTGTAAGTAAGTAAGTAAGTAAGTAAGTAAGTAAGTAAGTATTTATAAAGCACCTTTCATACATGTCATGTAGCTCAAAGTGCTGTACACAAATATAGGCATATATAACGATAAAAGCAATAAAGTCACAGTGATCAGTTATGAATAGGTGGATGGAGAGGATCTCCAGGGTATAGCGACTGATGTGGTGCATCAGGAAGCTGCCCTCAAAGGCCACAAACACCACCACGATCAGCACCAGCCATATGCCCACCCACACTCTGGCCACGATGTATTCAATGCCATGGGATTTGCAGACCTGAACAGGAAACAACAAAGAGGACACAGGGCTGTTACATGTTTATCTCTGATTCGTGACTGTAGTTGGAAATTCTACATATTAGATTAGATTAGACTAGATTCAGATGTATTGTCATCATGCAGCACAATACAATGAAAATAGACTCTACTGTAGGCATGTTGTAGACTCTATTGTAGGCATGTTGTAGACTCTACTGTAGGCATGTTGTAGACTCTACTGTAGACATGTTGTAGACTCTACTGTAGACATGTTGTAGACTCTACTGTAGGCATGTTGTAGGCATGTTGTAGACTCTACTGTAGGTATGTTGTAGACTCTACTGTAGGCATGTTGTAGACTCTACTGTAGACATGTTGTAGGCATGTTGTAGAATCTACTGTAGGCATGTTGTAGACTCTACTGTAGGCATGTTGTAGACTCTACTGTAGACATGTTGTAGACTCTACTGTAGGCATGTTGTAGATTCTACTGTAGACATGTTGTAGACTCTACTGTAGACATGTTGTAGACTCTACTGTAGGCATGTTGTAGACTCTACTGTAGGCATGTTGTAGACTCTACTGTAGACATGTTGTAGACTCTACTGTAGGCATGTTGTAGGCATGTTGTAGACTCTACTGTAGGTATGTTGTAGACTCTACTGTAGGCATGTTGTAGACTCTACTGTAGACATGTTGTAGGCATGTTGTAGACTCTACTGTAGGCATGTTGTAGACTCTACTGTAGGCATGTTGTAGACTCTACTGTAGGCATGTTGTAGACCATACTGTAGGCATGTTGTAGACTCTACTGTAGGCATGTTGTAGACCATACTGTAGGCATGTTGTAGACCATACTGTAGGCATGTTGTAGACTCTACTGTAGACATGTTGTATACCATACTGTAGGCATGTTGTAGACTCTACTGTAGGCATGTTGTAGACCATACTGTAGGCATGTTGTAGACTCTACTGTAGGCATGTTGTAGACTCTACTGTAGGCATGTTGTAGACCATACTGTAGACATGTTGTAGACTCTACTGTAGGCATGTTGTAGACTCTACTGTAGGCATGTTGTAGACTCTACTGTAGACATGTTGTAGACTCTACTGTAGGCATGTTGTAGACCATACTGTAGGCATGTTGTAGACCATACTGTAGGCATGTTGTAGACCATACTGTAGGCATGTTGTAGACTCTACTGTAGACATGTTGTAGACCATACTGTAGGCATGTTGTAGACTCTACTGTAGGCATGTTGTAGACCATACTGTAGGCATGTTGTAGACTCTACTGTATACATGTTGTAGACTCTACTGTATACATGTTGTAGACTCTACTGTATGCATGTTGTAGACTCTACTGTAGACATGTTGTAGACTCTACTGTAGACATGTTGTAGACTCTACTGTACGCATGTTGTAGACTCTACTGTAGGCATGTTGTAGACTCTACTGTAGACATGTTGTAGACTCTACTGTACGCATGTTGTATACTCTACTGTAGGCATGTTGTAGACCATACTGTAGGCATGTTGTAGACCCTACTGTAGGCATGTTGTAGACTCTACTGTAGGCATGTTGTAGACCATACTGTAGGCATGTTGTAGACCCTACTGTAGGCATGTTGTAGACTCTACTGTAGGCATGTTGTAGACCATACTGTAGGCATGTTGTAGACTCTACTGTACGCATGTTGTAGACTCTACTGTAGACATGTTGTAGACCATACTGTAGGCATGTTGTAGACTCTACTGTAGACATGTTGTAGACTCTACTGTATACATGTTGTAGACTCTACTGTAGGCATGTTGTAGACCATACTGTAGGCATGTTGTAGACTCTACTGTAGACATGTTGTAGACTCTACTGTAGGCATGTTGTAGACCATACTGTAGACATGTTGTAGACTCTACTGTAGACATGTTGTAGACTCTACTGTAGACATGTTGTAGACTCTACTGTAGGCATGTTGTAGACCATACTGTAGGCATGTTGTAGACTCTACTGTAGGCATGTTGTAGACTCTACTGTAGGCATGTTGTAGACTCTACTGTAGGCATGTTGTAGACTCTACTGTAGGCATGTTGTAGACTCTACTGTAGACATGTTGTAGACTCTACTGTAGGCATGTTGTAGACTCTACTGTAGTCATGTTGTAGACTCTACTGTAGGCATGTTGTAGACTCTACTGTAGACATGTTGTAGACTCTACTGTAGGCATGTTGTAGACTCTACTGTAGACATGTTGTAGACTCTACTGTAGACATGTTGTAGACTCTACTGTAGGCATGTTGTAGACTCTACTGTAGGCATGTTGTAGACTCTACTGTAGGCATGTTGTAGACTCTACTGTAGGCATGTTGTAGACCATACTGTAGACATGTTGTAGACTCTACTGTAGGCATGTTGTAGACTCTACTGTAGACATGTTGTAGACTCTACTGTAGGTATGTTGTAGACTCTACTGTAGGCATGTTGTAGACTCTACTGTAGGCATGTTGTAGACTCTACTGTAGACATGTTGTAGACTCTACTGTAGGCATGTTGTAGACTCTACTGTAGGCATGTTGTAGACCATACTGTAGACATGTTGTAGACTCTACTGTAGACATGTTGTAGACTCTACTGTAGACATGTTGTAGACTCTACTGTAGGCATGTTGTAGACCATACTGTAGGCATGTTGTAGACTCTACTGTAGACATGTTGTAGACTCTACTGTAGGCATGTTGTAGACTCTACTGTAGGCATGTTGTAGACTCTACTGTAGGCATGTTGTAGACACTACTGTAGACATGTTGTAGACCATACTGTAGACATGTTGTAGACTCTACTGTAGGCATGTTGTAGACTCTACTGTAGGCATGTTGTAGACTCTACTGTAGACATGTTGTAGACCATACTGTAGACATGTTGTAGACTCTACTGTAGGCATGTTGTAGACTCTACTGTAGGCATGTTGTAGACTCTACTGTAGGCATGTTGTAGACTCTACTGTAGGCATGTTGTAGACCATACTGTAGGCATGTTGTAGACTCTACTGTAGGCATGTTGTAGACTCTACTGTAGGCATGTTGTAGACTCTACTGTAGGCATGTTGTAGACTCTACTGTAGACATGTTGTAGACTCTACTGTAGGCATGTTGTAGACCATACTGTAGGCATGTTGTAGACTCTACTGTAGGCATGTTGTAGACTCTACTGTAGGCATGTTGTAGACCATACTGTAGGCATGTTGTAGACTCTACTGTAGGCATGTTGTAGACTCTACTGTAGGCATGATGTAGACCATACTGTAGGCATATTGTAGACTCTACTGTAGGCATGTTGTAGACTCTACTGTACACATGTTGTACTCTACTGTATACAAATTGTATATTCTACTGTAGACATGTTGTACTCTACTGTATACAAGTTGTATACTCTACTGTAGACATGTTGTACTCTACTGTATACAAGTTGTATATTCTACTGTAGACATGTTGTACTCTACTGTATACAAGTTGTATACTCTACTGTAGACATGTTGTACTCTACTGTATACAAGTTGTATACTCTACTGTAGACATGTTGTACTCTACTGTATACAAGTTGTATACTCTACTGTAGACATGTTGTACTCTACTGTATACAAGTTGTATACTCTACTGTAGACATGTTGTACTCTACTGTATACAAATTGTATATTCTACTGTAGACATGTTGTACTCTACTGTATACAAGTTGTATACTCTACTGTAGACATGTTGTACTCTACTGTATACAAATTGTATACTCGACTGTAGACATGTTGTACTCTACTGTATACAAAGTGCCTACAGTAGTCTGAAGTGCTAGATTACATGTGCAAATTGAGCAGGGTTATTGCGTCATCCCTTAAACCCCATCTGACAGTAGCTCACCACCAGTTTATTTGGTTTTTCACATTACAATATTGCACGTGTCAAGTAAAAAGCAAATACCGAATTGCACTAATCTCCATCACTAACTACTTGTGACAGTATGCTACTGCACTCTGTCAACCTCTGGCAGAGGGACTAATGCTCTCATTCAACAGTGATTGCCGTGGGGACAAAGGACCTGTAGAACCAGGTTGAGGTAACCCCAGGCTATTAAGGAATCTCTGTACACCTGAATGAGTGACAGGCGCATCTGAAGACAGTGCGACTTGAAAAACGATTTTGATTAGATTAAAATTAGGGATGCTCGATATTGGCTTTTTTACAGATACCTATACCGATATTGTCCAACTCTTAATTTCCGATACCGATATCAACCGATCCTGATATATTCATGAAATTAATAATTTCAGGTAATTAACATTACATATCTCTTGTCGTGTAATTAACACAACATTATGCATACTTTGACAATAAATAAAATAATAATTTGTTCTTACTTGCTTGCCTGGGTAAATAAAGGTTAAATAAATGTAAAAAGAAAAAAGAAGAATAAAAATAACCGATACCGATATTTTCCGATATCACATTTTTATGCCAATATCGGCCGATAATATCGGTAGGCCAATAATATCGGACATCCCTAATTAAAATGTATTGTCATCATCATACGGCACAAGTACAGTACAACGAAAAAGAAGTTTGGCGTCCTACCAGAGTGCAAATGTAGCAGTAAAGTGCACTAGTAATATACAATGTACAGGTGATTAAACTGGGTATAAAATATAAAAAATTTGTACTACTGGGTGTAGTGCTAATCACATATGTACAGAGTTGTAATACCAACATGTAGAGTGATACAGGTCATAGTCATACTGGCCAGCAGCGTAGGGTAGGTAAGGGATATGTACATATATATAGTATTTACAGATATGTAAAAGGAGGGATATACCAGACCTGGAAATAAATTTTGATTGGCAAGAAGTCTGGGCAAACGTTCGAATTGCGTCACGTAACCCGGACCATCAACAAATTAATCTTAACTATATTCATAGGACATACCTGACTCCTATAAGATTGAACAGAATGGGACTTAAACAAGACTCCAGATGTTCCTTATGTACAAATGGGGATGAGGGTACATTTATGCACATGTACTGGGATTGCCCACCAGTTAAGATATTCTGGAAAGAAGAGTCCCAGCAATTATCAAATTTCTTAATTCTGAACATACCTGTACACCCCTCTGTATTGCTGTTGAATGATGTTTTTGAGTTTGCAGTCCCTATACAGCTAAAGAGATTAGTTTTATCTGGTATCACAGTGGCTAAAAAGCTGATAGCATCACGATGGTTTCAACCGGATAAAATGTGTCGGAAGGTTTGGGTTCTTACATATCTCGATGTGATTTATCTAGAAATATCTACAGCAAGAATTTTATGTGTCAGTGAAACCAAAATTGCAATGTGGTTAGAAGTGGTGGAGAGAATAAAAGCTAGCATATGAATTGTAGTGCCTGGTTAGGAGCGAATGATAATGGATGGATTATCCAAGTGGGGGTCCGGGGGGAGGGAGCGAGCGAGCGAGAGCATATGTATGTAGTGTATTAGATAGCAAGTATTAGGTGTATATCTCGTATACTACATTTATTTAAATGGTGATTTCATTGGATGTGTACTGTTAATTAATGCTTGTATATCTAATTTTATGTTATGTTTAAAAAATAATTAAAAAATAAAACACAAAAAAAAGGATTATGTGCAGGTATGTACAGCCAGGGTTTAACAGTATTATTGTACATGCTATCATACAGAGTTATATGGGTTATATATAGGGGTGACAGGTAGAGCAGTTGTCTGGTAATCCGGAGGTTTACCATTTATATGCAGGTGTATAAGTAAGGTATACAGGAGGATTATATGCAGACAGATATGGATATGGATATATTTGCGGTAAATATAAATAATATATAATGTATATATGCAGGTATATAACGTGGTACAGAGTTCAGGGAGTTCATTTGATGTCAGTTTGGTGTCGGTCTGTCCCACCTTCGTGGGGTATATCTTTCATTGTAAGAATCCACCACTTGACCTGTTACTCCGTGCGTGTAAAGAAGGTCGAGGAGTGTAATCGAGGATGAACTGAACTTTATCCACAATGCCATCTGTGCTGCACAACTGAGCTGCTGCTATCAGATCACATCCAGTGGTATCACTAGCCGTCTTATTCATGCATTGTGGCTTAGAGACATCTCCATTTCTCTGTCTTCCTCCCCTGCATGTGCCGTTCTCTGTGTGTTCCTGTCTTTTGTCTGTCTGTCTCTCTCTCTCCCTCTCTCTCTCTCTCTCTCTCTCTCTCTCTCTCTCTCTCTCTCTCTCTCTCTCTCTCTCTCTCTCTCTCTCTCTCTCTCTCTCTCTCTTTCTCTCTCTCTCTCTCCCTCTTTCTCTCGCTCTCTCTCTCTCTCTCTCTCTCTCTCAATTCACTTTCAATTCACTCAAGTCAAAATAGGAATAAAATGAAATAATTGTAATAGGCTATACTTGGGGTACCTGATTACTTTGGGTAATGTCATTACTATGAAACAGCAACTGAAATCAATGACATCAGTCAGCAGTCATTGGAGGAATGTATCAGGAAAATGTCACAGAAATGAGAGAATCCACTCGACGTGTTACCACTGTGTCCCCATTAAGCAGTGTTGGGGAGTCGTCAACTACATGCAGTTCAATTACAGTACTAGTTTAAAGTGGTAATCCATAAGATCCTAAAATCTGTGTTGGCTTTGGCGACATCTATTGGCGATAAGCGATCACTGCTGTTGTATTGACTTGGTTTCCATAATAGAAAATCCATGCCAACCACTAGTCTTCTGTTTATTCTAAAAGCCAACTGCTGTTGCTGCTGGTGATGTGAAATGTATCACTTCACTTCCTGTGCGCAAGATGATTGATGTCCTCTCAGATGCCACAGTTTAGAACAGCCAAGAACAGCAAATGTAAAAAAAAATCATGAACCGGTTATGGATAGAATCACTATTACGTCACTCATTGTATCGTTTGGCAATAGAGAGTGGCAAAACAGACATTTATTTACATGAACATGTTTCATTCTCTAAAGATTATTACTTTAAAGGCTACATTTTGCACACTGGGGATCACTGTTAGTAATTTTACTGTAGTTGGATGGAAAATCGAACTAAAGTCAAATCTTTATAGTTTTTATTTTTTTTATTTGTAGTTACTTTCTCCTGGTCATGCGGTTTAGGGAGTTCAGTCTAGCTAAATTAATTAGGTTGTGTTATGGTTTCAGTTAGTGTGACTAATTAAAAAAAAAAAAATGCTTGTCTGAAAGTAACCCAGGGGAGAGGACAGAAATTGGCATGAGAATTGTGTAAAAGTCCAGAAGAAGACATTCCCTGTCACACACATCCTAAGGAGTTGCAGAGCCTCTGCAGGGTATAGATTTCAGGGACGCACAGCTCCACCCAAGGCTCAACCCAGTAAGGCACCATCCCCTGCTACACAGTCGTCTGCTCAGGTTGAGAAGCAAGGAGCTAGCCTTCCAGATATCTCCACAGTCTTCACCTCCAACTGCCTACGTCGTGTGAATAACATCCTACAGGGCAGTACCACCCAGCACACCATCTTTTTCAACTGCTGCCCTCTGGTCGAAGGTACAGATCCATCCAGTCCGGTACTAGCAGACTGACCAACAGCCTCTATCCACGGGCTGTCAGGCTGCTCAACGATCAACTTGCCGCCTCGCACCCCCCATCCCCAACCCCCGGTGACATAACTCCCACTTCTACATTACAACAATAACTGTGAACCAGACTTGGATTGCTGCACTCACTATACACTACACTATTCCATCCATTGCAAGCCAACGCCCCCCCCCCCCCCCCCCCACCCCCCCCCTCCTCCATTAACTCAACTGGACTGTCACTGTACTATTTATTTGCACTAGCACCAGGCACGTGCACACATAGAGGCCAAGGGGTGCTTGAGCACCTGCCTTTTTGAGCCTCATCAAAAAAATGCCCTTTTTGAAAAAAAATTATTAAATTACTGTTAAGCATATAGACTGCCCTTCCAACTGAAAAATGTCAGGATAGAATCAAAATATTAGGTAAAGAGAGAGAGATGCCCCATATTCCATTGCAGTTTGCACGGCTTCCTCAGCGTGCCTCTCCGCGGACCTATATATTTTATGCATAGCGTGGGTGGTGATGATGATGATGATAGAAACCGCTGTGGCGCATAAAGTTGAATGCTGGTATTACACTCATTGAGGGACACAAAGAAGTCAAGTCCGATGGGATTTGGGAATCTCAAATACAAATCGGGATTGGAATAAAAAATGCATTTATATTAAACAATACAGAATATACAGCACTTCTTGGGGTATGTAGGGTAAGCACTTATTCCCTCCCCCCTGAACATTTATGGAGATGTATGGGCCTTTTAAGTCAGTGATAAAAGTGTCTTTCAAGGATAAGTGAGCTCCTGCACTGATTATTATAGTTCAATATTCAATATTTGATCACCAAAACCCCCCAAAAAGCATAAAAAGGGGGCCCCGCCCGAAAAGGGCCCTTAAAAATCGTGCTAGCGCGCTACGCGCGCTCGGTTAATATATACACACAAGTGTAGTGCCCTTTTCAGCCTTTGAGCACCTGCCCCTCTAAAGTCCTGTGCACATCTCTGACTAGCACTATTGCACTTGGGACATTGATATTATATTATTGATATTATTATTTTGTACATGCTATATTCAGTGTGTTTGTATGCCAGTGGTGATGCTCTAAAAACTCAATTTTGTTGTACCAACAATGACAATAAAATATTCTATTCCAAGGAACCCCCACAGCACCCCCCTCTGCTCCCCGATCCACCAACAGGCTTCAATCCAATCCATCTCCGGTTGCAGAATCCTCTGTTGTAGAAGAGGACCTCACTCCCACACGCTGAAACAAGAGCAGGAGAGCTGCCCAGACAGCACCGTGATGATCAACAACAATGAGATGCTGAGGAGGACAGAGGAAGCCTTGGTTAAGAAGAGAGAGCAGCAGCAGACTCTCACAGCCAACAAGCCCTCCAGCATAACGCAGTCAGCAGCCTGGTCCAGAGGCTTACCGAGACAGAGGCCCGTCTTAGCAGCTTAGAAAACAAGCTTCTTCAGGATAAACAATGCCTGAAAGACATACGGACTTAATGCTGATGGCCTTGCATGAGAAGGACCGACATGCCAAAGAGCTGGAGAAAAAGCCCCCAGAGACAAGGCCTTCAAACTGGGGCAGGAGAAAGCCCAGCTCCTATCTGACCTAGAGAGGCTTCAGCTGAATATGGCCAAAAGTAAAGACCCGTTTTCTCAGGCCCAGACACAGCTTATTAAAGTCTGGATGTGAATCTGAATAAGATGGAGGAGAAACTCAGTCTCAGCCGATTCTAACAGCTGCAGGAAGCCTAGAGTCTAGAGAGAGAGAGAGAGGGAGAGAGAGAGCAGCTGCAGCCTGCTGAACATACCAAGCTTAACCCTTTCACTACCACACTACAGAAGGTTAACCCTTTCACTACCACACTACCAGGGCAGCGGGAAGTCAGTCAGCAGTGGGGGTGCTGAGATAAGTGATATAATAATAACGTCATAGGTTTACCACTCTGGTAAACCAACATTCTCGTTCACTAGAGTAGACCACTGCCCAACTCCGCGCTCTCACGCTCAGCTCTGCGGAACGTGCGAGACAAACAATGTAACCGTTTTGATGCATACATCTCTGCCCAGCCTACCCCACCTGTTGCGCCCCCGCACAGAGACCCCCATGTCCCCGCACCAGAACGCTACGACGGGGATGTCTCTAAATGTCGTGCCTTTATGTAGCAGGGTGGATTATCCCTGCTTTATGGGAGTGGTTGTACACGGCCACCTGGTAGCGGGATGCAGTAGATTTGAATCTATCTGAACCCCTGTCTTTGGGCCCGGAACGTCGAACTGGAGGGCGGGCAGCAGGAGCGGATGGGGCCCAGGATTTACTAACCTGGGGGGTGGTACTCTGGTCCTCCTCGCCTTCCAGGGCGGTCAGCAGTAGCTCCCCACACACTCTCACTTCCCCCAGTACCTCCGTTAGCCCTCCCACACCTGATGACTGTTAGTTGAATAAAGATATTGCGCTCCCCTCAAAGCAGTACCCTTCCTTGACCACCTGTAGAGACCTTTAACCATATGCTGCGAATAGGGTGGAAGGGTTAAATAATAATACTACAGTCATATATTTACCCAGTCAACAAGGGTTAGAATACGGGCTCAGAAATAGACACACACACCGTGCTCCCATCTACGTATCCTTTATATAAAGCCTGGTCAATTAGCAATTACAGTTTATACTTTATGTGGTTCATATGGCATATAATCACATTAGGCACCGGGTGCTCTCACTCACATTATAGGGGAACGCTATTCCCAACATAGACACCTAGTGCTCAATACATTACTTCAAAAGCCCCGCTTGGATTAGGGGAAGACCCAGGCACATGTCAAGGAGTTCAATGGGAATTCAAGAACGTCACACAGTTATCACAATACAAAAATAAGTTACATGTGGGCCCACGTTACCAAATAAAAACCTAAGCTAAAGCCGGCTTATAATGGTTGGGGTACCCCTAGACGCTGGTCGTTAGCGTTCACTTCAAATTAATACTGTTTTGGCACACGAAGTACCGCTGTACTTAACCAAGATGGCGGGTCCACTCTCACCACCCCTCGTCCAGGTGACAAGATGGCCGTCGGGCGATCCCGCGAGCACAGCCAGCGGGCTGGGGTAGGCAGCAGGGGCAGTGGCTGAACTGGAGGAGCGTGCTGTGGTGTGGCAACCTCTGCTGGAAGAAGAGGTGTCCTCGGCTGCGTCGACGAGACGTCCACTGCGGGGCTGCTGACTGTGCTGGCGTGCTCTAAACTGTTGGCTACCTTAAACACAGCTAAACTGTGGGTCTTAGTGAACCCTCCTGCTATCGTCTGTACTGCTAACGCAACGTGGCTGTATGCACCACCGGTCTTCAGCGACGCTCGCCTTGTGGTATACTCAGAGTCACTATAGCCGTTAGCAGCAAGCTAATACACCGCTTACACTTCTAGGGTAACACGTTATTTACAGACGTTGGTTCTTCTTTCCGTATCGCTTACTCACACACTTCTCTATCGCTTGTACTTCTAGGATAACCCGTGTTATAGCAAAGTACTTGTTATCTCCTGTTGCTCTTCAACGGGGCTCTTCAACGGGACTCTTCAACGGGGCTCGTCGAGAGCACACGCCCGTTCACGTCCGCTCACGTCCGAGTTCACTGTCGAAGAGGACTTCCTTCTGTTCCGCCCTCCAGGTAACCATCTCTCACTCGCTGCTCCTTTCTCCTCCGCTCCGCCTGCCACCACTGCCCCCTGCTGGCGACCGCAACTGGTCCCACTATAGGACACTCAAGGCAGGAATAAAGATGCTTCAATGTCACGTTAATGGTCCATATCGAAGCCGGAGGAAGAAGAGCACCTCGCATCATTAGTCCGGGCGAGATATCAAAAAGGAACACTGTTTATCACGTCTTGGTGCACACAGGGGAAGTAACAGGTTAAGTCAGCACTTCTGAATAAATAGCAGAATATTCAGGATGCTACATTTATTTTTCAATGTTCACTAGTATTCGGACAACAACCGCACACTTCCAAAGTGATACATCTAAAATCGCTTACCTTACCTGTCGGGTCTGCTCAAGGGTCCAGGACTCCTGCGTTAGAATGGGCGACAGGCAGCTCTCCACTTCAGTCAGTCCTCCCTCTGCAATTCGTTCCCTGCATACATCGCCGACATGCAAAAGGTCTTCGACCACCCTCCCGGGGGCTCGGATAGTTCTGCTGGCTTGTTCGCCATCCGCCAGGGAAGCGTGTATGCCTTCTACGACGGAACTGCGTTTCCGCGTTCGAGATTAGCGCTTTGATTGGCCAGGTCATGTGACATGTGTGCCAATCGTGGGACAGCAAGTTCTGCGCCTATTTCCGGGTCTAACAGCCTGCAAACTACCTGGCGTTCTATCGCCATGCTCTAAGACAAACTCTAACCATAACCAACTTCGAAAGAGTGCCTAAGCTTAACCGTCAGAATCAGGGCGGCGTTCTATCGCCATGCTCTAAGACAAACTCTAACCTTAACCAACTTCGAACGAGCGCCTAAGCTTAACCAGTGTAGAAACTTGCGGTCCCACGATTGGGCGTACATGTCACATGACCAGAAATGACCTGGCCAATCAGAGACGCGGAAACGCAGTTCTGTTGTAGAAGGCATTCAGGGGTCAGGGAAACCGCAGATATATATTCCTTTACTGCGAATTGAGCGTCCCAAAAACTATTCCAGGCCACTATTTCTTTACCAACGGATTTCCAGTTCCGCGTTGACGCTTCTAGGCCGCGTCTATTCGAATCCCAACTGGTTCATGCGTCGGCTACACGCTGCTTTAATAACACTGCATAATCGAGACAGCACCCCTATGAGGATCTGGCAATGAATTCCAAGAGTAGGGTAAATCTGCAGTGCCGCTCCGCTCTGTGCCATTGAGTAGCCTCGGTATTACAATTAGTGTTGTCACGATACTGGAATTTCGACTTCGATACGATACCTTGAAAAGTATCGATACTTCGATACCATTTCGATAAAAAAAAAAAAAAAAAAAAAATTATATATAATTTTTTTTTTATTTTTTTTTTTTTAAACAAATTTAGCTTTTGTTGCTGGTTGATTCTCCTCAGCTTCTATCTGGTACTATAAGATAAGATAAATATAACACTTTTAAAACCCTTTGTTTATCTTTAGATCACACATTTAAAAAGAACTGTTCATCTCACTTCAATCATTTTTATTGCAGATGCAGAAGTTAGAACATAGTATTTTCTCAAGCAGACAGATGTAAACACTCACTGTAATCTGTGTTGCATGTACCTGACAAACTGAACTGTTTGTATTACAGTTGGTAACAGTTTTGATAAAGATAACAGGGCGAGGGCTATATGTGTAACATATATAACTTCACAACAGCAAAATTACTAGTACTAGTAGTAGTAAACAATAATTAAAACTTTTTTTTGCATTAGTGAAAACAATAAGGACACATTCAAAAGGCAGGGTAAGAAAAAAGTGCAATCTTATGCATTTTCAAGTCAAGTTCTTCTTAGGTAGTGCATTACCTTCTCATACCATTACACCTACTAATACCACCTTCTCATACCTTCTCATACAACCTTCTAATACCTTCTCATACCACCTTCTCATACCACCTACTAATACCTTCTCATACCACCTTCTAATACCTTCTCATTACACCTACTAATACCTTCTCATACCACCTTCTAATACCTTCTCATACCACCTGTGAGGTTTCTGTCCTTGCCTTCTCACTCGTTCTGTTCCTTTAACCACCCTCGCTTTGTTTTCATTCATTTTTTCTGTCAAGCATTTCAATTCCCTCGTTCACACGTTTCTCCCCGTTGACGTCATCTGAGACGTCGCTGATTGGTTCTCTCACTTCCCCACGCTTTTCAATCACATTCCCCAGCTGTCACTGCCTTTCAATCAATCGATCCCTCATTATTTATACCCCGTTTTCCCCACCCTAAGTTGTTGGTTCGTCTTGATTTGTCGCTGGATGTTTTTCCCCGTTGCTTCTGTTTCACTGTGCTAATCTCCAGGAAATTCCTAGAAGCCTCCGCTTTCCTAGAAGCCTCCGCTTGGATACCTGCTCCGTGGCGCGCGCTCGCCTCCACTGTTGTTCCTGTTCCTTTTACGCAGCTCGTCTGGGTGAGTTTATCTAGATTGACTGTCTTGACCTATTTCCGATTTTCGTGTGTAACCTTTACACTGAAGTCTACCACCTTTTTGTCAGACAGTCACTCACCCAGCCATTTATCGTTTTTGCTCTTTCCTTTATGGAATAATATTTTGGGATCTTCCACCTCCCACTGTGTATTTACACGAAGATATTATTTCACATTTGGACTGTGTTTGGATTTTTGCTCACTGTGTATTTACACGAAGATATTGTTTCACATTTGGACTGTGTTGGATTTTTGCTCACTGTGTATTTACACGAAGATAGTATTTCACAATTGGACGGTGTTTGGATTTTTGCTCACTGTGTGTTTTACATGAAGATATTCACTTGGGCTGTTTCTGGAATATTGCTCATCACTGTGTTGTTTAACACGAAGAATATAACACCCTGTCCTCCAGCTCGTTTCAAGTCTGCTCTGTCACTGACCCGACCCGTTCCCTCTCTCCCTCTCTCGGTCTTGCACAACATCTGAGAGGTCCGCCGTGAGAGTCTGCAGAGCGGTACAGAGGTCTGCTCCTGCTTCCCAAGACTACCCTTCCGGGAGAAGCTGCAGAGCAGCAGAACTTTGCCCCTTGTTCATTGTACCTGTTTCTTGTTGACCTGCTTTCCCTGTTTCACTTATTCTAGTCACCAAATAAACAAGCCCTTGTATTTGGCAACTCTGAATCCAACTCTCTTGTGTCGTTGCGTTTGGGGTCGGTGTCAAACCATAACATTACGAACCAACCAATGACGACCCCAGCCGACACAGAGAGAGTAGTCACCTTGGGCATCGAGGGGGTGGTAAGGCGTGCCCTACGCTTCCATCGCGCTCCAGGCAATGTACCTGTTAACCGTCTCTTTGTCCCCAACTCAGTCCGGTCCCGGGTCCTCCAGTGGGGCCATACCAGCCGGTTCGCCTGCCACCCGGGCGTTCATCGCACGTTCTCCCTCCTGGCTCGTCGATTCTGGTGGCCCACCATGAGGAACGACGTCAAGGGGTTCGTACTGGCCTGCGCAGTCTGCGCCCGCAAGAGAGTCAGCACAGCAGCGGCAGTCCAGTTAGAGTCAGCCAAGGAACACGCCCTACAGCTGGATGCGGCTGCAGCTGCTGTACAGGGACTCCGAGAGCAGGTCCTGCTTGTTCAAGGTTCAATGGCCGCTTTGGCGGGACAACAGTCCGACATTCTCGCTCAGCTTCACTCGCTGGGCGACACCGTTAATGCCTTTCACCTCTCACACCCTTCAGGAACATTCCCCGCAGCCCCAGCAGATCTCGCATCTCGGGAACCCCTTCTCTCCGTCCCACGGCTGTTCGACGGTAATCCCGAGGAGTGTGCCACATTCATCATGCAATGTGAGTTGGTTTTCCGTCATCAACCAAGCCGTTTTTCTGCTCGTGGGTCCCAAGTGGCTTATATAACCAACCTACTTTCAGGCCATGCTGCCCAGTGGGTCACTTCCTCCTGGGCAATGGAGGCAGATTTTTTGTTCTCCTACCCAGACTTCGTGGCGGAGCTCCGCAGAGTGTTCCACCATCCAGCCCGAGGTCTGGACCCTGGAGCCCGGTTGGGGACCTTCCGACAGGGGAGCGGCAGGGTGACGGACTATGTCATGGAGTTTCGACTGGCGGTGGTGGAGAGTGGATGGAACGAACCTGCTCTTCGCCTAACCTTCATGAGGGGGCTCTGTGACGCAGTCAGGGACCAGCTCGCGACCCAGGAGGAACCTGGTTCCCTCGAGGACCTGTTCAGCCTCGCCATCCGCGTCGACGGACGCCTCCAGGAGAGAAGACGTGAGAGAACCCGACGGGGACCCCCAGACGCACCCCCCGAGGACCACGACCTCGAGGAGGATTTCGGTACCCCAGACGTACCCCCCGAGGACCACGACCTCGAGGAGGTTTTCTTTACCCCAGACGTACCCCCCGAGTACTACGACCCCGAGGGGGTGTTCAGGGAGTCCAGGGCTCAGGTCTTTCCGCCTCGCCGGCCTTACGACTGTGCCGTCGACCGCCGCTCAGGGGCTCCCTTTCCCAGCGGCCGCCTCTACAGTGCTGTCCGTCCTGCCCCCTCCGTGACTGATGGGTTTGTTCCCTCCCGAGCCGTGACCAAGGAGGAACCCATGCAGCTGGGACGCAACCGCCTTAGCCCGGCCGAGCGGGAGTCCAGGCTCTTCTCCGGCCGTTGCCTCTACTGTGGCCGGGATGGACACCGTGTCTCCAATTGCCGTGCCCGGCCAAGAGGACCAGGCTCGCCAAGACCCCGGGAGATCCTGGTGAGCCGTCTTTCCTGTCCCCCGCCCCGGAGGCCCGCTGGTGAGTCGCCTCCGGACCTCTCGTCCATACCCACCCGTGCACCACCCAACCGTCTGGCGGACGTCACCCTAGCCTGGGCGGACCAGCGGGCGACGGTGGGTGCACTCATGGACTCTGGTGCTGAGGGGAGTTTCATGGACGTTGGGTTTGCCACCCGGGCCGGCATTCCGCTTGAGGACCTCGAGAGGCCCTTGGAGGTCTTCGCAATGGATCATCGCCGCCTGGCTGACGTCACTCAACGCACCTGTCCAGTCCTTCTCACCGTTGCTGGTGACCACGTTGAGAGGCTCCAGTTTTTCGTCACCAGCTCTCCTCTTGTCCCTGTGGTCCTGGGCAGGCCCTGGCTCGCGCTGCACGAGCCCCACATCGCCTGGTCCTCCGGTGCCATCAAGGGGTGGAGCCCCTCCTGTCGTGCCCGGTGTCTTCGGGTGCCGTCCAGCCCCCTCACCGGGTCCCAGTCCTCGTCTCCGGCCTCCCTCTCCGGTTCTCTGTCCCTGTGCCCGGCCTCCGCTGTCGGGTCCCAGTCCCCGTCTCCGGCCTCCCTCGCCGGTCCTCTGTCCACGTCTCCGGTCCCCCTCTCCGGGCCTCTGTCTTTGTCCCCCTCTCCAGTGCCCCTGATCGCCGGCTTCCTTGGGTCCCGTCCGGGCAGGCCGGGGCCGTGTGGGTCGCCGGGTGCTGTAAGGTTTGGCTCTTTCCCCACCACGGGCTTCTTGAAGTACTGTGATGATTGGTCCGCTGCTCCAGACGTCTGAGCGCGCCTGTCGTGGTGCCGACCGGCGCCGGGTTCCTGCGCCGACTTACCGCCCTGGGCAGAGGGTGTGGCTCTCCGCAAGGGACCTCCCGCTACGGTCCTCGGCCAGGAGGCTCAAACCCCGTTTCGTCGGACCTTTCGAGGTCCTGAAGGTACTCAGTCCGGCGGCCCTGCGCCTGAAGCTTCCTGCATCCATGCACATCCGCCCCGTGTTCCATGTCTCCCGGGTTAAGCCCGTCTCCCTCAGTCCCCTTTTGCCTCCAGCTCCTGATCCGGCGCCTCCCGTGTTGGTGGATGATCACTGACTTCCATCGAGCCCATCCTGACGGGCCGGGTCGGCCTGGTCGCCAGGTGGCTCCCGTTGAGGGGGGGGTACTGTGAGGTTTCTGTCCTTGCCTTCTCACTCGTTCTGTTCCTTTAACCACCCTCGCTTTGTTTTCATTCATTTTTTCTGTCAAGCATTTCAATTCCCTCGTTCACACGTTTCTCCCCGTTGACGTCATCTGAGACGTCGCTGATTGGTTCTCTCACTTCCCCACGCTTTTCAATCACATTCCCCAGCTGTCACTGCCTTTCAATCAATCGATCCCTCATTATTTATACCCCGTTTTCCCCACCCTAAGTTGTTGGTTCGTCTTGATTTGTCGCTGGATGTTTTTCCCCGTTGCTTCTGTTTCACTGTGCTAATCTCCAGGAAATTCCTAGAAGCCTCCGCTTTCCTAGAAGCCTCCGCTTGGATACCTGCTCCGTGGCGCGCGCTCGCCTCCACTGTTGTTCCTGTTCCTTTTACGCAGCTCGTCTGGGTGAGTTTATCTAGATTGACTGTCTTGACCTATTTCCGATTTTCGTGTGTAACCTTTACACTGAAGTCTACCACCTTTTTGTCAGACAGTCACTCACCCAGCCATTTATCGTTTTTGCTCTTTCCTTTATGGAATAATATTTTGGGATCTTCCACCTCCCACTGTGTATTTACACGAAGATATTATTTCACATTTGGACTGTGTTTGGATTTTTGCTCACTGTGTATTTACACGAAGATATTGTTTCACATTTGGACTGTGTTGGATTTTTGCTCACTGTGTATTTACACGAAGATAGTATTTCACAATTGGACGGTGTTTGGATTTTTGCTCACTGTGTGTTTTACATGAAGATATTCACTTGGGCTGTTTCTGGAATATTGCTCATCACTGTGTTGTTTAACACGAAGAATATAACACCCTGTCCTCCAGCTCGTTTCAAGTCTGCTCTGTCACTGACCCGTTCCCTCTCTCCCTCTCTCGGTCTTGCACAACATCTGAGAGGTCCGCCGTGAGAGTCTGCAGAGCGGTACAGAGGTCTGCTCCTGCTTCCCAAGACTACCCTTCCGGGAGAAGCTGCAGAGCAGCAGAACTTTGCCCCTTGTTCATTGTACCTGTTTCTTGTTGACCTGCTTTCCCTGTTTCACTTATTCTAGTCACCAAATAAACAAGCCCTTGTATTTGGCAACTCTGAATCCAACTCTCTTGTGTCGTTGCGTTTGGGGTCGGTGTCAAACCATAACACCACCTTCTAATACCTTCTAATACCTTCTCATTACACCTACTAATACCTTCTCATACCACCTTCTCATACCTTCTCATACCACCTACTAATACCTTCTCATACCACCTTCTAATACCTTCTCATACCACCTTCTCATACCTTCTCATACCACCTACACCTACTAATACCTTCTCATACCAACTTCTAATACCTTCATACCACCTACTAATACCTTCTCATACCACCTTCTAATACCTTCTCATACCACCTTCTCATACCTTCTACATTACCTAGTGATACACATAAAGCATAAGAGCCGTGGAAGGCTCGCCGTCGTCGGGTAGAGTAATCCAATATACAGGTCCAGTCGCTCTTGACCCGGAGCTCCTCGGATGCAATCACCACTAGGGGTCTGACCAGCCTGGATAAGCGTCCAGATAACGTCAGGAACGATGGGGGTACTGATAACTGTAGGACTCGAACCGAACGATGCACAATACCTACTTAGTACTTATACCTTATCATACCTTATATAAAGGCCTCAAGTAAAAAAAAAAACTGCAATCTTATGCATTTTCAAGTAGCAGCCAGCAACTAGCAAATGAAACAATATTCTTCTTGAGGTAGGGCATTTAGACAGCAGAATGACTAAAACAATAATTCAAACTTTTTTGCATTAAGCACACATTCAAAAGGCACTAAAGTGCAAGTACAAAAAAAAAGTGCATTTTCAAGTTAAATTCTTTTTAAATAGGTAGTGCACTTATTCAACGGCCTCAGACTAATCACACATAAGGTGGTGCAAGTAGTGTAATAATGTACTAGCCTAAAGTTTCTTTACAACTTTCAGATTTTTTGCTAGGAACACCAGCATGTCAATGTGCTCCTCTGTAAGCCGTGCCCTTCTTGGACTGCAAATGAGCCCTGACGTACTAAATACACGTTCTGAAGCTGAGCTTGAAGCAGAGATGCACAAATACTTTTTCGCCAGCTGGGCAAGGTGAGGTAAAGTTCTCTCATGTGTCCTCCACCATGCGAGTGGGTCGTCTCCTGCGCTGAGTTCAGGCATCTTTTCATATATTGTGAACTCGTTTTTTAGTTCAGCCTCTGCGTCCTCTGCATCCTCGCCACCACCATGTTGACCCTTCTTTTCCCCCTGTATGCTGGTTAACAGTCCCTTCAGATCCGTTCTACTTTTCTTCGCTGGTACGCCTGGTAGTGGTAGTGGTTGCATGGCAGTGGCACATGGAGGAGGAGGAGCGGGTGTTTGTCTTCCTGTTTCAGTGCGAGTGTCCATCAGATTTCGTTTGACCTCGTCTCTTAACATAACAAAACTGTCCTTGAACCTTGGGTCGAGAAACGTGGCTGTGTTCAACACCAGCTGCAGAGCCCCGTCGACGTCGTTATATCGTTCGTTGAGATCTGTACCAATATTTTCTTTAAGTTCACATTTGAGGAGGCTGTCATTTTCCTCAATGGTCAAAGTTGAAGATAACTTCCAAATTAGGGGCAGGACAGAGGAGAGTGTGGTGTGCTTTTCACCACTAAGGGCATCAGTGAAAGAGCTGACAGGGCTCAATATATCTTTTACAGTCTCAAGAATTGTAATGTCTGAATCTTTAGGCATGAGGTGCCATTTCTTCCGATCGTCGGCTAGAACTGAACAGACCGCTTGCTGCTGTTCCAGAAATCTCGCCACCATTTGATACGCTGAGTCCCAGCGTGTCGGCTCATCATGGATCAGTTTGTGTTCAGGCAGTTGCAACTCTTTTTGCTTCTGCTTCAGCTGTCGGGACATCTTTGGTGACCTGCTGAAGGCAGACACTGTCTTTCTCAGCCTCGACAGTGCTGCAGACACACGGCCTATATCCAGACCCTTGCTAATGGCTAGGTGAAGGTTGTGCCCAAAGCAGGGGACCCATGTGAAGTCCTGCTTAAATGCTTTCTTGTTATTTGAGGCATTATCAGTGGTGATGCCAGCCATATTTGACATGTCCAGCTTCCATGTTTCATGTACCATCTCCTCCAACGCCTCTCTCAAACTGTCCCCCGTGTGCTCTGAGTGCAGCCCAACACAGCCCAAACACCAGCTCTGCATGTCCCAGGATTCTGTAATAAACTGCAGAGTTACTGCCATGAATGTGGACGTGGCCCTGCTGGTCCACAAGTCAGTGGTGCATGAAAATAAGGGTTTCCCCCTAAGGCTCTCCATGATTTTGTCTTTTGTTTCATTATATAGGGCAGGGATTTCAGTTGACATGAAGTGGTTCCGTGAAGGAAGGGAATACTTGTTATTTAACTGTCCAAGCAGTTGTCTGAACCCATGTTTCTCAACAGTATAGACAGGGACCTGATCCATGCATATGTACTCTGCTACAGCCCTGTTAAGTTTCTTGGCTTCCTTTGAGTTTGCATGATACTTCCTTTGTTGTTCAAGTAATGCTGGTAGGGTAGGCTGCTGTGCTGTTGCTGGTCGATTCTCCTCAGCTTCTCTCTGGTACTATAAGAAAAGAGAAATATAAGACTTTTAAAACCCGTTGTTTCTCTCTAAAGAAAGAAATACATAGCAAACATGACTTAGTTATGCAATGGTGCTGCTGCTTTTTATTTGGTTAAAATATTTTAGTTAATAAGACTAAAATATATGACTACAACAATTTTCATTAGAGAGAGAGATTTCTCCGGGGCTGGTAACGTTAACCTCAGAGAGAGAGAGAGAGAGAGAGAGAGAGAGAGAGAGAGAGAGAGAGAGAGAGAGAGAGAGAGAGAGAGAGAGAGAGAGAGAGAGAGAGAGAGAGAGAGAGAGAGAGAGAGAGAGAGAGAGAGAGAGAGATTTCTCCGGGGCTGGTAACGTTAACCAACCTCGTGTCGAGTGTAGTATTGTATGACCTCGACATAACGTTTAAACGTAATTTTACTCCGTTTCCATGCGGTAGCCGGCTAGCTAGCATAAGCTAACAGAGGAACGACTAGCAGTAGCTATCTAACGTTAGCTAATAGCTGTAACGTACAACGAATCAGCTGTTGATATGATGCGCCATCAGTAGACAACGTATCTTGTATTAAACTAGAGTTAGTGGTTTAATGCTTCAGTCACAAACCTCTTTCATTTCTTTGTGGAGATCCGCGTGCCGGTCCTTCAGGTGTTTTGCCATATTTGAGGTGTTGGCACCTTTCGTTGGCACTGCCCTGTAACACCGCTTGCAAATGGGCATTGTGACATCTTTAACTTTCCCTTCTGTGTTTACTTCAAAACCGAAGTACTTCCAAACAGCACTTCTGCTGTTTTCTTTATCTTTAAGTTGTGGAGGCGCTGCATCTGCCATCTTAGTTCACTCAGCTAAAATGTTTACTGAAGAGTGAAGACGCCGACGGCTCGCTCTGTGAGGGGGAGGGCTGGAGGGGGAAGCGTGCTCTGAACAGCTGGAGGGGCAAGCGTGCTCTGAACAGCGTGTCAACAAACTTCCGGTAGAACACTGCCAGCGGGTACCGATACTACAGAAAGTATCGGTATTTCGGGAAATGAGTATCGTAACTGTTTTAAATATTCGATATTTTTGACAACACTAATTACAATGGAATAAAAGCCAAAACAACCTTGCAGTTGCAGTTACACTCCCCGCCAGCAGGGGGTACTGCAGCCCCCGCCGCACCCCCACTTGCCGCGTCCCTGCACACTACAGAAGGTTAACCTTTCACTACCACACTACAGAAAGTTAACCTTTCACTACCACACTACAGAAAGTTAACCCTTCACTACCACACTACAGAAGGTTAACCTTTCACTACCACACTACAGAAGTTTCAAGTTTCAAGTTTCTTTAATAGTTGTCATACAGAAGTACAGAATACTTTTATACAAAATGCTTCTTACTGTTACGTTCCAGAGACTGTGCTAGACAAGATAAGTATGAAATAACATAGTATAGCATGTAAATTAGAAGTAAAAAAAATTAGGTCACAGTGTTCAGTATAGACATATGTACAATGTTCGATGCAGAATAGACGTAACTGAGTTACCATATAATATACAATATTCTATGCAGTGTACTTATACAATACTATATAGTGCAAAGCAGAAATAGGATGAGGTACAATGTAGGTACAATTTACAGTAAGGTGTACGAGTTGTAGTGCAAATCCTTTATCAATAAATATAAAGTGTGTTTAGGTGATCTAAAGTGTGGAGAGTGGGTGCTGCTGCAGTGTGTTTGTTTGTTTAAAGTGAGTGTGTGCGTGTGGATGTGTGTGCTGTGTGCATTTGATGGTTGTTGTGTAGTGTTTATTGTTCGTTGAGCAGCCTGATGGCCTGGGGATAGAAGCTTCTTCTGAGTCTTTCTGTGCTCGCCAGTACTAAATACCTATATGTCCCTATGCCATAAATGTCATGTATGTTGTGTATGTCATAAATGTCTATATGAATTGAAAATGGGGGACCCTGATGGAAACAAGACAAACGTCTTTCTCAGGTCTGCATCCCCTTAACAATTGTATGTATTGAGCCGTACTGTATTGTACCCATTCTGCAATCTGTTAAATAAAGTTTTCATTCATTCATTCATTCATTCATTCATTCATTCATTCATTCATTCGCCTTGAGACTCCGGTATCGCTTGCCTGACCGCAGCAGTTCAAAGAGGCAGTTGTTCGGGTGGCTGGAAACCTTGATGATTCTCTTAGCCTTGCCCCTGCACCGCTTGTTGTAAATGTTCTGGAGGGTGGGGAGCCCCCCTCCAATTGTGCGTTCGGCTGAACATGTCACTCTTTGTAGTCTGCTTCGGTCTTGTGCAGTGCTATTCCCAAACCAGGAGGTGATGTTGCCAGGTTAACCCTTTCACTAACACACTACAGACGGTTAACCTTTCACTACCACACTGCAGACGGTTAACCTTTCACTACCACACTACAGAAGGTTAACCCTTTCACTACCACACTACAGACGCGGCGAGACACTGCAGGTGAATAGTCAAATATACTTTTTTTGTTGATTTTGAGATTTTGTTATATTTTGCTTCCTAAACATGTCTTCTATGAAACTAGGGACAATAAAACGTCAATAACACACATTTAGTTGTTTATTTTACATCATTTTGCCTTATTGCATCCATAAATGTGCACATATTTAATGGGGAAGTGCCTCATTTGCATATATAAACATAAATTTCAGAAAACTTGCAATATATTTTTTCTTAGTTTATATGTACATAACAAATTGGGAAAGTTTCATAGTGATATCTATTCAAATATTTGTTGCCTATTAGGGGGTACTACACTGTACTACACTGTTTGTAGCATGTGTGTAGTTCTGTTCAGTTCAATAACATCATTATTATTATTCAGTTATCAGGCATGTGTTTAGGTTGTCTATTACTAATGGTTTGATTAGGTATTGTGTTTGTAAATATCTGTTTAAAAAAAAATATGGTATTTTACAATACAGAACTTTGAAGGCGTTTTCCCAAAAATGAGTTTTAAGAGTTTTTCCTCATACTCTGAGCCAGAAATCTCCACTTCAGTAGCACTCACATACACCAAACCTTCCAGTTCTATTCATATCTATGTTCTGAAGGTATTTACAGAAGGGTTTGTTGATATCGCATTCATACCCTGATTTATATCACATTTTATTCCTAAAACATGGCGAAATATGGAATTTTACCATAAAAATGGACTGAATGGAGTATTTTCTGATTTATGGAGTGATAAAAAGAGATATCCAAAATCCCCTCTGTAATAACCTTTGGCTCTAATATGTCAACAAAATGAAACTATAATTTTGAAAATGGCTTTATCCAATGTTCAGATTTCTGTCCTGGAATTATATGCAAATTAGTGCATATTTAAGTAGATCATGCCTCATTTGCATATTTAAACATACAATTTCAGAAAACTTGTAATACAAAAAAGTCTTGTCTTAATATAAGTAATCAACTGGGGAAGTTTCATTGTGATATCTATTAGTTAATTTTTTTACCCTATTCACCTGCAGTGTCTCCCCTTAACCGTCTGTAGTGTGTAAATTATACATTACTCAGCATACATTACTTACCACTTGATGTCAGAGACCTGATTGGGAATTTGGCCAAGAAGGTCGGGGAACCCCTTACTCTTTGCGATAGGCGCCCTGGGTTCTCGACCGAATTCAGTCGGGACCTCGGTTTAACGTCTCATCCGAAGGACAGCACTCGCAGCTGTACGATGTCTCTTTCACCGTAACAAGGGCATTGTTACTGCCAGGTCCAGAGGACAGAGTGCTCCCTGCTGGATAACACCACCACCAGGTCCAGAGGACAGAGTGCTCCCTCCTGGACAACACCACCACCAGGTCCAGAGGACAGAGTGCTCCCTCCTGGACAACAACACCACCAGGTCCAGAGGACAGAGTGCTCCCTGCTGGACAACAACACCACCAGGTCCAGAGTCATTCCTACATGTAGGCCCACACTCCCCGGATATTTAGATCCAGCAGTAAATTGCTCATTTATTTTTAATTAAAATTGTTTTGTATTTGTTCCGTTCATGATAAAGCACAGGCCCATAAAAGAAAAAAAGTGTTTCATAATCAAAGCACCTCTCAATTTGCACATTCCATGAGCGAAAAGGAATAGGGGGAAGGACATCTTATTTTGCCTGCCCCTTACCCAAAACAATAGATACACAGTAGAAATAGATGGTCTGTCAATTACACATACTGTATTTAACAATTAATACTTGTGATAACATGATTAAAAAAAACATTGAACTGAGTCATAGGAAAGCTATTACCCCTAAACTTCATAAAGTCTAAATGTTCTAGATGTTCTTGAACTGAAATATATTTGTACAACTCTTTAAATCATTCTGTAGAGAATTCCACAGTTTTACGCCTCATACTGAAATACACATCTGCTTTACAGTAGTCTGTGCATACTGATGCTTACAATTAAATGTCCTTCTACCATTCTCGTCCTCAGAGCTAAAAACAAATGGCAATACTCTGCTTTTTGCCCTGTACATAACTAACAATATCTGGTAACTCAACTATATCCTTTAGTTTCATAAATCCATATCCTTATAGAATACCAATTAAGCAATTATCATATCAGAGATAAACCATCTGATAACTATATATCACTGCATAACTCATAAATGTTCAGACAAGACTATGTGCAATTCAAAGATATATAGGCGCATTTTCTTTTCAGTCTTTTCACTTTTCATTTCAACGAATTTGATCCCGGGGATATGATTATAATAATTATAAGGCACTTTGGGAAGAGCGGTTTTGCGGGCTGTGACGTAAGCTACAGCTACGCGTGATCAGAGAGCGTCTTCGCAAACAAAGGCTACGGGAAAAAATCACGCTACAGCTACAGACGCGCACACGCACATGACATTCGCTGCTGGAGGAGCGCGTCCGGGGCTGAGCGCGCAGCTGTGTCAAAGACAAGTCAACAGTAAACTTACACCTGTTCGCCACATTTAAAATCTACCCGTTCTCTTTGTCAGTAATATTAAAAGAAAAACACGACCAGCAACAGGTCAAAATAACGGTGTCTGTCTGTCTGCCGAAGTGAACATGTCAGACTTCGACGTGTCTCTCCAACAGCTCAATGATCTGTTGACGGACGACAGCGGCTGTTACCTGTGGCCAACACAACATTTCCACGAAGTATTTCCCAGGATCTACGTTGGAAATTCGTGAGTTATTATTTACCAACTCGTAATATATATGATTGTTAATATATGAGTTATAATGATCTCTAATCTTTTGACTGCCCGTTATGGACGCGACGAGTTGAGTTTATGTAACGTTGCCCTATAGGCTATAGCCTACTGTCAGATTTGTATATTTCGCATTAGTTCCACATTTTGCTGTCATGCATTATTCATGATATTATAGCCCGTTTCACTGGAATTATGTTGCTAGGGAACAGTTTGGACCCAAATGTATTTCCTGTCAACTGTTGTATTAGAAAACATTGCAACAGGAAATTATACACGTGTTGTCATTTTGAAACCGTGTATATACATGCCTCTTTCAACATCCATTCCAGTATGGAAATCAACACAGATCACCCTTTAAATAAAAATGTAAATGTAGCCTAAATATACATTTACATTTTATCTCCAATATGTGTAAGTAATAACTGTAGGCAGACAGATGAGCAGGCTGAGACAGAGGAGTTCAACATAGATTGACGTAGAAAACATCTCTCTTTGATAATCCCATCCATCACCACCTCTACCACTACCACCATCAGCACCACTACCACTACCATCATCACCACCACCACTACCTTAGCCACCACCACTACCTCAACCACCACCACTATTACTACCATCATCATCATCATCATCATCATCATCATCATCATCATCATCATCATCATCATCATCATCATCATCATCATCATAATCACCACTACCTTAACCCCCACCACCACCACTACATCAACTACCACCACTACACTACCTCAACCACTACCACTACCTTAACCACCATCACCACTACCTCAACCCCCACCACTACCTCAACCACTACCACTACCTTAACCACCATCACCACTACATCAACTACCACCACTACATCAACTACCACCACCACTACCTCAACCCCCACCACTACCTTAACCACCATCACCACTACCTCAACCCCCACCACTACATCAACTACCACCACCACTACCTCAACCCCCACCACTACCTTAACCACCATCACCACTACATCAACTACCACCACTACATCAACTACCACCACCACTACCTCAACCCCCACCACTACCTTAACCACCATCATCACTACCTCCACCACTACCACTACCTTAACCACTACCACTACCTTAACCACCATCACCACTACCTCCACCACTACCACTACTTTAACCACCATCATCACTACCTCCACCACTACCACTACCTTAACCACCATCACCACTACCTCCACCACTACCACTACCTTAACCACCATCACCACTACCTCCACCCCTGGGTCGGTGGTTTCGCAACAGGACCCGGTCTCCGGTCCTCATGAGCGCGCCTCTGGACTTGCGGTCATATATCCTTTTGCGTCTATGAGACGTATGCTCCGCTGTGCCTTCAATCGCTCGTGGTGCCACTGGACCCATTCGTCCAAGTTCTCCGCATCGCCGTCCACGGCATCTTTGCCACCCAGTACGTCCCTGGGCATCCTTGCATCCCTCCCGAAGAGCAAGTAGAAGGGGGCGTACCCCGTGGAAGAGTGCACGTGGCAGTTGTACGTAAGTACCAGCTCTGGCAGGTGTTCTTTCCAGTCTCGCTTCTTGTCCGCGGGCAAGCTACGCAGCATATCATGCATGGTCCGGTTGAACCTATCACATTGGCCGTTCCCCTGGGGGTGGTAGGGCATAGTACGGCTTTTAGAGATTCCGTAGAGTCTACAGAGTTCTTTGATGACGCTAGATTCGAAATTTCGACCTTGGTCGGCATGGAGCCGGGCAGGGCAGCCGTAATACACAAACCAATGCCGGATGAGCACGGCGGCGGTGGTCTTGGCGGTCTGATCTTTGGTCTGGATGGCGATAGTGAATCGGGTAAACATATCGGTCAACACCAGGACGTTCTCGTAGCCGCCCGTCGACATCTCCAACATGGTAAAGTCCATGGCTAGGACTTCCATGGGCGCAGTCACGTTGGTGCAGGTCATCGGGGCCTGGGACTTAGGGAATACGTCCCGGGCCAGTGCACACCGCTTGCACTGTTGTACCCAGCCATTCACCTTCGCTGCCATTCCTATCCAGAAGTAACTTCGCCTCATCAGGTCTATAGTCCCCCGCCTATCGAAGTGTCCCCCGTAGTCGTGCTGGGTCTCATATATATGTCGCCGCAGGGCCGTCGGCACCACCAGTTGCAGGACCTCTTCCCTGTCTCGGGGGTCGCTGACGCGTCAAAACAGTACTTGCTTGTGTAGACGGAACCGCTCCCATTGCCCGTATAACTTGCGGAGCCCTGGGTCCACATCCTGCAACAGGGCTTTAGTGGGTGGGGTCCCACGAGTCACCGCCTGCCATACCGGTCCCAGTTCGGGGTCTTCCACCTGGAATTGCCATAGTTCGTCCCAGCTGTACCCGCTGTTCCCCTTCTGCGCCACCATTTGTCTTGCGACGACTGCCGGGACCCCCGGCGGGTCGGTCCGGTCCTCGGGGCCTAGGCGAGCCCGCACTTCTTCCGCCGGGATCACGACGGGTTCTTGCCTCATCGGGATGCGTGACAAGGCGTCGGCATTTTGGTTGAGTCGGCCGGGCTTGTAATGCACCACAAAGTCGTATTCGGCCAGCTGGGCGACCCAGCGCTGCTCCACCGCCCCCAAATTGGGCGTATCCAGGTACCGCAGGGGGTTGTGGTCGGTGACCACAGTGAATTGGGAGTAGAGCAGGAGGTCTCTGAACTTCTCGGTGATCGCCCACTTCAGGGCGAGGAGCTCCAACTTGAACGTGCTGTAGTTCCGGTCGTTTCTTTCGGACCCTCGTAGGCCCCTGCTCGCGAAGGTGATGACGCGATCTACGCCCTCTTGCTTCTGACTCAGCACGGCTCCCAGCCCCAAGTAGCTTCCGTCCGTGGTCACTACGAAGGGGAGTTGGAGGTCCGGATATGCCAACACCGGTGGCGTCATTACGCAGCCTCGCAGGTGGTAGAAGGCCTCCTGGCACTTTGGAGTACCGCAACGGCGTCGATTGCCCCTCGTTTTCTAGATAGGCGCCCCTGCGAGCCCGAGGCTTCGGGTGCGGGGGAAGGTGCTTGGCACGGTCCGCCGGCCTGGAGTGGGCATTCCCTACTGATATGTCCCGGCTGCTGACAGGCGTAACATATCAGTCTTCCATCCTCGCTCCGGCGGGGTACGTCTCCCCGGGGGCGGCGTCCAGAGAAGTCTCTTTGGGGCCCGTCTCGCTCGGACTGCAGGGCCCGGAGGAGCAGCTCCTGGCCCGCGACCAGCTGGCGGATGGACTCCTGTAGTGCAGACAAGTCGACAGGGGTTTCGTGTCCTTCTGCGGCGGCGGCGTGTATCATGCTCCGGGCGGACCTCTTAGCGGTGGACCTCTCCTCTTCGGCCCAGTCGACCGCGGCCAGCATTAATTCGAGGAACGTCGGCGCCCCTTTCTCTCTTTGATATCGTCTCATCTCCCGTCGCAGTGCGTCGTCTCTTAGGCCTAGAACGAATTGTTCCTGGAGCAGGGTGGCGGTGTCTGGGACCCGCGTGGGCGCCCGCCGCTGTAGACACCGAAGCATTTCTTGCAAGTCATACGCAAATTGTCGTACGGTCTCGCCGGCTGTCTGCCTGCGATCGTAGAACTCCCCCAGGCGGACACTGACAGGGGCTTTGTCCCCGTAAGTCTCTTCTAGTACCTTGAACAGGGCTTCTGGGTCCGGGGCGGGCTCTTCCATCATGAACCGCACGGTTTGTTTAGCCTCAACTTTCAGGTGGAGTTGTAATACCTCCGCCTGGTCTTCGGCCGGCACCTTGCCCGCTCGGAAGTGCGCCTTCATTGCCCGGATCCAGTCCTCTATTGACAGCTCTCCCCTCTCCCCCCCCCCCCCCCCCCCCGAATTCGCTACATTTTCACTCCCGTTGGACGTACACCGTCGGGGGGTTCGCTTGGGGTTCACGAGCGTGTCTCTCGAGCACGGCCTTGGTTAAAGCGAGGGTTTCTCGCTGGTCGATCCGGGCCTGCTCCAGGTACTCCGCCTGACGGTCCAGGATGCCTGCTTGGTTGTGGAACCGACCCCTCAGGGCCTCCACTTGTGCGGTCAAGTCTCGCATTGTCTCTGTTTCTTCTTCTTTTACCTCGGGGGAGGCGTGTTGGGCACTTTGTCGCCTCTTTCTTTGCCGCCGGTTTCGGCGCGGCGCGGGTTCATTCTTCGGACATCGTGGGTCTCTCTCTCTCAGTCAATCAAGGAAGTGAGTTAGGATGTTGATCCTGTTCGTGACGCCAAATGTAGCAGGGTGGATTATCCCTGCTTTATGGGAGTGGTTGTACACGGCCACCTGTAAGCGAGAATGCAGCAGAGCTGAGTCCAGCTGGATCCCCGACTGTAGGCCAGGAATGTTGAAGTGGAGGTTGAGCAGCAAGAGTGGATGAGGCCTAGGATTCACTGACCTAGGGATGGTACTCTGGTCCTTCTTGCCCTCCAGGGCGATCAGCCGTAGCTCCCCACACACCCACACTTCCCTCAATACTTCCTGAGCCCTCCCACACCTGATGGCCGTAAGATGGATGATATATTCGCTCCCCAAAGCAGTACTCTTCCTTAATGATGAGTGGAGACCTTTCACAATAAACTATAGGCAGGGGGTGGGGAAAGGGTTAAACAATAATGAGCATTACCCGGATAGAAAAGGGTTAGACAAGATGCACATTAAAGACACACACACAGTGCTCCCATTTACGTCTCCTTTACTGGAAGTCTGATTCAAGATACAAAGGAATTACTCAATTAGGAAAGTTATTCCCACACTGGGCACCTAGTGCTCTCGCTCTACAATACACATGGAGGGAAGCTATTCCCACACTGGGCACCTAGTGCTCTCACTCTGTACTACAGACACAGTAAGAACCTCTTCCCTTTAAGTGTTATCTACTGTTCCGCTTTACGGTAGGTGAGCACAAGGTAAGGAGTAAAGGAGTTCAATGGGAATTTTACAAATAACCACACATTATTATTACACTCAAAAGAAATTAACAGTGGGCCCACATTAGCAAATAAAAGTCCTATCTAAAGCCGGCTTTTCCCCCAAAACAATAAATGATTGGGGCGCCCCTAGACACTGCTGCCAGCGTTCGTTCAAATCACCGTTTATCTTCGCCCTTAGAGAGCATGCGCCACACAGTGAATTGTCTACCGATAACGTTTCAGCACTCGAAGCGCCGCTGTACTTATCCAAAATGGCGTGCCTGCTCTCGCAACCAACCGTCCGGGTGTGAAGATGGCCGCCGGGCGATCCCGCGATACAGGCAAGGGGGGCGGGGTAGACGCTGGGCAGGTAAGCTACTGGGGCAACGGCTTGGAGGGGCTGGAGGAGCGTGCAGTGTAGTGACGTCCTCTGCTGGGCTGAAGAGGTGGGCCGACACGCGGGCTAAACTGTGGTGCTAGCCTAAACAAAGCTAAGCTGTGGGTCGTGGTGAACCCCCCTGCTATGACGCCTATACACAGCTAACGCAAGGTGGACAATATCTACCACCTGGTCTTCGGCATGCGCTCATCCGCGAGTGCATTCACAAGGTCTCTTCCGCATTAACCAAACGCTAAGCTATCGCATACTTCTAGAATAACCTGTTGTGTAACTGAGTTTATCTCTCGCATGCTGAATCTCCGGAGCTCCAGTCCAGTACGTCTTCCTCCCTCTGTGGAAAACGATGAAGAGGAAGCTCCTCCCTTGGCACCGCTCTCTGAGCCTGTACTTCTTCACCTGTGCCTCCCTGCCCAGCGTGACCACCAGCGCCCCTGGCGGCACCTGTATCCTGTCCCACTATGAAGCGTCAATGTTAGGATAGGGAGAATCAAAGAGAGCAGCAAGTTAAGTGTCAATGTCGGGGTAGGGATGATCAAGAGCGGTCAGCCGGTTACACAACGTCCTCGTGAACACAGGGAATGCAAAAGATTAGCGTTAGACACCTTGAATAATAGTCATACATTTTCGGGTGTCTACACTTGGCACAAATGAATGGAAGCGGATACAGACCTTCTTGTCTGACTCCGGAGAAGACGGTAAGCACATTTCCTTTAAACCACAACACCATCTCTGAATACAAACACTTAATTTCAAACACTTTTTTTTGTTTTTCTTTCTTTATACCCCAAACAAACCCTGCAGATCCGTGGTGATGGACGTGGCGCGGCTGAAGCGGCTGGGGTTCAGCCACGTCTTGAACGCAGCGGAGGGCGACTCCCTCATGCACGTCAACACCAACGCCCACTTCTACGCCGACACGGGCCTCATCTACCACGGCATACCGGCTAGCGACACCGACCACTTTGACCTCAGTGTTTACTTCGAGGAGGGCGCAGACTTCATCGAGAAGGCGCTGGCGCACAAAAGCGGCAAGGGTAAAGGAAAGGAAGTCTCTGGTTGTTTTATTAAGATGTTTTTCAGATTGCTTTTTGATTTACTGATCACTAGTGTTACAAAGGATCAGATTAAACCGAATATATATATTTATTGATTGATATATATTGCATAGTATTTGTATATCGTTTGATATCCCTTGTATATTCCTTGTACATATACACGGAATATCCCTTTAGCCCAGACCATAATATTTCATTCTCCTATTGGACAGCGGTCCACAGGCGCCAGAGCCATGCCTCCGGAGTCAGGTTCAAAGTCACCGTCAAGACATGTCTGTGCATGCCCGGCCTTGCCCAGGAATACGAGACAGAAATGAGGTTGGCACTAGTTTGTTCGCCGTGCATATAAATATGGCGCAGGTGAATACAGAAGCACTGAGTCAGAAGAGTTACCCAATAAGTTGAAGCCTCACCCACGATACTCCGTGCGGTGAAGTATGGCCTGTTTGGCCCCAAAATAGAGCATTGAGACCGCGTGCGAATTAATAACTGAATTGTCAGAGTTTGGCGCTATACCGTCGAGTGCGACATATTTCTATTAAGTCAGTAATAGTCTATTTGTGTATAGTGTATCGTGCGGCTAAAGTTCTACAGTGACCAGCATCACCAACGCTTCCTCGTATCAGCTAGAGTGCTTATCCAGGCTGGGCTGCTTTCATGGCGCTTTCACCCGAGGAGACCTAGACGAGAACCGTGTGGACATGTACACTGGATTAATCTACCCGACGACTGCATAGCCCTTTGCGGCTGGATTATATTTGTTTTGGTCCTGTGATTTATGGAGCGGAGAATCGCCGACGCCTACACGTGTGGGATTTACCCTGAGGAGCCACGTCGAGTCTGCGCCTCAGAGAGCCTGAGGCCGGCTAGCTTTCTTCACTGTGGAGCTACAGTCTACGGAGAACAGCTGTATTCGTCTGTGGATCAAGAGGCTATTGCACCGTCTCCTGTACTTGGAGTCTCCTTAGTCATCGTTGACCAGACTCTCTACTACCGACAGATCCTCTACCCCTGCTGGCTTACAACCGGGGGGACCCTTCCAGTATCTCCCGCTATATATTACTAGTGTACCATAGATATAATTCCCTAAGATTCAGGTTGTATAATTACCTCCTGCGTAACCAGAGAATGGACATTCATTATTGATTTGCCTACGCACATTCCTTTGCCTTATAAGCGCATCCAAAGTATAATAGAGAAGTATATTATGTACCTTTTGCTGCAATAAATACTTGATTATACCTTTGTGTGGAACCGATTCAATGTGGGAAGTGTTCATCATATTTATATATCATGTACTGTATGGCCAGTAATTAAAGTACATAAAGCGGTAGTGGTTTAATGATACCATACTTATCAATACAGTCAGGGAATTGTACCCCTCAGTTACAATTGGTCCTTCGAGCCGGAGGGTAACTAGCGTAATATTAATATAGTGGTATTAATATTGACATGGCCTATGATGAACACTCCACAAAACGGTTCTCCTAAAGTAGATCGCCCGCAGCGTAGACGGCAGACACCTCAGTACTTAGAGGATTACGTTGCCAATATACTACCTAGCTTTCTACAGACGGTAAACGCGGAAAAAGTAGATAGTAAAATTATGTCCGACCCTATCGACCAGGCTACCCCGCCAATAGAGGCCCTAGTGGGTTCTAACGTAACTGACCAAGCTCACGGTAGGGACCAGGAGGGACCCGACATGACTTTACCCCCCGCCAAGACCGAAGAAGTAGTCCCCGGAGAGCTCCAGGATAAAGACAGCTCTCCAGGGATGGAACTCTACCCGCTACAAGAAGAGGAGAGCACCCCGGAGATGGATCTCCAGGACTCGCCACAGGAGAACAGATCTCCAACGAGTACTGCCAGGAGCGGATCACCTCAACCAGCGTCTTCCCCCAGCGAGGCGGACAAGATGCTGGCACAGGCATTCCTCGCCAGCCTAGCAGCCTCAACAGAGCGCGATCGGCTCCAAGCACAGACGCTTAGTGAGCGCGAACATTCTTCCATGGAAAGAGAACGCCTTCAGGCGCAGCAACGGAGCGAAGAAGATCGTATACGTCTAGAGATTAGACGCCTTCAGACGGAAGAGAATATGGTAAGGGACCGGGCCGAAGCCCAGCGCGCCGCCGCCGAAGCCCAGCGCGCCGCTGCCGGTGCCCAAAGAGAAGCAGAGCGCGACCTTGCTCTCACCAAGCGCGAAGCCGAGCGCGACCGATTACAAGCGCAGATAATGGAGCAGCTGATCACCAGGGCAACACCCCCTCCCTCCGCACGGGGTTCCAGGGCCTCGTCAAGACAAGGGTCAAGGGCACCCTCCCCTACCCGATCAAGCGACCCTGAGCCCGACCACCAGAGAGAGCCTATACCCCCCTCCGAACTCCTTCCCCGACCGGTCCACGCGAGACCCAGCTACAAGGAAGAAACGGTCTACACCGCGGAGAGGCTAAATAGACGACTACAGGATCTAGAGGACCTGCCAGAGGAAGAAGAAGAGGGAGAGGAGGAGAGTCAAGCCCGACAGCAGCACAGTACTCCACAGGACCAGGAGGTCCAGTACAGCCCAGGCTCTACCCCCGCGGCTCTGCGCTACAGACCCCCGACTCAATTCACGGGTGAGCTTGACGCACGACCAGCCCCGAGGAACAGCACCTGGATACGCGGGCCATGGTACCCAGCAGGTACCAGCCCACCAAGAGGCGTAAGAGGAGACTCGCCTAGGAGGCCTCTCTTCCAACGCTCACCGATGTGCCAGCCATCCATGGCATCATACATTGGCACACCGACGTTTCCGGACTTCACCCACGAGAACAGAGCACAGTACACGGAGCTACGAATGTGCTTAGAGACAATGATGTCCGATGTAGCTGATGAACCGTACAAGTATGCTATCCTACTGAAGCACCTCAAGGTGCCCCGAGCGCACAATATAGCGCTGGCCTATGCCACCTCTACTACCCCATACACAGCGGCTCTAGCAGCACTCGACCAAAGATATGGACGCATATGGGACTACGTAATACAAGAGATAAGGCATATTGACCGCCTACCCCCAGCCACAGACAATCGCTCACTAGATGACCTGTCTATCAAGGTACAATCCCTGGTAGGGATGCTGGGGGCGCAAAGAGAAAAGGGTATGCACGAACTGTACGCAAACTCTAATGTCGAGAGGATTTTAGAGAAGCTTCCGCCCGCCCGACAAGAGCGCTTCAGGCGGCAAAGAGACCACCGTGATCCTAACGGTCCCGAGCCATCCCTCCTAGACCTAGCCGACTTCCTGGCGAGAGAAGTCAACAGCCTACGGTTGGATACGTTCATGCGGAGCACCCCAAGCTCCAGAGAGGGACCTAGGAGAGCAAACGATGGCCGAAGATTGGTGACCGTCATGCACCAATCAGAATCAGTACCGAGCAGCAAGAACCACAGTACATTTACATTTACATTTAGTCATTTAGCTGACGCTTTTATCCAAAGCGACTTACAAGTTCTGTACGACAAGCCATCAGGAAGAGCACAACTCTATCAGCTGAGTAACAATGTTCATCAAAGTGTTGAGTGCTACAGTGTAGGTTAGTTTATTAGGACAAGTGCATGACAGTATGGTTAGTTAGGGTTAGATTTTTTTTTTTTTTTTTTTTTTTTTTTTTTAATTCAGATAATGGTTGAAGAAGTGAGTCTTTAGTCGACGGCGAAAGATTGGACGTGTTTCGGCTGTCCTAACTGGGGTGGGTAGTTCATTCCACCATTGTGGGGCAAGGACTGAGAATAGGCGACTACAGTACCCCCTCGATAAAAGAGAAGTGGAAGATGGTGTGCCCGTACTGCGAAAAGGAACACTGGTTGTCACAATGTGACACGTTCAAGAAGATGACCGCCGACGAGGTGAGTCAATGGATAAAGTCCAACCGACGCTGTTACCGATGTGCGCGCAGTCACATGGCAGCCGATTGCCGCTTAAAGAAGAGGTGTAGTCGGTGTGACGGAGCCCACCTAGATGTCCTACACGACAGTAACAGAAGAAAGCCTGCACCCTCAAGCAGCACAAAGGCAAGTGTTATGTACATTGACCCCGCCAGCAGCGGGGGCGCCCGGGTGCTCTTAAAGGTGGTCCGCGTAACACTGAGCTACCAAGACAAGGTCATGGACACTTACGCCGTCCTTGACGACGGGTCAGAGAAGACCCTTCTCCTCGCGTCCGCTGCGGCCCAGCTGGGGCTGCGGGGGAGCGAAAACCAGATGACGATTCGGACAATAAGAAGAGATCTAAAGACGATAAAGGGCGAGAATGTCTCCTTCACTATCGCAGCAAGCGGGCAGCCAGAGAGACGGTATAGGATTACTAACGCTTTCACCAGCCAAGAAATAGGCCTGTCGCAGTACACCTACCCCATCGCCAAGCTGATGGATAAATATGTGCACCTGCGTCAACTACCTATACCGCTCATAGACGGTGCCACCCCGACCCTGCTGATAGGCTCCGACCATGCAGACCTCATCGTCCCGATAGACCGGGTCCACACAGGGCCCAGAGGCTGTCCTGCAGCAGTCGAGACCCGCCTAGGATGGACATTACAAGGCCCCCTCGCTAAGTCTCTTAACCGAACAGCAGCCACTAACTGCCTCCACTCCAGAGTGACAGAAGAAGACACCACCCTCCTACAGCATGTCGAGAGGCTATGGACACTAGAGACAATGCCCTTTAAGAACGAAAAGAAAGACATTCGTTCCAAGGAAGACATTTACGCTATAGCCCTCCTCGATCAGGGGACAAAGAGAGTCAAAGTCAACGGAGTGATGAGATACGCAACTCCACTCCTGAGGCGAGAGGGTATGCCTACCTTCCACGCCCCAAAAGAAGCGACGGAGCGGTATCTATTGAACACAGAGCGGCGCCTAGCCAGAGACCCCGCTCAAGAGACGGTGTACCGCGCTGAGATTAACAAGCTAATCACAGCGGGACACATAAAGAAAATTGACATTAAAGAGGCCGATCAGACGACCGAATCATGGTACGTGCCGCACCACAAAGTCCACCACAACGGCAAGGATCGTATTGTGTTCAACTGCAGCTACCAGATCGGATCACAAAATCTGAATAAAGAGCTCTTGCCCGGCCCAACACTCGGCCCCTCTCTACTAGGCGTGTTACTACGTTTCCGCCAAGACAAGGTGGCCATCAGCGGCGACATCAAAGGGATGTTCCTGCAGGTGAGACTAGTGGAGGAGGACAAGCCCCTGCTGCGGTTCCTATGGAGAGAGAGGATCGGGGATGAGCAACCAGCCATCTATCAATGGGAAGTCCTCCCTTTCGGAACCACATGCAGCCCATGCTGTGCTACGTTTGCACTGCAAAAACACGTCGCAGAGGACCCAGCAGCTGATGAAGAGGTCCGACAAAGTGTAGGAAATAGTTTCTACGTGGACAACTGTCTGCAAAGCATCTCGACGCCAGAAGAAGCCGAGGCCCTTCTACTCAAGCTTCGCGCCTCCCTGATCAAAGGCGGCTTTGATCTCAGGCAGTGGGCCAGCAGCGACCCGCAAGTATTGCGCAGCCTCTTCCCCGAGGACAAGGCAGCAAGCAGCGAGACCTGGATGGCGACCATCCCAGGAGAAGCCCAAGAAATGACATTAGGACTAGTCTGGCGCTTCAAAACAGACTCGCTCCATTATAAACACACACCCCTGACCAAGGAGCAGGGAAGGTCGACTGCACTACCGACCACCAGACGGAGTGTATACAGAACACTCGCCAGACAATATGACCCGTTGGGATGTATTCTACCTTACACCACCAGGGCAAAGATGATTGTAAGAGCGTTATGGGACAAGGACCAGGGCTGGGACGACCCCATACCCGAACACCTTGCATCCACATGGAGAGAGTGGGAGACGGAACTCAGCTCACTCCCAGGTGTCAACATACGCCGCAGCTACTTCCCACCCACAGTGAGGCCGGAGACGTGCCAGATGGACCTGCACGTCTTCAGCGACGCCTCCGAAGTAGCCTACGGTTCGGTGGCCTACTTGCGTGCCCGAGAGGAGGGAGGAGAAATACATACTGCTTTCATCCTGGCTCGCTCAAGAATAGCCCCACGAAAGCAACAATCTATCCCGCGTCTAGAGCTCTGCGCAGCCCTAGCAGGAGCGCAACTCGCCACGTTAATCCAACGTGAACTCACCATTCCGGTGCAAAGAACAATCTTGTGGTCAGACTCCACGACAGTACTCACATGGATCCGGTCTGATTCGTGCAGATACAAGGTCTTCGTGGGAGTCAGAGTCACAGAGATTCAAGATTTAACAGAAGTAGCAAGCTGGAGGTATGTGGACACAAAACACAACCCAGCTGACGTCATCACCCGGGGAATGTCCCTGGATGACCTCACCCGTCACAACCTATACAGTGACGGGCCAGAGTTCCTCAAGCTCCCGGAAGAAGAGTGGCCTACACCCACCCCACGGGAAGCGAGTAAAGAGGAGGCCGAAAACAAGAAATCTATGTTCTGTGGATTGAACACACTCGTCTCCACAGACCCCGACATAGACGATTGCCTCACCCTAGAGAGTGCGCAGCTAAAGACATTCCTGTGGCACCACCCAGAGGTTCAGCTCACTACTGACATTACAGCAGCTGACTACGAAGAAGCAGAACTTCTTCTACTACAACGAGCCCAGAGAGACTCGTTCCCCGATGAGCTAGACTGTCTACAGGGAGCAAAGCCCGTCCCATCAGACAGCAGACTGCTCCACCTAGCCCCCGAGAGCGACGCCCATGGTCTCATCAGAGTGGGTGGTCGTCTGCGGAGAGCTCCAGACTTACCGGATGACGCCAAGTACCCGATAGTCTTAAACAGCCGACACAAGGTCACAGAGCTGATCATAAAGAAATACGACGAGGATGTGCATCACGCCGGGGCAGAGAGAGTCTTCGCGGAGATCAGACGTCGTTATTGGATACTGCAAGGGAGAGAAGCAGTGCGGCGCTTCCAGCGAACCTGTCTAGACTGTCGTAAGTGGCGAGCGCAGCCCAGTATACCCCGGATGGCTGACCTACCTCCCTGTCGCCTCCGACTCGGCGACAAGCCTTTTCACTCCACCGGTATGGACTGTTTCGGCCCGCTGTATATAAAGAAAGGAAGAGGAACCGAGAAGCGGTGGGGTATTGTATTCAAATGCATGACCACCCGAGCGATGCATATAGAACTCCTTCCAACCATGAGCACAGACTCATTCCTTATGGCCTTCCGAAGATTCACATCGCGGAAAGGCAAACCGTCTATATTATTGTCTGATCACGGGACAAACTTCAAAGGCGGAGAAAGAGAGCTGAGAGAGAGCTTCCAAGCTATGGGCCCAGAACTTAAGACCCACCTCGCTCCATCCCAGATTGACTTCCAGTTTAATCCCCCGAACGCACCTCACTTCGGCGGAACTTGGGAACGAGAAGTACGTTCAATAAAGACAGCCCTGTACGCCGTGCTTGGGGCCCAGACCGTGGCGGAAGAAGTCCTAATGACAGTCCTCACGGAGATCGAGGGAGTATTGAACTCAAAGCCCCTCGGTTACGTCTCAAGTGATGTAGCAGATGTCGACCCAGTCACCCCCAACACACTCTTGATGGGGCGGCTGGACCCCGCGCTACCACAGACAATGTACAGGCCTGAAGAAGCGAACGGCCGAAGAATGTGGAGGTACAGTCAAGTATTGGCTGACAAGTTTTGGAACAGCTTCCTACTCCACTATCTACCGTCTCTACAGACCCGCCAGAAATGGGTGAAAGAGAGAGACAATTTGACAGAAGGAACAGTCGTCATGATTATCGACCAGTCACTACCCCGAGCTAAGATAAGATAAGATATTCCTTTATTGATTCCCTTGGGGAAATTCAGGCATCATAGCAGCATGGGGGGGAGGGGGGGAGGGGTACAGGTAGTAAAACAACACAGTATACAGGTAGTAAAAGACAACACAGGCAGTGTAAACAATTTGATCAATATGGTCAATATAATTTACTATCTGACTAGCTGAGGAATATTCACATTATTCACAGTGTCACATAAGGTGCAGTATGCATGAGGTAGTGTTATAATTTACTATCTACTGAGTATACATTAATCAAAGTACCAGGGTAGTCTACTTTGTCCCCCTTGGGTTCCTATAAGTCCCAGGTCAATGTCTGGTAGCAGTCGCTGTCGCTGCCCCCTGTTGTGGGGCCTGGAGGCTGCTAGTCGCTGCCCACTGTTGTGGAGCCTGATGGCCGCTGGTATGAAGGACTGTCCGAGGCGGTTAGTTGAGTGTCGGGGGGGGATGAGTCTGTGGCTGAACGAGCTTCTCATCTTGACTAGCTCGTCGTAGAGGGGGTGGTAGGGGTTCTCCATGATGGCATCCAGCTTCCTTATCATCCCCCTCTCTACCATCACCTCAAGTCTAGGTAGCTCGACTCCCACCACGGAGCTAGCCTTCCTCACCAGCTTGTTGAGCTTGTTGGTGTCCCTTGAGTTGATGTAGCCTCCCCAGCATGCCACAGCATAGAAGAGGATGCTGGCCACAACAGACTGGTAAAAAGACTGCAGCAGTTTGTTGCACACATTGAAGGACCTGAGTCTCCTCAGGAAGAACAGCCTGCTCTGTCCCTTCCTGTAGAGAGCCTCTGTGTTGTCCGACCAGTCCAGTTTATTGTTCAGGTGTACCCCAAGGAACTTGTATGAGTCCACCATCTCCACATCCACCCCTCGGATGGAGATGGGAATCGGGGGGGGCCTCTTCTTGCCCCTCCGGAAGTCCACCACCAGCTCCTTGGTCTTACTGGTGTTGAGTTGGAGGTGGTTGCTGTCGCTCCACCCCACGAAGCTCTCCACCAGGGCTCTGTACTCCTCCTCATCATCGTCGGTGATGTAGCTTACGATGGAGGAGTCGTCTGAGAACTTCTGCAGGTGGCACCCGCTGGAGTTGCGGCAGAAGTCTGAGGTGTAGAGGGTGAAGAGGAAGGGTGACAGCACAGTTCCCTGGGGGGCGCCGGTGTTGCTCACCAGTACGTCAGACTGACTGTCCTTTAGTCTGACGTACTGTGGCCTCTCAGTGAGGTAGTCCTTGATCCAGGCCACCAAGCCGTGCTCCAGCTGCATCGCAGAGAGCTTCTCCGCTAGCAGTGACGGCTGGATGGTGTTGAAGGCGCTGGAGAAATCAAAGAACATAATCCTCACTGAGCTGCGCGGCTTCTCCAGGTGCGTGTACGCTCTGTGGAGCATGTAGATGATGGCATCCTCCACCCCGATGTTTGCCTGGTATGCAAACTGCAGGGGGTCGAGGGAGTCACGCACCAGGGGCTTGAGGTGTTGCAGGACCAGTCTCTCAAACGTCTTCATGACGTGTGACGTCAGAGCGACTGGCCTGTAGTCGTTGGGGGTGCTGGGACGTCCCTTCTTGGGCACCGGGACAATGCAGGAGGTCTTCCAGAGCTGGGGCACCCTCTCCAGCCTCAGGGAGAGGTTGAAAAGATGCTGGAGCGGTGCTGCCAGCTGCTCTGCACATACCTTGAGCACCCTGGGATTGGTGTTGTCCGGTCCTCTGGCCTTGTTTACGTTAATTCTGGAGAGCTGCCTACTGACCTGACTGGTTGTGATCGTCAGGGTTGGGGGTGGTGGGCAGTCTGCTGGTGTTGGGGGTGGGGTGCCGTTGCTGATGGGTGTGGGTGGGTGGGGGGTGGGGGGGCTGCTTTGTAGGTGTGATCTGGTGCTGGTGTCGATGGGTGGGGGGAGGGGTGTGGGGAGGCCACTCTGGTCAAAGCGGTTGATGTGGCCGGCTGGCCGCGTAAGCAAAGTGATCACCGGTGCCGACGGAAAGGTCCGAGCAGCCGAAGTGCTCGTCCAAGGACGGATCTACACCCGACCCGTGGCGAGGCTAATAGAACTGCCAAGGCTCCCCGATACTATCGATGACGACCATGACCCCATGACTTTGTGAACTGCCCGACCCCCTCACAACAGACATTGAGTAGTGGACAGTGCGGTTAATCTGTCTCTGCTTAGCTAATTAGGTGGGACTAATTAGGAGGCGGCTGTTACAAAGGATCAGATTAAACCGAATATATATATTTATTGATTGATATATATTGCATAGTATTTGTATATCGTTTGATATCCCTTGTATATTCCTTGTACATATACACGGAATATCCCTTTAGCCCAGACCATAATATTTCATTCTCCTATTGGACAGCGGTCCACAGGCGCCAGAGCCATGCCTCCGGAGTCAGGTTCAAAGTCACCGTCAAGACATGTCTGTGCATGCCCGGCCTTGCCCAGGAATACGAGACAGAAATGAGGTTGGCACTAGTTTGTTCGCCGTGCATATAAATATGGCGCAGGTGAATACAGAAGCACTTAGTCAGAAGAGTTACCCAATAAGTTGAAGCCTCACCCACGATACTCCGTGCGGTGAAGTATGGCCTGTTTGGCCCCAAAATAGAGCATTGAGACCGCGTGCGAATTAATAACTGAATTGTCAGAGTTTGGCGCTATACCGTCGAGTGCGACATATTTCTATTAAGTCAGTAATAGTCTATTTGTGTATAGTGTATTGTGCGGCTAAAGTTCTACAGTGACCAGCATCACCAACGCTTCCTCGTATCAGCTAGAGTGCTTATCCAGGCTGGGCTGCTTTCATGGCGCTTTCACCCGAGGAGACCTAGACGAGAACCGTGTGGACATGTACACTGGATTAATCTACCCGACGACTGCATAGCCCTTTGCGGCTGGATTATATTTGTTTTGGTCCTGTGATTTATGGAGCGGAGAATCGCCGACGCCTACACGTGTGGGATTTACCCTGAGGAGCCACGTCGAGTCTGCGCCTCAGAGAGCCTGAGGCCGGCTAGCTTTCTTCACTGTGGAGCTACAGTCTACGGAGAACAGCTGTATTCGTCTGTGGATCAAGAGGCTATTGCACCGTCTCCTGTACTTGGAGTCTCCTTAGTCATCATTGACCAGACTCTCTACTACCGACAGATCCTCTACCCCTGCTGGCTTACAACCGGGGGGACCCTTCCAGTATCTCCCGCTATATATTACTAGTGTACCATAGATATAATTCCCTAAGATTCAGGTTGTATAATTACCTCCTGCGTAACCAGAGAATGGACATTCATTATTGATTTGCCTACGCACATTCCTTTGCCTTATAAGCGCATCCAAAGTATAATAGAGAAGTATATTATGTACCTTTTGCTGCAATAAATACTTGATTATACCTTTGTGTGGAACCGATTCAATGTGGGAAGTGTTCATCATATTTATATATCATGTACTGTATGGCCAGTAATTAAAGTACATAAAGCGGTAGTGGTTTAATGATACCATACTTATCAATACAGTCAGGGAATTGTACCCCTCAGTTACAACTAGCAAAAAGAACCAGGCTGGCGTGAGCATGGCTTGGTGAGAACTCTATAGCTTCCACAGTGCAGGCAGGAACATTGTTAAATTACAGAGTATATTTGACTTTGAAAATGTATGTGTTTTAACACCAGCTTGGTGTGTATTTGGGTCTGATTCTAGAAGGACATTATACATAACGTCAATAATATGATGTCATATAATTATGCACACACACACTTGTTGAACACGTTTATACCAAGGGTTGCATGTGTGTGTGCGCATGTGCATGACTGCGTGCGTGCGTGTGAGAGAGAGAGAGAGAGAGAGAGAGAGAGAGAGAGAGAGAATATCATGTACAGTATACTGTGACGACCATCCTCCCCATATTGTTTGCTTGCTTGCTCTGCTTGTATCCTTGTCTCACAGGATTGGTTGGTGGAGCTGGCAGAGCAGAGCTGGGGAGGGACATTGGGGCAATTAGTGTGTAGTCCTTTAGTGTGCTCATCCTCTCTCCACCTGTTTGGTGACTTTTGCTTGTTTGGAAGCCTGCCTTTGTTTTTACACTTCCAACATTCATGCTGCACATAATCCATGCACTGCTTACACACTGATACTCATCCATATTGGCTGACATGTTTTGTTCTTTTGAAATTTTCTATAGTTATATTTAAATAATTTCTTTTTGTTATTTCTTAAATTGTGCATGTGTCTCCCTTTTTGTTGCAAGCTTGAGCCAGCGTGTAACAAGACTCTTATCAATAATGTCACTACCCCAGGTACAAGTATATATAGCTCACCCAAGTCTATCCTTTTTTTTTTTACCCACTTTTTCTCCTTGTTTTTCTATTTTTCTCCCATCCTAATTTCGTGTTTCCAATTCTCCCCTCCCCTGTCTTGAACGTTGCTCGCATATGCCTCCCACTGGTCGGCTGTAGGGAGGATAGAAGCCTTGCATCACGTGTCCCCTCCGGTACACGAGGAGGCAGCCTGTCACATCTTTTCACCTGCCAGCGCGGACTCTCATTGGCAACGTGTAACGTGTGGGAGGCTCACACTACCCTTGCCATTTCCTGTCTCTGCTGTGCAGGTGTCCCCCAACCGACCTGTAGGAGTCGCTGTCCACACCGTCCAGATTACCACCCATCGACTTCCACCCGCTAACTCTGCCAATGAGTTAGTATGACGGCCGGCCAAAGCCGGATTCGAGACCGGAGTCTCTTGCATTGGTGACGAGCGCAATCTCCGCTGCACCACCCAAGTCTATCCTGTACAAATATACAATACTCCATACTAAGTCTTTGTCTACCCGTATAAACAGATCTCAAACTTATTAATAAATATGGATGTACATATACGAACATGATTGAATACGTGAACATATGAATGTGAGTCATTGTGCAAAGTGCGCCATTTACATTTAGTCATTTAGCTGACGCTTTTATCCAAAGCGACTTACAAGTTCTGTATGACAAGTCATCAGGAAGGGCACAACTCTGAGTAGCAATGTCCATACAGAGTTCAGTAGTTAACGGTCTTATCAATTCTAACAGTTAACCAAGTCGATCCTTGCCCTATAGGTTGTGTGGAGCGTGATGGTGAGTCTATGGCTGAACGTGCTCCTCATCTTAGCTGGCTCATCACAGAGGAGGGGGTGGGAGAGGTTCAACAGGATTAACGCCCAGCTTCCTTCTCATCTCCTCTCTTGAGATTGTTATAGACAAACGTGATCACTAACAGCCCTTGGCCAGTGACCACACATATGATGCGTGGTCATCTCAACCGAGGGGCGACAGTGGCTCAGGAGGTAGAGCGGTTGTCTGGTAATAATCGGATGGTTCCCGGTTCAATTCCCGCTCCTCCCGGGCAGCGGGTCGAAGTGTCCTTGAGCAATACACTTAACCCCTAATTGCTCCTGATGAGCAGGTGGGCACCTTGCATGGTCGCCTCCACCGTCAGTGTGTGAATGTGTGAGTCGTGAATGGGTAAAATGTGAGGAACAAAAGTTGTAAAGTGCTTTGGATAAATACACCATTTATATGATACAAACACGTGTGTGTGTTTTACAAATGACTTATTTCCAAGGTGTCCTCCCCCAGGTAAGGTGTACGTCCATTGCAGAGAGGGTTACAGCCGCTCGCCGTCTCTGGTCATCGCCTACCTGATGCTGCGCCACCACATGGACGTCCACCGCGCCCTGGCCACGGTGCGCGGGCAGAGGGAGATCGGACCCAACGACGGCTTCCTGCGGCAGCTCTGCCAGCTCGACCGGCGGCTGGCCGACGAAGGAAAGCTCTGGAACAAGTGAGAGAGGAGAGGACGAAGAAAAAGGAGAGAGAGGGAGACAACTGTGTACTGAGAGAACAAAAGAAGAGGGGTGCTTAAATGCACATCACCGGCTGTCGGCCTTAACGCTGTCCGGTCCTGACGGAAAGATCCAGATTAATGAGAGAGAGCGGAGAAAAGGGAAAGATGAAACTGCTTAATGGACCTGTCTCAAACCCTGCCCTCTTTTCTTGATCCTCCAATCACAACTGTCGCTTACCTCGGACAAACCAAGTTTGTCCGAGGTAAGCGACAGTTGTGATTGGAGGATCAAGAAAAGGGGCAGGGTTTGAGACAGGTCTACACTCTCAGGTCTTTGATGAGCCATGAGCCTCGGCTCTGGTTTCACCTACAGTCCTGAACATGTTCACCTGTCCTGGCTAGAACCCCCCAAAGATCTGTCCACCATCTGAGCCGACCCTAAGCGTTATAGTTAGCTGTGAACCTCTAATGATAACTTGCTAATAAGCGTATTGTTAGGCTGTGATACACATGTCAGGATCCTGAGGGAGAATGGCCATAAACCAGTCACACTAGGGGTTTGTTGGGCATTGGGTTTTAATATTTGACTTAGATGACGTAGATATTCAACTGTAGCTGATGGTTTTGTTTCCGTCAACTGTGCTGACTCTATTGCTACTGCAAATATGATCATTTGTTTAGTGAAGGCAAGGATCACAGATGCCCTTCAGGCTTCATTACGAGTGCACTGCACCCTTTTTCTATTTTTGGATGTTTATTTAATAAGACCAAATAACCAAATATTTGTCATATAATATTTGAATATCGATATGCCTTCAAATGCAATTTTGAAGACAATGTCAGTGGAAGGCTCATGCGTTGAATACACTTCAGAGAAAAGGCTGTGCAGAATCGTGACGCAGGGATTGTGACAGAACGACTGAAGCCAACACACAATTTTGTAAATTAAGCACGGCCATAACCTGAAATACACTGTAACCTTGGTGGATTATCCATATGTCTCAATCTTAATTGTGATGTTCTGTAGAAACCTGTTGCACATTTCAGTGTGTTTTTTCTTTGGTCAAATTATTGTTGTTGTACATTGTAGAGCAGCATGCTTTGAATGAATGAATGAATGATTTTATTTTTGGTCTTTTTCTTTTTACAAAGCATAGTAGTAGAACTTTAAAAAAAAGATATACGGGAAAAAAAAGAAATTACCATAAAGGTGTAGGCTGAAGCCGAGGCTTATAATTGCCTACCCTTTTTACATTACACAATTTACACACAAAGAACACAAAAAATAAACACAATTCATTATATCGTTTAGCAAGCCTTTTTCTTTTTCCCTTTGTCACTATTTGAATACAGTTATGTTATAGATCAAATATAATTAGGATAATAATGAGGTTGTATATTTATGTATCCCCTTATATTTGAGTAATTTCTTACTAGCGAACTACAAATTTTTACTTCTTTGTCAAAGTTATTCCATAGTTTTGCCTCTTTAACAGAAATACATCGACTTTTTATATTTGTCCTTGCCTTTGCATGGTACATTTGAGCCAAAGACATACCAATGTAAATATATGTTTATATTCCTTTGTGGGCACCTCCACCATTTTGTTATATATCAGTGGGCACACCTTTTTTTTTTTTTATTGGCTCATAATGTGCATTATTGAATGTGTTTATTGATTATTAGTCATAGTGTGTATTGTTGAGGTTTAATTGGGTCTCACAGCTGTTCATACAAAGTGCACTTTATCCTCAACCGGACACCATGTGAGTGTTACTGTAACCTCTCTTCATATACATTCAGTATTAAACTGTGAGAAGTGACACTGCTGCTTTTTATTTTGTATGTCATATAATATATTTAGAGACAGATTTACCTACAGCATATTCAGCAGATAGTATATTTATATCATTACTATTATTGTTGTTGTTAATGTAGAAGTGTGTTATTTAAATTGTTATTACATTGTAAATTGCTTCCTAATCTTAGGGTTAGAAATATATACAAATAAATATATAGAAAAGTACTTTATTGATCCCGAGGGAAATTCAGCACTACAGACCGCTCACGGTAAACATTTAGGTAGTCAAAAATCAAAAATCACAAATAAGAATAAAAATACAGTCAGGGATATACATTCTAAAATGTGTATATACATTCTAAAATATACAGAATATATAAAGAGATAAAGAAAATGAATTCTTCTTACAGTCTTCTACTATTATGTACTATGCTACTTGTCTATACTATCTACTATGTACTTAACACTTTGACTGCCGGAAAACGCTTAAAAGCGTCATTCCCGGCCATGCTCAAGTTGCCGGAGGACGCTTTACAGCGTCCTTATATCAATATTTCAAAAATCTGCGATCGGATTCATATTTCCCCTCCGCTGGCCTGAGATCCACCAGGAGGACCCACTGAGCTCTCTGGCGGTTCAGGAGCGCCATCTGGTGGCCGATCGGCGCAATCGCTTAACAGGAAGTGCTATGGAGGTTGTGCTGATCGGCCGTATTACTTCCGGGCACTCGCTATAGGTTCCGGGACTCGATCTCGACACACTACATAGCGATCGATTGCCAATAACTCGATAAACAACATGATTTGGACGTATATACCATTATACAAGCTGGAAATGGACCGGGTAAATCTACATCCCATAATGATAAAATTTCTACTCTACGATGATCGCCCAACGGCGCGCGGAGACTGGGGTGAGTTTTAGCGTGTAAAATTACCATCTTCGATACTAACTGCTATGATCAACATTTGACCCACATTAGATGATTGGTATAACGCTGCCCACGGAATTATAAACGCCCCCTAGCCCATCCGGTCAACATCAGATGATGTGTAGTAACTTCTAGAAGTACGTCTAGTTGGAATTTTTTATATCGCGCTGATTGCCATAAAACTGTATTGCATCATCAATATAATGCATTTGGGGCTATAGATCACGTTCTGGAGAAAGCTGCAGAAAGAGATGAAAACATACTTATACATTAGACCATACTTTACTATGAATATGTGAATGAAAAAGTTTAACGTTGCTACACAATGAACAATACATATAGGACTTTGAATGGGCCCTAATAATGGCAATGTAGCAATAGAATTTAAAAAGTTATAGCCATGCAAAGAAGGGGTACTTCTCCATAGACAAATAGAGCCGGCAACCTATGGTATATCATGAATTTAACCCATGGCAACCAAAGTGTTGGGAAAACCCAGAAGACGACAAGGCAGGCAGTGAGAGAATACAGGTGAGGGATGTGTGTGTCCATGATGTCCCGCCCGGGATAGTGCAGGCTGGTGGTGTCCAAGGGTGGGGGTGCAGACCGGAGGTGTGTGATCCTACACACAGGAGAACAGGGGTTAGAATGACGCAGGCTACAGAGCTCACAAGAAACACACTATAAATATAGAGTATAGAGGTCCAGATAAGAGTCCTAATACCGAGGCAGGTGAACGTTTTGAAACAACACTCGGACCAGGAGTGGCAGGGGTGCAGGCCTCTTATCCTGGCTCAGTGATGACGTGATGAGTCTCAGGTGTGTAGGGTGAAGTGGGAACATGCAGGGACCCATATATGGTAGCGGGAGCCTGCTGATAGACAGGGGAGAGAAAGGCCCTGGCTGTGGCTGTTCTTTCAAGACAGTGTCAACACCTACTCAGCTCTCTGTGTTTGCTGAAACTAAAGGTGTCAAGTTGCCACATATTGGACCATGAGAGGTTCGACCTACAGTATTAGTGACATCAGACATGCAACTCCGATTTCAGGGCAGAGAAGAGAAGCTCTCCCTCTCCAGGGTAAGAATGTGAACAAGCACAGGACTGTGCAGACCCAGAGCGGTACCTTGCGTTCCACAAAACGTATACCTGCCAGATCATCTGTCACTGAGTGAGTGAGTGAATGAGTGACCACAATTTGCCATGCGTAGCCCACAGTGGCAGTCCTTGCATTCCTTGTGAAAAAGGTGCTCTTATGACAATCTGTATGGTGAAAGTCATGTCTCCAAGACGAGTTAAAGGTGCTGTAAGTGGTATTTCTTTTTTACAAGTGTTAAATAGCTCTGCATTCCAACAGTCATCACTGATATAGAGTGTGTGGTCAGTAACATGGGTCTCCCAGTCCCTCCGCTCTGCAGTAAACACAAAATAAAATGTCTGGTATCCCTTCCCACTGTATCCAATCAGGAGGGAGAACCCAAGATATTTTTACCTATTTCAAGAAATCTTACCAAGCCAAATTAGTTTACTGCACTGGCAGAATATTTTACGTGTTTAAAGCACAAATTTGCTTAAAACTCGTTTTAATTTCTTATTTTTATCAGACCGTTTTTTTTTCGGTGTGGAGTTCTCTCTCCTGATTGGATAACGTTTATTTTCTGTTTGCCACAGAGTGGAGGGACTGGGAGACCCATATGTTACTGACCAAACACTCTGGATATCAGTGATGGTAGAGATATTATTTGAACATGTAGACCACTTATTTTAACAAATAAATACCACTTACATCACCTTTAACCATTAAAAAAACATGTTTTTGAATAAAGTTAAGAATTAAGAAACTAGAATTTTACTTAAAAAAAGCAACAATGTGTAATTCTTCTGGAGCATGTACGACCACGGGCCTCTCAGCCTGCTGCTAGTATAGCCTCAAATGGTCTGGTGCAACCAGCTTGCTCAGCCTTCGCCTAGAACGAACGACAAGTGATACCTTCTTCGCCCACAGAACGTTCACCTCGATCGCAAAGAAACCAAGCGTTCGCTCTGCAGAAGAAAGCACACCGATGCAACAGAGCAAACAAGCTCATGGAAAATGAATGGAAAACACAGAGGTAGTACCGCTCATGGCCAGCAGGCGCCGCAATTATACACTATCACTTTAAAAGCCAATGGATTTGCATCAGGTTTTTTAAAGGGTGGATATCGTTTGGAATTAAACTCTTTGGTGATAAGGAACTCTTCCAGGAGAGGTGCTGAGTGTGGTGGCACTGAGTAAACGTCTCAGATACAAGAGAAAAAAGAATATACACATTTTGACTGATAACAGCATTGACCTGGAAGTAATTGCAGGAGGAAGGGCTACACACACACACACACACACACACACACACACACACACACACACACACACACACACACACACACACACACACTCTCACACACAGTCACACCTGGGAGCTTTCCAGTACAGCCACTACATTTGCACTGGTCCGACGGTTCAAACCAGTGTCGTTTTGGTCACAACACCACCTCTAGGTTGGTGTGGATGGATGATATTGTCATCATCTATATTTATTGTAATGTATAATATAACTGATAGGGCATACAGACCCTCATCTGCACCTTAGATTACACTGCCTACTATTCAGAGGTAATTATATTGTTGACACTGCTTATTTCTATTTGTATCTGTACCATTTTATTGCCTATATTTATGTCTTCTACTATTACCCTGCCCATACCTGTACCTCCCCTCCCCCATTCTGCTATGGCGCCTGGATTTCCACAAGGAGATCAATAAAGGAATATCTTATTTTATCTTATCTTATCTCAAATGAACAACTCCAGATGGTTCAAATTCCAATGGCTCATTTAGTGGACTGCTATGCTACTACTGGTGTTTGGGCTGCCTGAATTCTTTCCCCAATACATTTCCAGTTCCGCGTTCGCCTTCTGCGCTCTGATTGGTCACTGACGTTTCTGGTCGCAGCGGCCCGCCTGATATCAAACCTACCGAAGTCGGCCCATGTCACCCCACTTCTTAGGGACCTGCACTGGCTCCCCATTGCTGCACGTATCCGCTTCAAGGCCCTCGACCTAGAATACCGTGCAGCAAAGGGAACCGCTCCCGCCTACCTCCGGTCAATGGTCTCTAACTACACACCCTCAAGACCCCTACGCTCTGCATCTTCTGGCCGCCTCAGACCTACTCCTATCCAAGCTCCCGGAGGGTCATCAAAGAGAAGCCGCCTATTCTCAGTCCTTGCCCCACAATGGTGGAATGAACTACCCATCCCAGTTAGGACAGCCGAATCCCGTCCAATCTTTCGCCGTCGACTAAAGACTCACTTCTTCAACCATTATCTGAAATGATAAAAAAAAAAAAAAAAAAAAAAAAAAATCTAACCCTGACTAACCTTACTGTCATGCACTTGTCCTAATAAACTAACCTACACTGTAACACGCAACACTTGATGAACATTGTTACTCAGCTGATAGAGTTGTACCCTTCTTGCTGTCTTGTCGTACAGAACTTGTAAGTCGCTTTGGATAAAAGCGTCAGCTAAATGACTAAATGTAAATGTAAATGTATGGTCGCGCCAATCGTGTGACGGCAAGTTCTTTCGCGGGTTAAGCTTAGGCACTCTTTCGAAGTTGGTTAAGGTTAGAGTTTGTCTTAGAGCAGGGTGATAGAACACCAGCCCTGATTCCAAACTCTAACCTTAACCAACTTCGAAAGAGTCGCCTAAGCTTAACCAGTGATAAACTAGGCGTTAGGTAGTTTGCAGGCTGTTTGAGGCGGAAATGGGCAAAGACACAGCTCGTCACGCAATTGGGCGCACATGTCACATGACCAGAAACGTCAGTGGCCAATCAGATCGCACCAGAAACGTCAGTGGCCAATCAGATCGCAGAATGCGAACGCGGAACTGGAAATGTATTGGGGAAAGAATAGATGTGTTTGGGTTGGTCATTCTGTCCTGTAGAGGGCGCAATAGTAGACCACCAGTTTTATTCAGTGCTTACATAAATGGTAAATGGGCTACATTTATATAACAGCTTTTATCCAAAGCACTTTACAACTTATGCCTCATGTTCACCCATTCACTCACACATTCCTCATTAACAAGGCTCGGGACCCCCACTGACACTGTCTCTCATCTCTCCATAGACACTATAAGCGTCTGTCACAAGGTGTCACATTAACACACCCTTCCTGGATTATATATTTGCACATATATTCAAAGCTGTGAGCATCTGAACACGACACTGCACAATTGTACAGCCCTGTCCTATATTATATTCGTATCTTTATTCTAATTTAGTTCATATATTCCATTTTATTTTATTCTAGTTTAATTACTGATGCACCAAATGACCAAGACAAATTCCTTGTATGTGCAAGCTTACTTGGTTGACATTTCTGATTATGATTCACACACCGGTGGCGGAGGCAACCATGCAAGGTGCCAACCTGCTTGTAACTGAGGGGTACAATTCCCTGACTGTATTGAGAGTATGGTATTATTAAACCACTACTTAGTTATGTACTTTAATTACTGGCCATACAGTACATGAATATATATGGTGAACACCCACACAAGAATACGGCAATGACACATAAAGTTCTATTTAGAGGGATTTATTATTATCAGAGCAAGCAACGTTAAGTTACAGATTGAGAATTATACTCGCGCTTGTAAGGCGAAGAACACACGTAAAGTAGGTCAATAGCGTAAGTCAATGAGAATAGTAAGATGGGTCTAAACTGACGCCACCTGTAGCATAGCAATTACATAAGGCACACTAGTACCAGCTGGAGACACTGGGGGGTTCCCTCCGGGTGTAAGCCGGCAGGGTAGAGGAATGTTCGGGTGCAAAGTCTGGGTCAACGAGGAATAACGAGGTTCCAGATACAGGAACCAGTGCAGTACTCCCTTGATCGGTAGACAAAGCAACAGCTATAATCCAGTATGCCCGACAGCATGGATGAAAGCTAGCCAGCCTCCTCCTAGAGGCGGGCTCGAGGGATGCTCCTCACTGGGGTAGATCCCACACGATAGTGGGGTAGACGGTTCTCTGCTCCAGCAGTCACGGTACCAAAGCAATATAATCCAACCAGAAAAAGGTTCTGCAGTCGCCGGGTAGGTTCTCCGGTGTACATATCCAACGGTTCTCGTCTAGGACTCCTCGGGTGGTGGCACGAGTTTAGGCCGCCCAGCCTGGATAAGTGCACTAGCTATATACACGACGAACCGGTGGTAATGCTGGTCACTGAAGAACGGTAGCCGCACGATACACTATAAATGATAGACTATTACTTCACATTAGAATAAGTCGAACTCAACGATACTGCGTTAAACTCTGACACTTTAGCAATCTATTCGCACGCGGTTCTCAAGGCTCTATTCAGGGGCAAAGTTGCCCACTTCACTACACGTTGTCTCGTGGTGAAGGCATCAACGTTTTAGTGCTAAGTGCTGCTGTATCCACCTGCGCCGTATTTATACGTAAGGTGAATTATCTAGTGCCAACCTCAGTTCTGTCTCGTATTACTGCGCAGACTTGGACATGTTGAGACATGCCTTGGCGTTGCCTTTGAACTTGCCATTGGGGGTATGGTCGTTGGCGCCTAGGGGTCGCTGTCCAATAGGAGAACGAATATTATGGTCTGGTTTGTACCCAGGTAAAGGGATATTCCGTGTATATATACAAAGAATATACAAGAGATATCAAACGATATACAAATATTATACAAGGGATCTCAAGCAATAAATATATATATTCGGTTTAATCTGACCCTTTGTAACACTGCTCATCGGGAGCAGTTAAGTGCCTTGCTCAAGGGCACTTTGACCCGCTGCCGGGAGGAGCTGGTACTGAACAGGGAACCTTCCGATTACAAATCTGATTTACAGATGCCCAAATAATCAGATGTTTATCTCTGCAGTACTGATTAGACCTTTTAATTGCTCTTTAAGCCAGTAGGGAGTAACCAATCAAATGTTCACTGTCACAACCATATCCTCAAAGGGTTAACACAATATATTTGTTTGTGCATGCTTGTGTGTATGTGGAAGGTTTTGTCAAAGTACTGTTAGTGTTTTACCAGGCAGACATCCTATAGAGCAGCGGTGCTCAAACTACGGGGCGCGACCCAAAGTGGGGTCGTGGGTAAGTGACAGTGGGGTCACGCATTGGCAAGTAATTTTTTTTTTTTATTGAACTAAATATACCTCTTTTTATAAATGTGTATTGATAACATAGTGCTGTAATTACATTTTCTAATAAATATGCATGATCAACAACGTGTGCTTTTATTTTGATATTCCTTAATTCCACATTGAAATTACGCGATATATTAAGTGTGGGGTCGCCAAAAGAAATCCTAAATAAAATGGGGTTGTGGTATAAAAAACGTGTCAAACGTCTTTTTTTTTTATCTAAAATGTTGCCAAAAATCGGCAGATCCTCAAGGAAATAAAACTGACAAGCATGCTGGTCACATGTATTTGTTTACATTTGAAAGCGTTCACTTCTGCTTGGTCTCTTTGCTTTCTGCTCCTAGAAGTGTATCACTTTTCATGACCGGCAGAGGGAGACAGAGACCAGAGATGTGATCCTTCCAGTCATGTCGGCACCTGCCTGGAGTGAGTCCCAGAGATATTTCTTCATACATACTTGAGTTCCTACATTTGCAGCAAGAGAATAACAATAACAATAGTAGACGGAGGGTTGACGTTCATCCTCTCTGTCCATCCCATAATGCAATGCACACAGACACATCAGTGGTACAGAATGTAAACCTTCCAACTTGATCAGAATCTAAACGGTAAAATAATCTCTGTTTATTGTTGATTTAGTTCAATAATTCAGCAACAACAGAAATAGATTAGTTTTTTTTATTTGATCAACTCAGTTCCAGACAGTTACTTCTTTTTTCTTTTTGAAAATCCCCCATCATACTGCCTTTTAGTTTTAGATTAGATTAGATTCAAATGTGTCTTCATCATACAGCACAAGTACAGTACAACGAAAAGATGATCCAACCAGAGTGGAAATGTAACAGTAAGGTGCAACAGCAACAGCAATATACAATGTACAGGTGATTAAACTGGGTACAAAATATATAAATTAGTACTACTGAGTAATGGTGCTAATCAGATGTATGTACAGAGTTGTAGTATTAATATGTACAGTCAGTGATACAGGTATAAAGACACTATGGTAGTAGTAAGTCCTATACTGGCCAGCAGCGTAACTAGTAAGAGTAGGATATACAAAGTTGAAGTTCATGGTGAGGTTATGGTGATGTCATGGTGAGGTGTGAGGTTATGGTGAGGTTATGGTGAGGCGTGAGGTTATGGTGAGGTCATGATGAGGTCATGGTGAGGCGTGAGGTTATGGTGAGGTCATGGTGAGGTCATGGTGAGGTCATGGTGAGGTTATGGTGAGGCGTGAGGTTATGGTGAGGTCATGGTGAGGTTATGGTGAGGCGTGAGGTTATGGTGAGGTCATGGTGAGGCGTGAGGTTATGGTGAGGTTATGGTGAGGTCATGGTGAGGTCATGGTGAGGCGTGAGGTTATGGTGAGGTTCTGGTGAGGTCATGGTGAGGTCATGGTGAGACGTGAGTCTCCAGTAAGGTTAAATGCAATGAAAATTGTGATGTTGGTATAATAATCCAGAACTTTCCCGGTGAATCTCCCCTCTCTTCTCCTCTGTGTTCCCAAGTTGTGTTTCTATCCGAGTCTCTCCCTGTCTCTCACCCTCCCTCCTTCCTCTCTTTTTCTCATTATGCACCCCCCCTCTCTCTCTCTCTCTCTCTCTCTCTCTCCATCGGTCTGTCCTGGTGTGACTCATGCAGATCTGAGTCGAGGACACGTCTCTGTCTAGCTGCGGTGGCGAGCCAGTTTCTTATGTAACTCCGTCTTGCATGAATGATTCCATGGGGGAGGGGCGGCCGTGTGTGAGAAAGGCGTTTGTGTGCTTTATGTGTGTGTGTGTGTGTGTGTGTGTGTGTGTGTGTGTGTGTGTGTGTGTGTGTGTGTGTGTGTGTGTGTGTGTGTGTGTGTGTGCTTTATGTGTGTGTGTGTGTGGGGGGGGGTGGGGTGGGGGGGTGGGGGGGGTGTTATCATTATTAATAATATTGTTGTTGTTGTTGTTGTTGTTGTTGTTGTCGCTGTTGTTTTTATTACTATCACCATATCATCATCATCATTATTATTACTATCATATAATCCATGATAGGTAGGTATAATTATTATTAATATTTTTTAAATCTAAAGTGAACAACAAAGTTCCATTCTATTCTATTCCAACATAGTCGATGTGTGTGTGTCCGTGCATGTGCACTGCATGCGTGTGCAAATACACGACCCAATGATCTCCCTTACGTTCAGCGTAGCTGCACCGTGAAACAGAGGAGCTTCGTGACCTCATGAGGTCATGTAATGTCGCTCTGCTATTTTTTATCCTTCAGCTTGAAGCGTTTCTCCTTCTGTTGAGCGGAACATCCGTAATGGATGTCTCAGTTTGGCTGTGTATATCTCTGGGTGCCTTGTTTGTGTGTGTGTGCGTGTGTTTATTATGTCTCTCTCTCTCTCCCTCTTACATACACATGCACACAGAGACACACACACACACACACACACTGCCATGTTTCCATGTGTTGCGGCGACATCCCATAGACTTACATTAATTCCCAAATGCTTTACCATAACCTTGCACTGCATGCCTAACCCTAACCTTTACTTTAACCTTAACCTAACCCTTACCTTAACCCAGTGTTTCTCAAAGTGTGGGGCGCGCCCCCCAGGGGGGGGGGGGCGCAGAGGCATGACAGGGGGGGCCTTGAGATAAAAAAAAATTTAAATAAAAAAATTAAATTTACAATTATTTTTGGATTACAGAAAATTATCACTAAAGTTCTATCTGTTGCAGCTGCACTGTTCTCCATGAAAATACCATATTTGGATAAGTTTGACCATTTCTCAAAATCTGAAAATTATTATTTAATAAAACACAGAAAAGGATCACCAAGTTACTCTGGATAAAAAAAACCTTTACATACAACATTGAGACAAAGCTTCCTGACACATCTCCATCCAAACACTTGGAAGAGTGTGGTGCTGAGTACCAAGTATCTCATGATGCAGCAGTTAAGGTGTTGATACCATTCAGCACCACATATCTGTGTGAAGCTGGCTTTTCATCCATGACAGCTCTGAAAACAAAATATAGGGCCAAGTTGAGCCTTGAGGATGACATGCGTGTTGCCTCATCAAAGACTGACAGCAATAAATGACTGTTTGCTTATTTCCTATGTTCGCTTTGTAAATTCTCAGTCACTGAGTGAAGATCTGCTGTTTTGCAAATATGTCAAAAACAGAGCGACAGCTGATGAGCTCTTCAAAATGATTGACAGTTACCTGACAGAACATGGACTGAAATGGGAGAACTGTGTGGGCTTTTGCTCTGACGGTGCGCAGGCCATGGCAGGGAAAAGGAGGGGGCTACAGGCGCTCATAAAGGGAGTCTCGCCAAACGCGCAATGGACGCACTGTAAATTCACAGAGAGGCGCTAGCGTCAAGACAGCTTAGCCCTGAGCTGAATGAGGTTTTGACAGAAGTTATAAACGTGGTAAATTTCATCAAAACCCGACCCCTGAAAGCGTGCCTGTTCTCTGCGCTGTGTGAGGAGATGGGAGCTGACCATTCTGCAGTGCTGTTTCACAGCGAGGCAAGGTGGCTCTCGCGAGGGAAGGTGTTGTCGCGAGTCTTTGAACTACGAGAGGAGATTTGGATGTTCTTGGAGGAGGAGAGCATGCAAGAAGCTGCAAGCAAGTTCAATGATGAACAATTTCGTTGTTACAAGATGTCTCTATTTTTTTAAAAGCAGTCTTGAGTGTCTATTGAATTGTATTGCAATGTTACAAGATGTCTCTATTTTAAAAAAGCAGTCTTGAGTGTCCATTGAATTGTATTGCAATGTTACAAGATGTCTGTATTTTTTTAAAAGCAGTCTTTGAGTGTATTGGACTGTATTGTTATGTTGTTGCACAATTGCACAGTTGTAAAGTAGTTGCACAATTTGAAAGGTCACGATATTGGTGTTATTTCAATCAATTTAAACATGGCCCATTTCATGACTATTTTGTTGGGGCGAGGGGGGGGGGGGGGGGGGGGGGGGGGGCCCAAAATATTTTGGTCCGCCAAAGGGGGGCCTGACAGAATAAGTTTGAGAAGCACTGCCTTAACCCCTGAAACTAAAACAGAGATCATCACTTGTGGGGACAGTGGGCCTCACAATGGTAGAAAAACAAGGCCACACACACCATCTAAGCGCTGATGGACAGGGCTCAGTGGACGGTACCTGAAGTGACCCCTGCTGAACACTGCTGAACACCAGGACAGAGGACAGGAAGTCTGCTGAACACTGCTGAACACCAGGACAGAGAACAGGAAGTCTGCTGAACACTGCTGAACACCAGGACAGAGGACAGGAAGTCTGCTGAACGCTGCTGAACACCAGGACAGAGGACAGGAAGTCTGCTGAACGCTGCTGAACACCAGGACAGAGGACAGGAAGTCTGGAGGACAGGAAGTCTGCTGAACGCTGCTGAACACCAGGACAGAGGACAGGAAGTCTGCTGAACGCTGCTGAACACCAGGACAGAGGACAGGAAGTCTGCTGAACACTGCTGAACACCAGGACAGAGGACAGGAAGTCTGCTGAACGCTGCTGAACACCAGGACAGAGGACAGGAAGTCTGGAGGACAGGAAGTCTGCTGAACGCTGCTGAACACCAGGACAGAGGACAGGAAGTCTGCTGAACTCTGCTGAACACCAGGACAGAGGACAGGAAGTCTGGAGGACAGGAAGTCTGCTGAACGCTGCTGAACACCAGGACAGAGAACAGGAAGTCTGCTGAACACCAGGACAGAGGACAGGAAGTGACCAGAACACTGCTGAACACCAGGACAGAGAACAGGAAGTCTGCTGAACGCTGCTGAACACCAGGACAGAGGACAGGAAGTCTGCTGAACGCTGCTGAACACCAGGACAGAGAACAGGAAGTGACCCGAACGCTGCTGAACACCAGGACAGAGGACAGGAAGTCTGCTGAACGCTGCTGAACACCAGGACAGAGAACAGGAAGTGACCCGAACGCTGCTGAACACCAGGACAGAGAACAGGAAGTCTGCTGAACACCAGGACAGAGAACAGGAAGTGACCCGAACGCTGCTGAACACCAGGACAGAGAACAGGAAGTCTGCTGAACACCAGGACAGAGAACAGGAAGTGACCCGAACGCTGCTGAACACCAGGACAGAGGACAGGAAGTCTGCTGAACGCTGCTGAACACCCGGGACAGAGAACAGGAAGTCTGCTGAACACCCGGGACAGAGAACAGGAAGTCTGCTGAACACCCGGGACAGAGAACAGGAAGTCTGCTGAACACCAGGACAGAGAACAGGAAGTCGTCCATGATTCCATTTCCTCCAGCCCGGTGATGGGGACCCTGTAATGACCCCCTCCCTCTCCTGACCCCGGTAACCCCGATCACCTCTTTCCCTCTGTCCTCACAACGTTACAGCCTCAAGTCCCAGCGAGGTGCCGCACACAGGTAGCCTACATACAGACACACATATACACACACACACACACACATATACACACACACACACACATATACACACACACACATACAGACACACATATACACACACACACACATTTTAATACTTTATTTGGTTCCACAAATTATATTACATAAACAGGGAATCAGTGTGGTAACGAGGCACATGCTTATCAAAAGCGTCCAGTGCATCTTATGTCCCGACTGCAATAACGGTGGCAGTTACAACGGGTGTATGTGAGCTTAGATGTTAAAAAATCACGAGCGCATTCGTCTCACCACTGACACTTGGCAGCCACACACACACACACACACACACACACACACACAACACACACACACACACACACACACACACACACACACACACACACACACACACACACACACACACACACACACACACACACACTCACACACACACTCACAGTATATACCAGGGGCGTATCTAGACCCAGCACTTCAGTAGGGCACAGAAGGGCACCAACAACTACGAACATTCTATTGCATAATTTTACTATCTATTCTACTATTCTATTATTGCACTGTATTATTGGTGTGCAAACCAGTCAACTTAGAAAAAAAAAAGAGCCTTATACAAATCACGAAAAAAAATCCCACCAAAAAAAAAAAAAAAACAAAATCAAAGCGAAGTAAAAAATATTATAATAATTATTTGATCATGTTAAATGATCATTTGATCATGTTAAAAAAGGGAAAATAAAAAACATTTGTTAAAAAAAAAAAACATTTTTTTTTTTTTTTTTTTCATCACTGGGGCACAGATGATCATCACTAGGGCACGTGCCCTAGTGATAGTGGTCTAAATACGCCTCTGGTATATACTAGTACATGCATCCATACATACCAACCTAACGCTACATACATAAACATACATACTGCACAGACATACATAGCTAAATGAAAAGAAATAAAGAAATACACACACACATTTTTCATTTAGAAAGTGAGTTTAGTAGGAGAAAATACAATTTTAAACATCAGTTTGCACGTACCACACTTAAACAGATGTGTCCTTCAGTTATTGGTGTAAAGTTATGGAATTCTCTCCATAGCGAGCTTAAGGGATGTAACAGTGTTTATCAATTCAAAATTTTTTATAAAAAAAATATATTTAGTCAGTATGAAAATCAAAATGTGATCTGAATAGTGAGATATTTTTTTCTTCTCTTCTCTTTCTTTTCTTTTTTATTCTTTATCATTATTATTATTATTTACATTTTTCTTGTTTAACTGTGGATTGTGTTTCTTTTATAATGGTATAAATGATTATTTGTGTAAATAAGGTTATACGCCGACCATTAAGAAAATACATGTTAGTTTAGGAATAAGGGGCAGGTAATTATAAGATTTATTCTTCTTCCTGCTCCTTTTGTCCATGGAATGGCTATTTATGATTTTTTAATGAAGAAACTATGATTGTATTATTCCATGTGGCAAATAAAACTCTGAACTGAACTGAACTGAATCCACACGTTTTTTGACTGGAAGTAAACAGATGAAACACTTCAAGAATGTTAGTGAATATACCTCAAATAGATATGGTTGATATGGCTTCAAGCATAATGTAAATTGTATGACTGTAGGCATATCTGTGTCTGTATATATATACGTGCACTAGAAGAGCCCTTCAGAGTGTGGCTATAGATGCTCGCTGGGCTGCAGCTGGGATGACATGTTATGGATGTGTTAATTCAGAAACACGTTTCACTGTCATGTCTGCTGCCTGGCCCATCCAGTAATAGGCCTGTTTTAATTAGCCATTAGTGAACACATTCCCCAGGCCACAGATATGAGAGGGGTGTGTGTGTGTGTGTGTGTGTGTGTGTGTGTGTGTGTGTGTGTGTGTGTGTGTGTGTGTGTGTGTGTGTGTGTGTGTGTGTGTGTGTGTGTGTGTGTGTGTGTGTGTGTGTGTGTGTGTGTGTGTGTGTGTGAGAAGAGGAGGAATGTGTGTCTTGTGTGTCTGTGTGTGTATGGGCTCTACATTTGTAGGCATGATAGGATTGTGGATCTGATTGCAGACAGTGTCAGTTCCACCCTCGGGTCACCTGCAACAGTGCTGTATAAGCACACCAGTGTGAAGCCATGTACTGTATGTTCAATCTGCGTAGTGACAATTCACCGTTCTCTGATATTTCAGCAAACACCCCTGATGTTGTTGATGTTGTTGTTGTTAATGAGAATAACAGAGAGGTTCTCATTCTAGAAGTTGGCTGTACGTTTGACTACAGTCTAAAAGAAGCCTTTACAACCAAAATGTTGAAGTATCAACTGTTAGAGCATACCATATCACAACTGGGCTACAACTGTAAACTTTTAGTCTTCATATTTGGAAGCCTGGGTCATGTTCATAAGTTGGGTGTTAGAGGCCTTCAGATGGCCGGTCTTCCGAAGGGAAGAGCCAAACAATTAGCAAGATATTGCTCAGTGTCAGCAATTATTGGCAGCCGTGCAATTTGGAGAAGACGCTGCTATCTGTACCCATGAGCTGTGTGTTGATTGTCAGGTTCATCATCCTATGTGTGTAACTTTGGTTGCCATTGTCAATTTGGGCACGAATGTAACAGAATAACCCACAATGTACAATTGCACTGATAATATTTGTGATATATATTTTAGACATTGTATTTATGTGAACATAATGTTAAATAAAGATTCTAAATGTGTGTGGAGGAGGAATGTGTGTTTGTGTGTGTGTGTGTGTGTGTGTGTGTGTGTGTGTGTGTGTGTGTGTGTGTGTGAGTGTGTGTGTGTGTGTGTGTGGAGGAGGGATGTGTGTTTGTGCGTGTGTGTATTGTATGTGTGTATGTGTGAATGTGTGTGAAAAGGGGGTAGTGTACATACTGTATGAGAGAAAAGGAGGGAGAGAGAGTGAGATAGTGTGTGTGTGTGTGTAGGAGGAATATGTGTGTGTGTGTGTGTGTGTGTGTGTGTGTGTGTGTGTGCGTGTGTGTGTGTGTGTGAAGGAGGAATGTGTGTTTGTGTGTGTACATGTGTACTGTATTTGTGTATGTGTGTGAAAAGGCGTAGTGTACATATGAGAGAGAAAGGAGGGAGAGAGTGTGTGTGTGGTGTGTGTGTGTGTGATGGGATCAGAGAGATGTGGGCTCGTGGACAGACTGCTAAGAAGGGGAAGTGAAGTGAAGATGCTTCTCTCTTGTGAGTCTTATTATTGTACTGAGACACAATGGCTGCCGGGACCCCGACTACATGCTGATGGCCCCTGTTAGGACGAAGAGCCAGGCCAGATGCTGAGGTTAGAGACCTGTTAGGACGAAGAGCCAGGCCAGATGCTGAGGTTAGAGACCTGTTAGGACGAAGAGCCAGGCCAGATGCTGAGGTTAGAGACCTGTTAGGACGAAGAGCCAGGCCAGATGCTGAGGTTAGAGACCTGTTAGGACGAAGGGCCAGGCCAGATGCTGAGGTTAGAGACCTGTTAGGACGAAGGGCCAGGCCAGATGCTGAGGTTAGAGACCGGTTAGGACGAAGAGCCAGGCCAGATGCTGAGGTTAGAGACCTGTTAGGACGAAGGGCCAGGCCAGATGCTGAGGTTAGAGACCTGTTAGGACGAAGGGCCAGGCCAGATGCTGAGGGTAGAGACCTGTTAGGACGAAGGGCCAGGCCAGATGCTGAGGTTAGAGACCTGTTAGGACGAAGAGCCAGGCCAGATGCTGAGGGTAGAGACCTGTTAGGACGAAGAGCCAGGCCAGATGCTGAGGGTAGAGACCTGTTAGGACGAAGAGCCAGGCCAGATGCTGAGGGTAGAGACCTGTTAGGACAAAGGGCCAGGCTAGATACTGAGGTTAGAGACCCAAGCTCCAGCCATAACGCTGACGTATAGTAGTGAGAAGAGAGAGAGCTGAACAAAACAGGTTGGTGTTCAGTGGACAGAGAAACATTCATTACGTAATTCATTCAATCTTCAACTTGAAAAATCATTGAGGGCATCTGTTCTGTGTGTTTTTCCGTTGGGTTGATCTCTTTTCCTGGAGGGGAAACCCTTGCGAGCACAAGGGGAGAACATGCAAACTCCACACAGAAAGGCCCGGGAGATACCTCCCACCTGGCAACCGGGCAACCTGGTCCCCAAGCGGGAATCGAACCCAGGACCTTCTTGCTGTGAGGCGACTACACCACCGTGCCGGAAAGGCATGTCCTCCTTTCCAATGACGTTGAACATACAAACATAATAAATAATACAATAAACAATACGATATACAATAACTGAAATCATATAATAATAATAATAATAATAATAATGTGTACAATCAATTAAAACAATTACAGGTTATGGTGGAATGGTTGGTGCTCAAGGATCTAAAGTAAACTGACCAAAGGTGTCAGGAGCACAGAAGCTAAAAGCAGACGTCCCAAGTTCAGTACAAACTCTAGCTGCTTTTAGTGTGAGTTAATCATTGGAACGGGTCCAGACGTTCACTCCAACATAAGTAAGATAAATTGGGAAATCTCCAATTATGGATTTATATAGAAACAGATGCCAATGTAAATGTACGTTTTTAATCAAGCCGGATACCAAGGTATTTATATTCGGATATACTCTCTCAATGTCAAACCCATTCACAGTAGAAATATGCAAGTCATTGCGGACAAAACTTTAGAAAACAACATATATTTTGTCTTACTAGCATTTAGCACCAATTTGAGACTACATATTGCAAAGCATTAAAACAGAGGTGCAGACACATACTGTACTGGCCAGTTTCACAGAATCAGCGATACAATAGAATAGAATAGAATATAATCTTTATTGTCATTGTTGGTACAACGAAATTGAGTTTAGAGCATCACCACTGGCATACAAACATACTGAATATAGCATGTACAAAATAATAATATCAATAATATAATATCAATGTCAAATGTCATATCAATGTCAAAATAATAATATCAATAATATAATATCAATCAATGTCCCAAGTGCAATAGTGCTAGTGCAAATAAATAGTACAGTGACAGTCCAGTTAAGTTAATGGATGGAGGGGGGGGGGGGGGGGGGGGGGGGCGTTGGCTTGCAATGGATGGAATAGTGTATAGTGCAGCAATGCAAGTCCGGTTCACAGTTATTGTTGTAATGTAGAAGTGGGAGTTATGTCACCGGGGGTTGGGGATGGGGGGTGCGAGGGGGGTGCGGGGCGGCAAGTTGATCGCTGAGCAGCCTGACAGCCCGTGGATAGAGGCTGTTGGTCAGTCTGCTAGTACCGGACTGGATGGATCTGTACCTTCGACCAGAGGGCAGCAGTTGAAAAAGATGGTGTGCTGGGTGGTACTGCCCTGTAGGATGTTATTCACACGACGTAGGCAGCGGGAGGTGAAGACTGTGGAGATAATTAGGGATGCACCGATCCAACTTTTTCAGTCCCGATACCGATACCTGACTTTGGGTATCGGCCGATACAGAGTACCAATCCGATACCCATTGTTCAATTAATAAACTGTATGCCTCACTGTGTGGAAGAGACTGGGATCATTCTTTTGTGCAAGGCAACATCAGGCTTGACTTAAAACATTACTTTCCTAACTTAGTGAAACTAAATGTAACAAATTAACACATAGATATAAATGTACTGAATTGTTATTGTACATTTTTCTTTTTCTTTTTAAATATCCAATATATATATATATATATATTTTTTTTACCGATACCCAATCCTGTTACGATACGGTAAGGTGGCGGTAGAACCCAAGGCAGCAGGATGAGAGTAAGCAGGGAGACGGTGACGATGAGGCAGGAGTCGACGGTCACGATTTAAAGAGCCTTTACTAGCAACGTCAAATGTACATACAAGCATAAACAATAGGCACAGCCGCGCTGGCACTAAATACAAAACAAAACCTAACCAGAAGACGGACTAAACACACGAAATAAAAGATGACAAAACAGAATACTAATATACACTTACTTTAGACAGAACACAACGACAAGGACGGCGTTTGACACAGACATCACAGGAACAGGTAACAAGGAGGAATGACTCCACAACCAGGTGAGGACAACCCACACTTAAATAACAAGACTAATTACTAATTGACCACAGCTGGCAAGCCAGTCTTAAAACAATACATAAACCACAATACAACCAGACAGGAAACCCACATCAAACAAGGGGAGGGAAAGTTAACAACAGCACACACCATGACACCACATTAATCATACTATTAATTATAGTCAATACATTAGTCAACAACATGTTTACAGTGCTGGCCTGCACCGTCTGCGGGTGACCACTAGAGGGTGGTAGGAGACCATTGTTCACATCATGTCTGTGGTGTTGACTCTCCCAGGCTTGAGCTGACCTGGGAGTGTGACACAATCCAGCTATTTTAGTGATATCCGGGCCGATATCCGATATCAATATCAGATCGGTACATCCCTAACAATAATGTCACCCGACAATATTATTAATATAGATGATAAATAAAACAGGGCCCAGGATTGATCCTTGCAGGACACCTTTCGTAATGGCTAGAAACTGATTTGGCAATTCCTGTTTTCACACATTTAAGTCTCTCAGACAAGTAACCTTTGAACCAATTGCAAGCATTTGTGTCAAAGCCTATTAAACTACAACCACGGATGAGCTCACCAGAAGCCCCGTTTCTGGGCCCTCTCAGGGCCCCGTCAGTCTGTCACAAGCTTCTCCGGTCAGAAGCACCAGCTGACTCACTTTATTGGTGATCAGTTCTTTCCTCCAGAAAAACACACATGTCCACTCATTCACACACACACTCGTCAATTAATCACCTAACCCATGTATTTCTCTTCAATGAAAACCACTTTAGGTTTAGAGAAACCCCAAATTTTCCTCTAAATCCGAACGCAAACACACACACACACACACACACACACACACACGACACTCCAACCAACACCACCCACCCATCCACCCACATAACATATGTCCCTCCCCCTTCTTCCACAACCTCCACATGTCGACCCAAAAGTAACACCATTGCTGATTGGCTGTGGCGAGCGCTGGCCAGAGTCTGCAGAGAGAGGAGAGACGGGGGATTAAGGCTAATTAGCAACAAAAAGCAAACAGGGACAACAGTGATCACCACCACAAACCCACGCCTCTCCTAATTAGCACTGTTTACTGTTTTAAGTGCCATTGTAATGTAGACACAATATACAGCAACACACAGGGAGCCACCAGATACTGTATTAAGAGACAGACACACCTTGCATTCATACACACCCACACCCACACATCTGGGTCACATTCAAATGCAGGGCATGTACACCATGTAGATATTATACACACACACACCATAGGAACATGGCGCTTCTGAGGAGGGCGTTCTCCGCGGAAATGTCAGCCTCTGCGTCTGTCCCTATTGTTTGAAGAATAAAGCGGAAATCAAGCCAACGAGAGGCGCTCCTCTACCGTACTGTAGTTCTGGGGAGTTCGGGTACAAATGGGAATAATACGGTAATAATATGATGCAATACGATATAATACGGTATAATATGGTGTAATGTGATATAATACAGTATAATACAGGTATAATACGGGTATAATACAGGTATAATATGGTATAATACAGGTATAATATGTGTATAATACAGTAAAATACGGGTATAATACAGTAAAATACAGTATAATACAGTATAATACAGTCTAATATGGGTATAATAAAGTATAATATGGTAATAATACGGTATAATACGGATATAATAAAGTATAATATGGTAATAATACGGTATAATACAGTATAGTTTCCAAGTTTCAAGTTTCTTTAATAGTTGTCATACAGAAGTACAGAATACTTTCATACAAAATGCTTCTTACTGTTACGCTCCAGAGACTGTGCTAGACAAGATAGTATCAAATAACATAGTATAGCATGTAATTTAGAAGTAGAAAATGAGGTCACAGTGTTCAGTATAGACATATGTACAATGTTCGATGCAGAATAGACGTAACTGAGTTACCATATAATATACAATACTATGCAGTGTACTAATGTACAGTACTATATAGTGCAAAGCAGAAATGGGATGAGGTACAATTTAGGTACAATTTACAGTAAGGTGTACAAGTTGTAGTGCAATCCTTCATCAATAAATATAAAGTGTGGGGAGTGGGTGCTACAGTGTGTTTGTTTAAAGTGAGTGTGTGCTATAAAGTGTGTGGAGTGGGTGCTACAGTGTGTTTGTTTAAAGTGAGTGTGTGCGTGTGGATGTGTGTGCTATGTGCGTTTGATGGTTGTTGTTGTGTAGTGTTCATTGTTCGTTTAGCAGCCTGATGGCCTGGGGATAGAAGCTTCTTCTGAGTCTTTCTGTGCTCGCCTTGAGACTCCGGTATCGCTTGCCTGACCGCAGCAGTTCAAAGAGGCAGTTGTTCGGGTGACTGGAGTCTTTAATGATTCTCTTAGCCTTGCCCCTGCCTTGCCCCTGCAACGCTATAATATGGTAATATAGTTCTGCTCACTCACTGATCGTGGACCCGCCTCAACCACCTGCATGAAAAGCGTATCGATCACCATACAGAGCACAAACATTAGTGATCAGATGATTGATGATGTCATTTATGAATTTCTTTGGTGTCTTTGGAGGCAAACGTGTCTGATGTGTCGGTGATCCTGAAGGCCTGCCACACACACACACACACACACACACACACACACACATGCACATACATACACACACACACACATTCACACACACAGTATACACAAACACATGCACATACATACACACACACACACACAATATACACAAACACTCACACATGCATATACATACACACACACACACACATATTCACACACACAGTATACACAAACACATGCACATACATTCACACACACACACACACACACACACACACACACACACACACACTCACGCACGCATACTGTATACATACACACACACGCACATTCACACACACACACACACACACACACACACAAACACACAGAGCCTGGAGCCACGCTGGAGAGGTCACTATAAACTGGGCCAAATCAATGTGATTAAGGCCCTCAAATCAATATCGCCTTTATATTAGATTTACTCACTCTCCCCTCCGACAGCGCTGAGTCAGCAGGAGGAGAATTAAGAACAGTGGGCGTGCGAGAGCCGGAATTAGCAGAGATCAAACGCTACGTGTCGGCAGACTGGGGACAAGCTCTATAAATCTTTAAGATCACATCAGGTCTAATAATGTCATCGTCTCTTGATGGAGGAGCCAAGGAGTGGTCGAGTAACAAGATGTGTCATGGTGGAGTGATGATGGGATGTTCGGTTGTACCATGGTAGCATCCAATTCAACTCATGGTGCAGTACCATTGGTTTTTGGTTAGGTAGTGACCAAAAAAACAAGGGTACTTTTTTAGTTGAGAAAAGGTCCATCTATACTTAAAGGAACACGTCAACATTATGGGAAATGCACTCTCCAGAGTCGGACAAGAAGATAGATATCAATTTCAAAAAAGCTATCCGGATTCAAGGTAGCCTATAGCGCAAATTAATGGAAGACTAGCTAGATTTGTCTTATTTTAAAACCAGGGACAAGTATAGAGAAACAATAGGAATTTTCCATTGGTTCCCCCAGCCCACGTGACCATTTCGAGCATTTCCTGGCTATAGGCTAGACGCTCAGTGACAGATTTATATCTACCGCGGATTGACTTCATTGTCTTCATTCGGAAAAGACCGATCTACATATTTAAAGATTCTAGGCTTTACTTCCATACACTTCCACCCAGCCTGTGGGCGACGGAGGGAGGAGAATCTCCCGATTCAGATACAATTTAAAGAGAGTCTTTATCACAAACGGTTCCAAAGATATTTAATGTTTTGCAAAACATGTCTCCACGCAACACTGGGCTTTAGGGGGTTAAGGACTCTTGGTTTCTCTAATGAGGACATATCAAGCCCAGACCCAGATATGAATGTCCTTCAAATAACTCAATGTTTTTACTTTGGTTTTGGCAGTAAATTGCCTTCATGGAAGTTGAGTTAACTCAAGACAGAAGAAAGACACCTCAACTCAGGATTCTATAATGAAGTGAGAACTGTTTATTCACCAGATCTGGGAAGCACTTTCTTCTACAGACCGCAGTGTGTATGAATACTTGATTCACAATGACAGTACAGGCTTTTGTAGGAAAAGGAACATGGAAAGGAACAAAATCAACCAATAAGCGCATACAAAAATGTATACATCAGATAACATTCTACAATAAACACCACAAACACTCCAAACATCCCAGCCACAGGAAGAGAATGCATGAGGCACTTGTTAGATTTACTGCAGACAAACTAACATAGAGGATTGTTTAAAGTAATGGAACACACAACTTATTTAAGAGGATCATACTCTCTCTTTGTCAGATGTAAAAACCTGTGATGGATTCCATTGCCTATACCCCCCCCCCCCCCCCACTAAACCCCATGTGAGACCTAATGTCAGGCAGCCACCCTGGCACAGATGAACAGGGCAGGCACACATACAGTAATGATTAACTGTTTCAAAGGGAAGGCAATACATACAAACACATTTCTCTTCACACAGAGTTCTCAAGTGTAATAATGAAGCATCACTGGTTGTCATCGTTGCAAAAGTGATATAAACACATCACTGACCACAATGTGTTTTGCAAAGCACAAAGTAATTTACTGAACGAATTTACTAAACCCTGTTACTAACCCGACACTATGCATCAGGGACATCTGGGAAGGACTGTTCGTGCATTATGTCACAGAGAGGAGATAATCATTTCATGCTGTCAGAGAGAGAGAGAGAGATAGAGGGTGGAGAGAGAGAAAGAGACAGAGAAAAGGGTGGAGAGAGAGAGATAGTTGAGAGAAAGAGACAGAGAGAAGGGTGGAGAGAGAGAGGCAGTTAAGAGAAAGAGACAGAGAGATGGGTGTAGAGAGAGATAGAGCGACAGTTAAGAGAAAGAGAGAGAGATGGGTGTAGAGAGAGAGAGTTAAGAGAGACAAAAAAGGGTGAGAGAGACAGTTGAGAGAAAGAGACAGAGAGAAGGGTGGAGAGAGGCAGTTAAGAGAAAGAGACAGAGAGATGGGTGTAGAGAGAGAGCGACAGTTGAGAGAAAGAGACAGAGAGATGGGTGTGGAGAGAGAGACAGTTAAGAGAAAGAGAGAAGGGTGGAGAGGGAGAGAGACAGTTAAGAGAAAGAGACAGAGAGATGGGTGGAGATAGAGACAGTTAAGAGAAAGATACAGAGAGAAGGGTGGAGAGAGACAGTTAAGAGAAAGAGACAGAGAGAAGGGTGGAGAGAGAGAGAGAGAGAGACAGTTAAGAGAAAGATACAGAGAGATGGGTGGAGAGAGAGACAGTTAAGAGAAAGAGACAGAGAGAAGGGTGGAGAGAGAGAGAGAGAGAGACAGTTAAGAGAAAGAGACAGAGAGATGGGTGGAGAGAGACAGTTAAGAGAAAGAAAAGAGACACAGTAATGTGTATTGGGGGCAACAGTGGCTCAGGAGGTAAATAAGTCGTCTGGTAATCAGAAGGTTCCCGGTTCGATTCCGGCTCCTCCTGGCAGCATGTCAAAGTGTCCTTGAGCAAGACACTTAACCCCTAACTGCTCCCGATGAGCAGGTCGCCTCCGCCGTCGGTGTGTGAATGTGTGAGTGAATGGATGAATGTGAGGCATAAGTTGTAAAGCGCTTTGGATAAAAGCTGTTATATAGATGCTGTCCATTTACTACACTGGCTTTGAGAGAAAACAGCGAGTTTCCAAAGAGAAAACAGCATTTTCTTGATGGAGTAACTAAGATAAATAGAACAAAAATAATATATACTGCATATATATATAATAATATAATATGTATATGTAATGTAATGTTCCAGTATGGCAACACATTTGAAATAGGTCCTGCTGTGTTTCCGTATACATTTCTCACAAGTGTGTGTTTCATATTTCAACGACAGCCTGTTTGAATTATTCGGGTATTCATGGTAATTCCATCACACACATCTTAGTCGGCAAACAACACGTGATTATCATTAAATGACAACTGTGAGCTTTGGCATTGTGTCACATATTGTTTCGCACGACACGTCATTGCAACATGTATTCATTACTATTATTGCAACACTCATCATGTGGGCCTCAGCGGTCTTTGGTGTTCTGAGCAATGTACCCCAGCCAACCACACTCTACGTTGCTTCCAACTATGAGATTCAGGGCTTTACGATACAATACATCCTGTATTGTAAGTCACCCCAAACATACATTTTATGATGCCCAGGGCGTCAGGATGTGGTGATGTTCAGTCACACTGTGATCTGAATCAAATTCCCATACAGGGCTAACAAAACAAAGTGAGCACTGCTTTCTTGCATGTTCTCCTAGGAACTGTGGTCACCACAAGATCAATGTTGTTGGCTGACGCTTTTATCCAAAGTGACTTACAAGTTCTGTACAACAAGTCAGCAGGGTAAGTTCCTCAGATAACTTACTGAGGAAAACAAAAACAAACCCTGTGAACTTTGGAATTTACTCAACAATCAACTAGGCTGCAGTAAAAAAACTAAAAACCAGATTTACAATTTATTTTAAATTTTTTATCCTTTATTTATCCAGGAATGTCCCATTGAGATACAAGATCTCTTCTTCCAGGGAGTCCTGACCAACACGGCACACAACAAGTTTCAACATAAAACAGGGCATTAAACAAAAAACATACAATTCAAATATAAATACAGAAGGCCATTTGTGCAGTGGCAAGGAGCATAATCAGATCAGCAATAGCATCAGGTAAAACAGTTACATGTTTCATAAAGGGCTAATCGTAGCATACCTTTAAAAGCATTCACAGTAGGAAGTGCTTCTAGACAAAGTTTTACTTGCAGCGTATTCCATAAAAAGGGAGCATAGTGGGAGAATGCAGCTTTACCAAGCTCTGACTGCATCAAAGGAACATTTAAAAGCATCCCATTTGCGGCTCGTCTGGTATTAAAAAAGCAAGTATAAAAGGACAGAAGTCTGGAGATATATAAGGGCAGCTTACCTAGCAATGACTTAAGGATAAAAATCAACATGTGTGATTGTCTTCTTTGGTACAGAGAGGACCATCCTAATGACTGATACAAAGTGCAGTGGTGGGTGCGAGAGCCTGCACCCGTTACAAAACGTATGGCAGTATGGTACGCAGAATCCAGCTTTTTAAGCAGGGAGGAAGGAGCATGCATATAGATTACATCACCATAGTCTAATACAGGAAATCAGAAAATCGCCAGGTTTTAACATTAGAATAGGAGATACTGTTCTCACAGACAAAACATCTGTGAAATATCTCGGTTGCGTCCTGGAAAACAGCTTATCAGGGGAAAGCATGGCTCACCAAGCACTTACAAAGATAAATAACAGGACTAGATACCTAGCCAGAATCTCTAATTTTTTAGATCAGTCAGCGATGAAGATTCTTGCTGGAGCTCTCATACAGTGTCACTATGACTATGCGTGTGGCTCCTGGTACAACAGTGCCCCCAAAAGTCAGAAAATAAAACTACAGACATCACAAAACAAGCTAATCAGGGTAATACTAAGGCTACCTGCTCGAACCCACCTTGACCCATCTCACTTTGAGGTCATGAGATGGCTTAAGGTGGAAGACAGAGTAAACCAGATAGGGATGTGCCTAGTTCACAGAATAGTGCATGGGGTAGTGCCAGTGTACTTTAACAATTACTTCAACAGAATCAGAGACACCCATGCTTACCAAACAAGGCGCAGCTCAACTGACTTTGTGCCAGTCAGATTCAGGAGCTGTATGGGGAAGGAGTCATTTTTATATTCAGCAGCTGTCTATTGGAATAGTCTGCCCAGTGAACTGAAAACCATAGACAGTGCCGTTAGATTCAAGTCCAGCCTGAAGACATGGCTCAAAAGGGACTATACCTAGACACTTAGCTTAAGGCACCCTTGCATGTTGTATGAGTCTGTATGTATATAAATGTTAAATGGTATATGTGATGTGTTGTGATGTCACGTTTTGTATGATGCATGTGTTAAGCATCACATTCCCCCACCCCCCTACAAGGACCACAATGGAAATAAGCTCTGAGCTTTTTTGTGTTACATCCTTGGCAGTATATCCCGACTGTGCTCTTCTGTCACATGTTTATTTTTTATATTGTCAAATAAAGTCATTCATTCATTCATTCAGGCAGAAAGGAACTCTGCACAATTCTCTTCCTGGCTTCAGACGAGAAACATTTCTTTAACCGGAAGAAAAAGCCCAGCTTAGGTCTAAGTTTTCTCAGTAGGTTCCCAATATGAACATCAAAGGCCATCTTTTCATCAATCCATATGCCCAGATATTTATAGGATGCTACTTTGTCAAGGCATGTCCCTTCCAGTGTCAGAATCGGAAGGACAGCTGTATTAGCTCGAGAGCGAGAGAAGGTCATGTACTTGGTCTTTTTTGCATTAAGGACCAGTCTTAGCCTTAGCAAGGAGTGTTGTAGTGTATTAAAAGCATCCTGTAGAAGCTTTATGGCCTGAGTTAAAGAGGAAGCCACTGTGTAAACAACTGTATCATCAGCGTATAAATGAAAACGTGCTGGGTTTATCCCATTTCCTAGTTCATTTATAAAGATGGAAAATAAGACAGGGGCCAAAATAGAACCTTGTGGAACACCTTTGTTTACAGTAAGAGCAGCTGAGGTATAATCTTCTACTGAAACACACTGAGTTCTTTCAGATAGATAGTTTTTAAACCAGCTCAAAGCCATTTTACCAAGACCTATGCAGCCAAGCCTCTGCAGTAGCAATGCATGATCCACAGAATCAAAAGCTTTAGACAGATCAACATAAAGACAGAAAACACTCATCACAGACAAGCTGGATGTGGCTAATTACTTAAACATTTTCTTTACAAACATAGCCACAACACTGGTTAATAAACTACCCTCCCACTCAGGGCATTGTGGGGTAGAACACATCCTAGCCTTCTACAAAAACATAGGGGTCCGCAAAGACGACTTCAAACTCGAAATGGTAACAACAGGTGAGGTACTCAAAAAACTGAGCGCCCTCCAACCTAACAAGGCCACTGGCCATGACCATATCCCCTCCAAATTCCTCAGAGACTCAGCAGCCACCATCACCCCAGTCATCACCCACATAATAAACCTCTCCATAAAACAGGGATTTTTATGGGAAGACTTCAAAATGGCTAGAGTGACCCCCCTGCACAAAAAAGGCAGAAAATTAGACCCAGGCAACTACCGCCCTATTTCTATTCTTACCTCCATCTCGAAATTTATGGGGGAAAAAAAACAGGTCAAAAAGTACCTTGCAGAAAAAAAGCGAATCTACGAATTCCAATCTGGCTTCAGAACATCCCATTCCACTAACACATGCCTTCTCTATTTGAACGACTACATCAAACAAGAGGTGGACGTGGGCAAATACTGCGGCATGGTCATGCTGGACCTCCAAAAGGCTTTCGACACTGTCAATCACAACATTCTGATTAACAAGCTAAAAGCAATTGGTTTTGATAGTTCATCAGTGAGCTGGATGCAATCCTACCTGGAGGGGAGAGAACAGATGGTGGAGGTGAACGGTACACTGTCCCCCCCACAAGGAAGCATACTAGGACCGTTACTGTTCCTAATTTATGGAAATGACATGTCATCAGCTTGTGACTGCAACTTGTTCCTGTTCGTGGACGACTCAGCCCTGCTGGTCTCTGACAGGGACAAGTTGCAGGTTGAAAAAGCCCTCAGCTCTGAACTCGGCAGAATCTGCACCTGGCTCACTGATAACAAACTATCATTACACCTGGGTGAAACAGAGTCCATTCTCTTTGGATCAAAATCAACAAACTCACCAATGCCATGGCTTCTCTGTTACAGTGGGTGACAATATTGTCACAAGGAAAGATGAAATTACTTACCTGGGTTCCATCCTAGAGGCAAATCGTTCCTGTGACAAAATGGCAACCAATGTAATCAAAAAAGTCAACCAACGAACAAGATTATTGTACCGGATCTCCTCTCTGGTAAACAAGAATACCTTGAAGACTCTAACAGGAGCACTCATTCAAGGGTACTACGACTATGCATGCACCTCATGGTACCAAAGCACCTCAAAGGCCCTAAAAACAAGACTACAAACATCACAAAACAAACTGGTCAGACTACTGCTTGACCTTACTCCTAAAACCCACCTTACCACTGCCCATTTTGACAACCTAGGATGGCTTAGAGTAGACGACAGAGTACAGCAACTTGCAATGGGCCTGGTCTACAAGATACACTACACCACTAAGATACCCATGTACATGTCGAAATACTTCCCAAAAGTCAGTGAATTCCACGACCACAACACCAGAGGGAGTTCCACAAATCATGTTCAACCCAAATTCGGCTCAAACAAGGGACTAAACACGTTTCGCAATTATGCCACAACAATGTGGAACGGCCTACCCACAGCCGTAAAAGGATGTGAATCCCTACCCTCCTTCAAACCCACTCTCAAAGAGCACCTACGGGTGACTGCAATTAGAAACTGGCCCTGGTAAATGCCCAAACCACCCCCCCCCCCCCCCCCACCACCCAACCCCCTCCAATGTACAGTTTCTTCCCCTTCGAATGTATATATTTTATAAGATCTTTCTCTTAAACAGTACTGTATATTGTGTAAATGTCTTGTTGTATGTCATAAATCTTTTTGATGAAACAATACTGTATATCTGTATGTCATATATGTCTTGATGAATAAAAAATGGGGGACCCTGATGTAAACAAGGCAAAAGTATTTTTCTGGTCTGAATCCTCTTAACAATTGTTTGTTTTTTTGATGACCCCCGGAGCTTGGATAGGAGTGGGTCTGAGGCGGCTAGAAGGGGTCGCAGAGCGGAGGGGTCTTGAGGGTGTGTGTAGCTAGAGACCATTGACCGGAGGTAGGAGGGAGCCGTTCCTTTCCCTGCACAATATTTTAGAAATGTATTTGAACGATAAACCCCTTGAGATATGCTCTCATTTTCGAGGGGGTCCTTACACATTCGGGGCCATTCGATTTCCCCATCTAGCTATAGCACGGCCAGGTTTTCATTACATAGTTTCACTGTGAGTCACGTTGTTTGTAGAGCTAAATCTATATTTTATATTATAGCTATGGATACAATACCATGGTCATTTGACAGTAACTATCTTCCGTTCAAGGAATGATCTGGGCTAATTCCTGGGAGGCTGGCTATAGGGCGCAACGTGAATTCTACTAAACCAATTGGCGTTTCGTCCCTGGACACTCTATTATTTTCAAATCAAATGCATATGATAGGTATTATGTTTCATCATGAATGCATGAAAGGGGGGGGGGGTCGTTTCAGGGGGATGGGTATGAAAACCATGCACGATCAAGCTGAAATTGACGTCAGATTGTCCTTACCTGTGGTCGGTGGTATTCCAAAAATAACATTCCAATTATCTGATCGCCATCTGGTCCATCCTATGCCCATCTGGTCCACGACATAACCCACCACAACATATGGATCGGGGGTCCCGAAAACGATTCAATGCGATCGAGTGAAGCCCTAGGTTTCCGATTACTAGAAAAGTCCGTCCAGAGACATTTGAGTGTTACACCCGGTCTGGAACAGGGTTTACTGCACTCTCGATACTGCCTACTAGCAGGATCTGGCCGGTACTGCACCTTCTGAGTCCCAGTATGCCTTTTAACGGCAACATAAAACCCTGACATTGAATAGGATATTAAAATCGAAAAAAAGGGAAAATCCAAAACGTATATATACGTTGGCCGTTAACGCCTGGTTTTCCGTTTTACCGGCTGAATGCCACCATCGGCGCCAATGTTAACGTTAATATCGCCTAATCTATGTTTTAAATTGTGTCTAATCTGCCCATCGCATTATCAAAGACTATTTTCCAGTCAGTGCTGTCAAGGCAGATTGTTTTTTTATCGCGTCGTTTCCGTTTCAGAGCAGTTAGAAAAGCCCCCGTTTTGATATAAAAAACAGCTCATTCTGGAGCATTCTATGAAAATCGTCTTTTAGTGGAATATTCCACAACGTTGATATTCGTCGGCCTTTTTATGAATCGTTTTCAAATAAACGCTAGATGATCAATATTATACGTGCACGCAAGCACATTACGGCCGCGCACGGATAATCGCTCCGTTGATTTCCTCACTGACTTTTACAGTGAAACCGAAAGAAGACATTTCACAAAACAGCTTATAACTTCATCAAACTTACTCTGATTATCCTAACACTGATAACATAGAGAGAGTCCTTACCTGACATCAGATGGTATCCAACTGGTATATTCCAATTCCTGCTCACCATTCGAAAAAATCGATACGTGTATGGATCCAACGCGATACTGTAGATCTCCATGATCAGCGGGGATCTGAGGTTCCAGAATGAACTGTGGTAACCCCGGCTGGATCAGTGAACTGGAAAATGTGGAGTACTGGATTTTTTTCCCCATTCATTTTCATTGAGTCCATTCCAAAATCACTTATGTCATCTGGGAGACGACAGGGGGCGCTTTTTTCCACAGTGATCGCCGGCGCCGCTCGGCTATACTCGGGTAGGCTCGGATGATGCAATAATTTTTCAGATCGCTAAAAAATTTAAAATTAAAAAAATTCTGAGAAATCTCGTGAGTGGCTAGCAACCACCTATAAAAAAAACCGAGAAATCTCGTGAGTGGCACTCAAAGTGTTAACCGTAACGTACATACGTGAATAGCCCCGAAAGTGTTAACATAAAATACAAAACATACAATACAATACATAACAAAACACCTCCAGAAAAAGAGATAAACCCAATGGAAAAACATGCAGAACAGATCGTTAATGCTGTCGCCTGATGTAGACGGACAGGGGCACTTGGATTGGTCGCCGGGGGCGGCCCCACGCTGCAACCCACGTCTGCTCGCGGCTGCCCTTGGGGGGGGGAAGGACGACGGGATGGGTCAAGCGGGATGAGTCAATTTCATCGGCGACCCCCGCGCGAAAAAAAAGATGCATGTGTGTGTTCCTATGTGTGTTGCCCATCGCATGTGTGTGTCGCTGCATGACTACATTGCTATGAATAAAGATCTTTAATCTAATAATGTATGTTCCACACACATCTACAGCTAGAAGACAGTACTGCTGTCTCTGTGAATCCTGATCAGTAAATATATAGCTCTCTGACAAGTAATCAAACTAGTCTTGAAAATGAGCGCCCATACACACACACACACACACACACTCACACTGTGCCGTTGCCCCCTTATCTCCATGGAGATGGAGTCCTCTGTGTTTGTCTCACAGTAAATCTAAATTGGTGAACACAGTTCACCCTTCACCCTCTCCTTCTCCCTCCGCCAAGTCTCTGAGTTTTCTATCGACAGAATATAAATTACACTCATTCAGTTGTGCCTCTCTCTCTCTCTCTCTCTCTCTCGGGTGAATTCTGATTTCCCCCTCTGAAAATAATGCGTGTCTTAAAGTCTGTGATCTAATCGTAAACAGGGAGGGCTGGTGGTAGTCGGCCCCCCCCCAGCCGCAGCACAAAGTTGAATAGCCGGTGGGAGGTGGGTTAAAATTAATGACCTTGAAGTACAAGAAAAAAGGTTATGGCCATTTGAGAGCGAAGCAAAAGGACTTCGGTGTTTGTTGACACACAGGCGGCAGGCAGTCCTCTGAGTCTTCTCCAGAGTCAGATAAGAAGATAGATATTTCCTCTCTATGCGTTCAGTAGAAAGCTATCCGACTGCAAGCTAGCCTAGCTTAGCACAAATTAATGGAAGCGGATACAGTGCACTAGCCTAGCTGTTGGCCAAAAACACCTCTCCTTGGAGTTTTAAGTGGTCCGTATCTTCCATTAATTTGTGCTAAGATAGCGTGGTAAGCTGTGCTAAGCAACACTTTGAATATACTGCCTCTTCCTCTGCTGTGCAGCTTACCACTGCAACCAGACCTTGACTACAATTGACCATATTCACATGGTGGCCATTTTGCTCTTATGTCATGCTCAGGTTAGGTTCCTTTCCCCACCCAACCTGATTAGCGAAAAACGTGAATCGGTTGTGTTGGATGGGAGATCCCCTGTGTCTAGTGGTGAAGACACATTGACATGTGCTTGCATAGGAGGTAGACTGTGGTATAAATAGCCCTGGACTGTTTCTGTGTGTGAGAGACTGAGGCAGGATGACTCTGCAGGATGGAACCATCATCTCCAAGGCGACCAGAAAACTCCACTAGATGTTCTCCAAGACGTCTGGAGAACTCCACTAGATATTCTCCAAGACGACCGGAGAACTCCACTAGATATTCTCCAAGACGACCGGAGAACTCCACTAGATATTCTCCAAGACGACCGGAGAACTCCACTAGATATTCTCCAATTTTATTTGGTTGTTTGGTGCAACATTAACGGACAGACAATTAAGGTAGAATAAAATAAAATATAAATAAATAAATTAAAATAGAAGTACAATAGAATAGAATAGAATTATAAAATAGGGCAGGGCTGTATACAATTGTGCACGATGTGGTCGAGTATATACACTAATTAGAATAGAAATAACAATACGGTGGGATGGAATTGAATTTTTCTTGTTTTTAGGCAGTCTATGTGAATAACATGTGTGACACGGGTGAAAACATTCCACCTCCCGTGGCCAATCAACAGCGACTCCTAAGCCAACCGCAGCCAATCAACAGCGACTCCTAAGCCAACCGCAGCCAATCAACAGCGACTCCTAAGCCAACCGCAGCCAATCAACAGCGACTCCTAAGCCAAGTAGCCAACCGCAGCCAATCAACATTGACTCCTAAGCCAACCGCAGCCAATCAACAGTGACTCCTAAGCCAACTGTATAGCCAATCAACAGTGACTCCTAAGCCAACCGCAGCCAATCAACAGTGACTCCTAAGCCAACCGCAGCCAATCAACAGCGACTCCTAAGCCAACCGCAGTCAATCAACAGTGACTCCTAACCAACTGCAGCGACATTAAACACAACATTGTTCCCTGTAGGAGTTCATTTAAACATGTTTAACCACACAAAGCAAGACTCTCTCACCTGCCAATACATAAAATAAAAAAAAACTCAACTCTTAACACATTGACTGCCAGACCCGAGATTTCATTTCAGGAAATCATTCTGAAATCCCAAAAGTGCAATACCGGCCGCATCCTGCTAGGTGGCAGTATCACCCACCCTTTGAAACCTTATTTCACACCGTGTGTTACATCTAAATCCCTCCGGGCGCAGAATTTAGACGGAGCCAAGTAAAGCGCTTCATCCGACCACTTTGAAACGCATCTAGCACACTCTATCCATAAATTGTGCCAAATTATGTCCGGGACCAGATGGACCTCAATACTGGAAATCGCGATCAGACAATTGGAATATTGTTTTTGGAATAACCCAGATCAAAGGTAAGGACTATATGACATCAATTTCACCTTGATCCTACAATGTTTTCATATCGATCCGGCCGATCAACGTATGTAGTTTTCAAAATGAATGCCGTTACTGGCGATCAAAGTATTAAAAAATGCCCCCCCCCCCCTCCCTTTCATGCATTCATGATGAAACATAATTATATACCTTTGAATTGGAAATAGTAGCGTGTACAGGCGAGCAACGCCAATGCTATTCGCAGAATTCACTTATTGCTCCATAACACAGTTACCAGGAATTAGCCAGGATCATTCTGAAACTATACAATATTCACCACGGTATAACACGCAAACGTATGCATGAACGATGTTTTCACATGTTGAACGATGGATAGTTGATGTCAAATGAGCCATAGTATTGTCTCCATAGCTATAATATAGAATATAGATATAGCCCTGCAAACACTGCAAGGCACAGTGAAAATCGCTATACTTTACAGCGCTGGCCAACAAAGTACAAAGATGGGGAAACAGCGTGGCAGTCAATGTGTTAACACGACTCAAGTTTATTATTTCATTCATCATTTGATGGAGTCTTGGTTTAGGTTGCGTTCTCTGTGGCCAAGCGAGAACGCTGCCAAACAGGGCTGTATGAAACGAGGGCGTAAGCAATAACGGGGCTCACAGAAACAATAGCAAGGGCAGCGTGTAATCAACACCAGACTTCAAATGACGTGATGGCAATCAACACCTGTTTGCCAGCGTTAAAACAGGAACAAACACAAACAATCCTGACATACCAGGAATGTTCACGTAAAAAAATTAAATTAATGAATGTAAGTGAGCCTAAACAAAAAGCTCTTACAACAACTGAACTCTGATACTATTCCATTTAGTCAGTTATTTGGCTGAGGTCAGAATCAGAAATCAGATCAAGGTCTTTATTGCCAAGTAGTTTAAACATACAAGGAATTTTATTTGGTTGTTTGGTGCAACATTAACGGACAGACAAATGATGGTAGAATAAAATAAAAGGTAGAATGAAATATAAACTAAGTTAAATTAGAAGTACAATAGAATATAATTATAAAATAAAATAGGTGGCCCTCATTCATCAACGTGGCGTAGAAAATGTTCTATTTCCACACGTAAGCACAGAATTTAGAATCAGTGCATGCACAAAAAAAACGGGATTTACCACACGTGCGTACGCAGGTTCTACGCACACCTGTCACGATAAATATCACCTTGGCCCTGCGCCGAGGCTCGTGCACACTTTCACGTATTTGCATACCAAAACCGCCCCGATTAACCATATACGGTAATGGACACCCCCATGAAGCATTTTGTATGAAAGTATTCTGTACTTCTGTATGACAACTATTAAAGAAACTTGGAAATGTGGAAGAATCGACTAAACCGAGGGTGTTGTACACTGTCGGATATTATATCTATTAACTTCCTAAAAGACCATTGCTGCCTGGACACCGCAAACACTAATAAAGACCATTAACCACTGTTTTGCCGTTGCCCCGTTAGTGTCATTAATGCATGCCTTAATTAAGAATGCCTTTCTTAATTTATTTTTAATATTAATAATTATTATAATACAATAAAAGACAGCTCCGTCTTTTAATACACATATATTGTACAGTAACGTCAAATAAATACTACAGTCCCCGCTGAAATAAAGGTTCTGCACGCACATACCAGCAGTGATCTACAGCATAAAAGATAGCCACTTTATAATACTATTCTGAGTAGATAATTCATCTGTATCGCAACAGAGTCACGGATCTGGTCGGGGCAGGTATCATTATGTCGGGAAAATCCTTATGAAAGAAACAAAAGTGAATTAAAGAATTTAAAAACAAAGTTTAGCATATTAAATTGTTTTATAAGCTTTCTGAGTAGATAATTCATCTGTATCGCAACAGAGTCACGGATCTGGTCGGGGCAGGTAGCATTATGTCGGGAAAATCTTTATGAAATAAACAAAAGTGAATTAAGGAATTTAAAACGAAGTTTAGCATATTAAATCGTTTTATAAGCTTATAGCTTTTTTCGTGCTGATTTGAGAGGGTCCAGCTGCAGAGCCGGAGAGCAACTCTCAGGGCCAAGATAGCACTTATACTATTTTGAGAGAGACAGCAGAGAGACAGACAGCAGAGAGACAGACAGACAGACAGACAGACACTGTTCCACAGTGTGTGTGTGTGTGTGTGTGTGTGTGTGTGTGTGTGTGTGTGTGTGTGTGTGTGTGTGTGTGTGTGTGTGCGTGCATGTGTGTGACTACTAGTCTAATAGTAGAGACTCAGCCCCCCCCCCCCCCCCCCTCTGGACCACCTCCTAGTAGAGACTTCTCTAGGAAGAAGACGAAGATGAGGATTAAGGCGAGACACTGCAGGTGAATAGGCAAATATACTTTTTTTGTTGATTTTGAGATTTTGTTATATTTTGCTTCCTAAACATGTCTTCTATGAAACTAGTGACAATAAAACGTCAATAACACACATTTAGTTGTTCATTTTACTTCATTTTGCCTTATTGCATCCATAAATGTCCACATATTTAATGGGGAAGTGCCTCATTTGCATATATAAACATAAATTTCAGAAAACTTGTCTCTACTAGGAGGTGGTCCAGAGGGGGGGGGGGGTCTCTACTGGGAGGTGGTCCAGAGGGGGGGGGGGTCTCTACTAGGAGACTAGTGGTCACACACACACACTGTGGAACAGTGTCTATCTGTCTGTCTGTCTCTCTCTGCTGTCTGTCTCTCCGGCTCTGCAGCTGGACCTTCTCAAATAAGCACGGAAAAGCTTTTAAGCTCATAGCTCCAATTTGGGTTCCAAATTGCGGTACAAATGAAGGAGGTGTCTCGGGTAGTGGACTCTAGTTAATATTATGTTCTTTCTGCAATTAGACTGCCCCTCATTCATCCCTATCTGATGCTATCTCTGAAAACAGTTCCTGCAAGCGCAGTCAGTGCACCCCATAACGCTATATATATAAACCTGCATTCATTCAGAGAGAAAGACCTATTCCACATGCTATTTAGGGTTTGACAATAATTACACTAATATCGCTATTTCACAATGAACTATAATGAATTACGGGGGTCATACAGAACACGCGCCAGTGTCTTTATTTCCGCGTTGAAACGAATGCATGTACTGAGGAGCGCTTATGCCGTAGTAACGATATTCTACCACTGGGCGTCAGCTAAGCATGCTCAGAGCTGTGCGTACACATAAGCACGAAGTCAAGTTCAAGTTGAAATTGATGAATCCCACTCTTTGCTTAGAAATGGTCGTACGCACAGCTTAAGCACATATCTGTGCGTAAGACACGTTGATGAATGAGGGCCCTGGTATAGAGCGGGATATATAGGCGGGCTGACGCTACAGAAGCCAGTCATCTCTACCGGCAGCCAGAGCTACAGCCAGCTATCACTGTCTACTAGAGAGCCTCTACTTCCTCGTGGATCATCATTATTATGAAGCCAGCTATCACTGTCTGCTAGAGAGCCTCTACGTCCTCGTGGATCATCATTATGAAGCCAGCTATCACTGTCTGCTAGAGAGCCTCTACTTCCTCGTGGATCATTATTATTATGAAGCCAGCTATCACTGTCTGCTAGAGAGCCTCTACTTCCTCGTGGATCATTATTATTATGAAGCCAGCTATCACTGTCTGCTAGAGAGCCTCTACTTCCTCGTGGATCATCATTATGAAGCCAGCTATCACTGTCTGCTAGAGAGCCTCTACTTCCTCGTGGATCATCATCATTATGAAGCCAGCTATCACTGTCTGCTAGAGAGCCTCTACTTCCTCGTGGATCATCATCATTATGAAGCCAGCTATCACTGTCTGCTAGAGAGCCTCTACTTCCTGTTGGATCATTATTATGAAGCCAGCTAGGGAAGGATCTGGAGGGAGGTAGTGTGACCTTCCACACGTTACACTCTCCCAGTGAGAGTCCGCGCTGCCAGGTGAAAAGAAGTGGTGGGCTGGGTACACATGTGTCGGAGGAAGCATGTGATCGTCTCCGCCCTCCCAGACCGACGGTAGGGGGTAGAGTGCGCAATGACCAGGAAGGGGATTGGGAATTGGCATAACGACTAACATTGGGAGAGGAGAAAAACGGAAAAAGAAGGGGGAAAAAGATAATAAAAAAAAAAAAAAAAAAAAATGGTGTAGTTTCTTTTCTGGGCCGATCTGAGCCGTGCGGGCGGGGTTTAAATACTCCGGCAGGACTAGCATTTACAACGTTACATCTGCGATGCTGCCCCCCCCCCCCTTCATATGCAATGCCAGACAACGTAGGACGGACCTCCACGAGCAGTATTTGGAATGGCGATCAGATAATTGGATTATTTCTTTTGCATTACATCAGAGACCAAGTAAGGACTCTATATATCCAATCTTGCGTTGATCTGATATTTATTTCTACTGCGATCGAAGCTGTCTGTGTGTGTGTGGCTGTTTACCGTTGGGTGCAGGAGGTGGGGGGGGGGGGCGGGAGCGCCATTTCATGTATGCACGAGGAAACATAATAATGATAATCTAGCGTTAATTTCAGGAAGATTCGATAATCAGGCGAAAAATTACAGCGTGATAAGTGTATTGTACTAAGAATCACCAAAACTATACTCATATTCAAAACGGTATAAAATGGAAATGTACGGATGAAAAAACAATCTGTTTTGTGCATGTTGACTGGAAGCAACTCACTGACAATCGACGGGTGTATTAGACCCATAGCTATAATATAAGATATATTTTAAGCACTCGCAAATGTCGCCATCTCCCCATTGATTAAAGCGATGGCGCTCTAGCGCCCCGACCCCTTGCGCTGATTGAGTTAAGATAGTATGTCCATCTGTGTTGTGCGTGTGTTTGAATGCTGGGTGTGTTTATGAGGAGGGGGTGAGTGGAGGGGGGACAGAGAGAGAGAGAGAGAGAGAGAACGAGAGAGAAAAACAGAGACAGAGGAAAAAAAACAGAGATGGGTAAACAGGAAGCTCTGTGAGCGGTAATTAGCCCACAAACAGCACCCATCGGTGGTCTGGTGTATAAGCAGCACGGCTCATTTCATGTCCATAATCCTCCTTTTCCCTCAGATATTCAGAACCTCCTCAGCAATTATCCCGGTCTCACCTCATTGGCTGCTGCTGGAGCCACGGCCAGAAAGGAGCAACATGTACATAAAATATCTCTCTCTAACATAAATACATATGTACATAAATATCTCTCTTTATTGCTGAGCTTCAGCGTTGTTTAGGCTCAGGAGATCAATGACATAACGGTATAGTTCAGATTTCTGGAACCCTAGCATTATTTGCCACAGTACGTAACAATGTTGTTGACGATTGGTTGAATCCTTTCTCAGCACAATCCCTGCTGTTCCTGTTTCATTATAGATGTAGCAGTACTGTCTATCTGTATGTCATGTATGTCATATATGTTATGATGAATTGAAAATGGGGGACCCTGATGTAAACAAGACGAAAGTCTTTCTCTGGTCTGCATCCCCTTAACAATTGTATGTATTGAGCTGTACTGTACTGTACCCATTCTGCAATCTGTTAATAAACTTTTCAATCAATTCAATCAATCAAATCCTCATACTAGCTCCAGCTAGTTAGCTACTAACCAATGCAAAGTCGATGGGGTCAAGCCCCTGTCTGTACAAGCTGTACCCCATTGCCTTTCCATAGTATGAGGAACAGCATGGGTTGTGCTGAGAAAGGACTCATGGGTAAGTAGCAAATAGGGTATAGGGTTCCAAAAATCTGAACTATCCCTGAAAGCCTTTTTCAAAGTGTACCCATCGACAACCGGTTGGCCTAGTAGAACCTTTGTGTGTGTGTGTGTGTGTGTGTGTGTGTGTGTGTGTGTGTGTGTGTGTGTGTGTTGTTGTTGTTGTGGACATTTTGTTTTGATCAAGTCTGGTGAGCTGTAAGAGAAATTGAGCACCAGTCAAAAGGATGGAAAAGAAAATAGTTTATTCTGTGCTCAGTTCAAGCAGAATGTACAAGACAATCAGTCGCGGGGGGAACCCTGAGCTGTACATACAGTAAGAGAAACAAAGGGTTGCATACAGGAAACAAATACAGTATAATAAAGATACCGATACTGAAGCCTGCATCCGCCTGTCATCTGTATGTCAGAGCGTTACATAGTAAGCTGATTTCTTGTAAATAGAGTAAAGGGTACAAGGGTGAAGATATGATTTTTCTAAACTAGTGTGTAGCACACAGAGTAATTCCCTTGCATCAGGCTGAGGCGTTGCTGCGTGACTGATAGGTAGACATCCTTGCAAACACCATAGCGCTTCATGCCGATGACTAATGAGACACGATGAAGTGGGGAGCATCAAGTGCAGTGTGAGCTTGGATGTGTTATGACACGTCAAGCCCATACTATGACGGCGGACGCGAGAGCGTAGATTCAGCTGTCACAGTTGTCATGTGGGCGGATGATTGAGAGAATGGGGTGTTAATGTGGGGTTAATTACACCAGAGAGGTAGCTATTCAAGAGTTTTATTCATCACAGATACATACCAGGGCATACGGTGAAATGCGGTTGGCCATGCCCACTTCGATTGTGCAATAAAACAATAGTAATAGTAATAATAATAAAAAGATAACTAGAATAGACATGGTAAATAGACGTGTTAATACATCGCTTAAAGGCACTGGATCCTATGTACATTCCTATACAATGTGCAGTTTTTCTTCTATGTCCCTATGCTATACTTGCTGTTACTAACTATATTATACAACAATCACAACAAGTTATTTTCTTAACGTGTCCTTTTCCTTCCTCTAAAGTGTCCTTTTCTTGTGTGTTTAAAGTGACCTGTGGTGCGTTTGTTTGTGTGCGAGTGCACAATGTTGTGTTGTGTGTGTGTGTGTGTTCATGTGTGCTTGTGTGTGGAGAGATCAGTGTTCATTGTTCTGACGGCCTGAGGGAAGAAGCTGAGCCTGAGTCTCTGTTCTTGCTGCGTGTATACGGAGGCACTCGCCTGACCGCAGCAGCTTGAACAGGCTGTTATTGGGGTGGTGAGGGTCCTTCATTATTCTACAGGCTCTGGATTGGCACCTCCTATTGTATAAGTGCAATACCCGTAGTCCATTCTGCTGAGCGCACCACTCTCTGTAGGGCCTTCCTATCCTGGGCCTTGCTGTTTCCAAACCAGGCAGTGATGTTCCCAGTCAGAATGCTCTCTACAGCCCCGGAATAGAAGGAGTGGAGTATCTTCCCTGATACTCTGAACTTCCTTAATTGTCTCAGGTGGTAGAGGTGCCGTTTCGCCTTTTTTACCACTGTGGCTATGTGAGTTGACCATGTCAGGTCCTCTGTGATGTGGACTCCCAGGTACTTAAAACTGCTCACCCTGTCTACGATAGCCCCATTTATCCACAGTGGCTTGTGTGTCCCCTGCTGTACTCTCCTAAAATCCACGATCAGCTCCTTGGTTTTACCAATGTTCAGGAGTAGGCTGTTATCCCGGCACCAACGTGCCAACGTGCAACCTCCTCCCGGTAGGCCTTCTCGTCATTGTTAGAGATCAGCCCCACCACCACGTGTCGTCCGCAAACTTCACTATGGAGTTGGAGGTGAACCTGGCCACACAGTCTGGTGGGGGACTATGGTGTTGAAAGCTGAACTATAGTCAATGAACAGCAATCTCACATATCCCCCCCTTCTGACTGTCAAGGTGAGAAAGGGTGTAACTTGTGCAGTACCTGGGAGACCGCGTCGTCAGTGGACCTGGTTGTCCTATATGCAAACTGCAATGGGTCCATGTTACTGGGGAGGAAGGCACAGATGTGATCCTTGACCAGCCTCTCAAAAGCATTTCATGACCACAGAGGTGAGTGCCATCGCCGGTCTGTAGTCATTTAGGCTACAGAGGTAGTTCAGAGTGCAGCTGATGAGAAGCTAGCTAACTAGCGCCGTGTGTGTGTGTGTGTGTGTGGGGGCAGCATAGGGATCAGGCTAGCAAGGAATAGTGAGTCATACTAACCATGGAGATACACGTGTAGAGAACATGTACACACACACACACACACACACACGACTATGGTTTATTTTCGGCAGTCACACAAAGACCTTCCCACAGAAATGATCACATTATTATGACTAAATGTGAAGAATACGTGAAAAACATCAGCACGCTTTCACATACTTCCTCGAAGTCACGTTTACGCACGGCAAGAGGAAGGCGTGATGTTGTCAGGTAACGCGGGAGCATTCTTCCATAGCGGGGTCGTCGTATTCACAGAGTGGTGAACAGACCCTGTAAAGTCTGCAACCCCCCCCCCCCCCCTCTCCCTCTTTCAGTCACTTCTACCTCCCCCTCTCGGGTGAAAATGATCGCTATCATGCCCATCGCCGCAGTGCAGTGCTGAACTATACGGGCCTACATCGTGCACTGCACAGAGACAGTGTCAGTTAGGAGACAGTGCTGAACTATACGGGCCTACAGCGCGCACAGAGACAGTGTCAGTTAGGAGACAGTGCTGAACTATACGGGCCTACAGCGCGCACAGAGACAGTGTCAGTTAGGAGACAGTGCTGAACTATACGGGCCTACAGCGCGCACAGAGACAGTGTCAGTTAGGAGACAGTGCTGAACTATACGGGCCTACAGCGCGCACAGAGACAGTGTCAGTTAGGAGACAGTGCTGAACTATACGGGCCTACATCGTGCACTGCACAGAGACAGTGTCAGTTAGGAGACAGTGCTGAACTATACGGGCCTACATCGTGCACTGCACAGAGACAGTGTCAGTTAGGAGACAGTGCTGAACTATACGGGCCTACATCGTGCACTGCACAGAGACAGTGTCAGTTAGGAGACAGTGCTGAACTATACAGGCTTACAGCGCGCACAGAGACAGTGCTTAACTATACGGGCCTACAGCGCGCACAGAGACAGTGCTGAACTATACGGGCTTACAGCGCGCACAGAGACAGTGCTGAACTATACGGGCCTACAGCGCGCACAGAGACAGTGCTGAACTATACAGGCCTACAGCGCGCACAGAGACAGTGCTGAACTATACAGGCCTACAGCGCGCACAGAGACAGTGCTGAACTATACGGGCCTACAGCGCGCACATAGACAGTGCTGAACTATACAGGCCTACAGCGCGCACAGAGACAGTGCTGAACTATACGGGCCTACAGCGCGCACAGAGACAGTGCTGAACTATACGGGCCTACAGCGCGCACAGAGACAGTGCTGAACTATACGGGCTTACAGCGCGCACAGAGACAGTGCTGAACTATAAGGGCTTACAGCGCGCACAGAGACAGTGCTGAACTATAAGGGCCTACAGCGCGCACAGAGAGTGTCAGTTAGAAGGAGACGGAGAGAGGTCTCAGATCTACACCGACATCAAGCATCCACTTTGTCCACTGCAGTCTTCAACCTGAACATCTACAGGCCCGTAGATCCAGTGAGACGGAACACATGTTGGGGGAATTGTCATTCTCCTATTCCAGAAAAAACCTGGAAAAAACCTTAGTCGTTTACTTGTGTATTTATTAACCTTTATTTACCCAGGGTAGGTTCTCTGAGCACGGATGCTCTTTTTCAGGAACGCCCTGCTTCACATTCACACAGTTCCATTCACACCTGGGAGCTGCCCAGTACAACCAGTCTGCCACCGTTGGCCACTGAGCAACTCCACTGGAGCAGTTGGGGGTTAAAAAGTGTCTTGCTCAAGGGCACTTCAGCGGTTGGTGTTAAGGGGATAGGAGAGAGTTATTAATTCACTTCCCCAGCCCAGATTTTCCTTGCAGGTCTGGGGGATCGAACCAGCGACCATCCGGTCACAAACCCACTTCTCTAACCATTAGGCCACCGCTGGCCACTCTATGATTTAAGAGTCATAGCTGGGAATAATGAGTAAGAATCCTCTAGAGTAGACACATGCATGCACACATGAACACACACATACGGAAGACACACTCCAAATCATGCAAGGCTAACGCAAGTGCTCAGCATTAAGACACACTTTTTTTTTTTTTATACACTTTTTCTCCCATTTTCTATATTTTCTCCCATCCCAATTTCGTATCATCCAATTCAACCCTCCCCTGTCACGAACGCTGTTTCTTGCTTCCCATAAGCCGGCTGCAATGTGGACTAAGTCATACATAGCACAAGTCCCCTCCGGTACTTGAGGTAACAGCAGTCGCATCTTTTCACCTGCGCAGCTCGACCTCTCAGTGGCGAGGAGTAACGCGTGGGAGGCTCACGCTGCCCCCGACACTTCCTGATTCTACTGCGCAGGCGCACCAACCGACCTGTAGGAGTCGCTGTCCACAACGCCCGATCCCCACCCATCAGTTTCCCACCCCCTAATACGGCCAATGTGTATTAGTACGGACGACCAGCTAAACTGAAAGCAAATGTGGAGCGCTGGGCTCGAACAGGCAAGCCCAGCGTCTCCAGATTTCGTGGCGAGCACCTTGCCCACTACGCCACGTAGCCGCCCTGCATTAAGACACACCTTACTGTTTGCATGGTGTGTTCATAATGTATTAGTTTGTGCTCACAGTCACAGGAAGTCAACAGCCTCCTCTCCAAACCTCCATGCTCCTCCTGGGAGCCTCCTCTCCCTTTGCCCCTAGAGCTGTGTCTCTCCTCTCCCTCTCACATCATGACATCAAAGGGACCTTGGCGATGGATGTGTACCCCCCCCGAGCAGGCACTCATTACAAAAACATCAAAATAACTGCGCACAAAGAGAGAGGGCAAGGCGTATTAATGCTCTACCCTGTGCCACTGGTGCTCCATGTGCGTTCCTGCGGTGCAAGAGCATCTCTCTATGGTTGTGGTGTAATCTGTAATTCAAATGTTTCCTCAGAATTCTATTTTGTCATTTTGGAAATTCCAATTAGATTTGAGTGTATAGATTTTGGAACGTCCAGAAGCAACTGATCCGATGACCTCAGTGCTTTAGCTGGTGTGTGAACACGGAGGAGTTCGACTAGGTACTTGAGGGGCCGGACGATTTTAGATCTTATCTAATAAGCAGTTATCAGTCCTGGACTATGGTGATGTAATTTATAGGCATGCTGCGGCCTCGACCCTTAAATCCCCGGACTCTTGTCTATCACTCTGCCCTCGGATGCATCACTAATGATAGATACGACACTCATCACTGTGTCCTCGCTGATGAAGAGGCGCAACAAACTACTAGATCATCAAATTACATCATTATTGGAATGGAACTTTGGAACCTATGGAACCCCCGAGTTTGCTCGGAACAGGGTAAATCTGCATTTTGCTATGATGCCCTCATGGAATGAACAACAGTCCTCAAAGCTTAAGATTCCCATCTGTTGCAGAGTTTAAAACCTTGATCTCCAACCATTGTCAATCAAGTTGTACATGTTTTAATTGATTGTCTTATTGTGTGATTTTATGTCTTTTTTTCTTTCTTATTTCTGTATGTAGCTACACTCAACGTGACTGTAAATGAGGGAAGCCTCAGTTGCCTTTCGAGTTTAAATAATGGTTTGAAATTAAATTAAAACCCCACAAGGGTTTATGCAAGGGTTTTTATTTAGAAATTAATTTCTAATTGAATTTATACAGCTCTATTAATAAAGCACACCCACGTCATGAGTTAATCAGGGATTGGTATTTAGTGTAAATTTGAAACGCGCGTCGTAATATAAACCCACATCGAGTGTCACCAGACGGAGGTGCCAAGCCATCGCCACTCTAATTAGTTTGCAATTACGTTTAATAGATTCTGTGGAAGCCAATCACCTGGCTGTCGGGGAGCTGGGCCCTCCTGACACAGTGGGAGGAGAAAATAATAGGAAAGGAAGATGAGGATGAACAGCAAACAAAGAAAGAAGATTCAGGACAAATGAGACTCAACGTCTTGGCTGCAAACTGAGGATCCAATACGATGATTGCAGGAAGATACAAGGCAACCAAAAAGAGACACTTTATAGTGTGCTGTGACGTAAATTATTGCTTTGCGGTGATTGATACTACATGACCATGATACTACATTTGATACATAGAACAGTATTCATATTAAAGCAGACAGTAACGTGTCTTATGTAACGTTAGCCGAGGAAGCAACAGTAACCAGTGCACTTTCGATTCTCTATACACCACCACGCCTCGCGTTTGAGCGCAAGAAAATGGCGTTCAATGTGATCACAGCCTCAACAACCGAGAAGAGAAGCAGAAGAGGAAAGAAGAGAGAGCGAAAGAGAAAAAGGCTAGGGAGAGACCGAGAGAAAAGAGACTACGGGAAGCTCTCTAAATGCTAGTACTAGAAATGCTGCATCCTTTTTTTGTGTCTGAGACGAGCAACCTTTTCGTCTTCCTCTGGGAGTTGGCGAGTGAGAAGCCGGCAGCGGCCAAGTTCATTATTCTTTTGGACTGGTATCCGAGGCAACGGCTCCTCGGAGATGAGGCGACACATTAGCTGCTAAACCGCTGACTGAGGGAGAGAGAGGATCAGAGGGAGAGGGGGAGAGAGGGAGAGAGGGAGAGAGAGAGAGAGAGAGAGAGAGAGAGATCCCCCTGAGGACGGCTCTTCTTCTGGGGTTCTTGGCTCATACGCCTGCCTCCATCAGGCCCTCTGTTAGTGCGCGCGTGCATGTGTACGTGTGCGAAAGCTATACGCCTGTGAGCCAGACAGGCCTGGTGCGGCACCATTTAGATCGGCGAACGATCCCCTCGGCACTAATAAGACTAGTAATCAGTCGCCCCATGCCAGGTACCAGCCTATCACACAGCAGAGACGTGGCTCTGCACCGCCATCTAACATACAAACCCAAGTTTACGAGGGGAAACGTAGTCGATACGGTACAATTGATCAGCGTTGTGCGACGACAGTGAGCAATCGATCGGGTTCCCCCTCCCTGCAGTTATGCCTCATTAGCCGCGTCTGCGGCCCACGCGAGCAACCGCCACCATCAGGTGCCGCAGACTAATCATCGCGTTTACTTTCAGGGCGCGTGCGGCGGCTGGGCTCCGGTTTATCTCAGTCATTTGTGCCGGTTGAGTTCCCCCCACCTGCGTGTGTTTTCATCACCATCAGTGCGTGGTGTTGATATTGGGACCTCCTGAGATTTGATCCTGTGGGATGATGTTGGAGCCACTGCCTCAGTGAAGAAATGTGGACGGATTCCAAAAAGGTTGATAGAAAATAAGAGCCCCCTGCCATATAGAGCCCCCTGCCCCCCTGGCATATAGAGCCCCCTGCCCCCCTGGCATAAAGAGCCCCCTGCCCCCCTGGCATATAGAGCCCCCTGCCCCCCTGGCATAAAGAGCCCCCTGCCCCCCTGGCATATAGAGCCCCCTGCCCCCCTGGCATATAGAGCCCCCTGGCATAAAGAGCCCCCTGCCCCCCTGGCATAAAGAGCCCCCTGCCCCCCTGGCATATAGAGCCCCCTGACCCCCTGGCAGGGATCTGCTCATGTGCTCTTCGTCAGCATCGAGGCCCGCGCCAAATACTTTATTATTCATTCTGCTGATACATTCATGCTGTATTCTGCTTTATACAACGGCATGCAAATTTCTCGATTCTGATTGGCCATTCACACGTCTTTATTGACAACAATCCACGGTCCTGGGCTCAGGACCCGCCCACAACCAAATCACATAACCCTCCCCGGCTCACTCCGGGAGAAAACAGGATCCCGGACAACAAATGGTTATGTTGAAAGCACCATAACGACTAAATATGAAGCGATTCTGTCAAGGGGAATGTGTTAGTATTTTAAACAATGTTGGATGATGTAATTGATGGGTCTTGACTCAATCTAGAACAAAAGAAAAATCGCGGATTGATTGATAGATTAATTGATTGATTTAAATTTCTTCCTTCCTACTTTCCGACTGCAGCGTTCTCTCTCACACTGTCCGACGCTGGCGTACCCACAAACACACACATACACACACACACACACACACACACACACATACACACACACACGCACACACACACTGTGACACACACACACACACACACACACACGCACACACACACACACACACTCCTGTCTGCAACAGCGGGGGAGTCAGACTGAGAGAGAAGCAGCGCTGTTTTAAGTGAGCATGGTCTATTGAATTGATTGATTGGTTGATTGCTAATTTTATTACTGTACCCCTGGTTTCCAACTGGTTAAGTTTAGGCTAAAAGAAATAAATAAAAAAATAGGGCGAAGAAAACGTTTTTTTCCTATAGGGCAAAGAAAACGTTTTAATAAATTTTCAATCAATCATTCCAATAATACACAGTTGGATGTGTTAGTTGGTTGGATGCACTTCAAGCTGCTTCCACATGAGGCAACTTCTCTCAATCATTCCAATAATACACAGTTGGATGTGTTAGTTTGGTTGGATGCACTTCAAGCTGCTTCCACATGGAGTTGTGGGAACTACTTTTTCTGGCGGATGGTTTTTTCAATAAATCTTCGATTAATGTGTGTTTATTGTATAGAAATAAGGTTGGATGAATCTGGCAGTTGTATAAAAGCTTTACACCACGTGCAGTCGTGATTTGTGACCAATAAACCATGCCTAGGGGGGTCTAACGACCCTCGGCTGCGCCTCGGGCCTAACAACCACCCCTAGGCATGGTTTATTGGTCACAAACCACTCCTGCGTGTGATGTAATGCTTAATTATACAACGGCATGCAAATTTCTCGATTCTGATTGGCCATTCACACGTCTTTATTGACAACAATCCACGGTCCTGGGCTCAGGACCCGCCCACAACCAAATCACATAACCCTCCCCGGCTCACTCCGGGAGAAAACAGGATCCCGGACAACAAATGGTTATGTTGAAAGCACCATAACGACTAAATATGAAGCGATTCTGTCAAGGGGAATGTGTTAGTATTTTAAACAATGTTGGATGATGTAATTGATGGGTCTTGACTCAATCTAGAACAAAAGAAAAATCGCGGATTGATTGATAGATTAATTGATTGATTTAAATTTCTTCCTTCCTACTTTCCGACTGCAGCGTTCTCTCTCACACTGTCCGACGCTGGCGTACCCACAAACACACACATACACACACACACACACACACACACGCACACACACACTGTGACACACACACACACACACACACACACACACGCACACACACACACACACACTCCTGTCTGCAACAGCGGGGGAGTCAGACTGAGAGAGAAGCAGCGCTGTTTTAAGTGAGCATGGTCTATTGAATTGATTGATTGGTTGATTGCTAATTTTATTACTGTACCCCTGGTTTCCAACTGGTTAAGTTTAGGCTAAAAGAAATAAATAAAAAAATAGGGCGAAGAAAACGTTTTTTTCCTATAGGGCAAAGAAAACGTTTTAATAAATTTTCAATCAATCATTCCAATAATACACAGTTGGATGTGTTAGTTGGTTGGATGCACTTCAAGCTGCTTCCACATGAGGCAACTTCTCTCAATCATTCCAATAATACACAGTTGGATGTGTTAGTTTGGTTGGATGCACTTCAAGCTGCTTCCACATGGAGTTGTGGGAACTACTTTTTCTGGCGGATGGTTTTTTCAATAAATCTTCGATTAATGTGTGTTTATTGTATAGAAATAAGGTTGGATGAATCTGGCAGTTGTATAAAAGCTTTACACCACGTGCAGTCGTGATTTGTGACCAATAAACCATGCCTAGGGGGGTCTAACGACCCTCGGCTGCGCCTCGGGCCTAACAACCACCCCTAGGCATGGTTTATTGGTCACAAACCACTCCTGCGTGTGATGTAATGCTTAAATAATACATTCATGCTGTATTCTGCTGATACATTCATGTTGTATTCTTTCACAGAAATTCACTATTATTTTAATTTCTTTAGTTTTTCTACATTAAGTTTAAATGCCATACAAATACAGTAAATAACTTTTATTAAAAGGAACCATTAAATAAAGATTGTAATCTGTAAATTGATTTAATAAGTTTATAAAAAAAAAAAAAAAAAAAATGTTTACAGGATTACTCCATTGCTTAATTGTCTTGAATGTTAAATTACATTGAAAAACACATCATTTTACTGTATATAAAATAAAGGCAACATTTCTTTTGGCGTGTGTATTTGAAAATATAATAAAAAAAAACAGTAAAGTCTTGCCTAATATCTTTTAAAATTAAATTACCTTGAATTATATGTAAAAACACATACAATACACATAATTTTACTGTATGTGAAAATAAGGCAACTTTCAGTTTCTTTCTGAATTTATTTTTTAAAGATATTAGTCCAACTGCTGTATAAAAACAAAATCTTATTGTAAATTCATATAGGATTATCCAATCTATACACAACTCCCCATCAAAGTAGATTTCGAACATTTTTCAAATTACCCTATTTGAAATCCCTTTAACAGTATCTTGTCAGCATTAAGCTTTACTTTCCCATTTATTTACAGTAAATCCCTATTAAATATTGGTTTTATACTGTACAAAAAAGTTAAATCATGTGATAATAGCTTACAGAAACATAACTAACTAAAAGTTACTTTATATAGACATTATTTGACTAGAAAGGGTGGTCAGAGGACAGGCCTCCGCCCTTGAATGCATTTTATTGGTGTAACAGTTGAAAAGGTTATACTCTCCTCAGTAAATATTGCTCATTTGCACCATTGAAGAGTAACCTTTTTGGTGGTGTAATGGGTAGTGGTTTTTATTACAGGTGGTAATAAAGACCGTTACCTGCCTGTCACCTTTGCTCCCTCTCCATGCACATCAGTCTGCCCCCAGCGGTGATCAAGTACATTATCTGATGACGCCCTTTGTGACGTTACCAACCTCAACCATCTTGTGGTGGATTCATCACCACAGCATATCAGTGTCTGTTGCAAGTAGGTTCTGTAAACCCACTACACAGTGCTTAATTTTAGCTTTCTGTCTGATGGTGTCTGTTCAAGGGGAAAATCTCACAACAAAGAAACCAAATTCAACCAATTCATAACCTGCCACTCATAGGGTATTTGAGGCTAAAGAAAGCCATTATACTTAGGTCTTCGTGCACAGCATATTGGTGTTGGAGTCTCCAGCCATACCTGTTTAAGCACTGTGAGTAGGGCTGCACGATTCTTGCTCAAATGTGAATCACGATTTTTCTCTCTAAGAATTGAGATCACAATTCTCTCACACGCTTCTTATTTTTCGTCATCATTTAAATAATAAAAATGTTTAAGTAAATTTTAAGTAAATTAAGTAAATGAAAAAAAATAGTCATCATTTAGAAATGAGATCGCATGGGTCCATGAATCGAGATTGCGATATTTTTTTCCGATTAATCGTGCAGCCCTAACTGTGAGCCTTTCAACTAGCCTGAACATGATCCCTCACTGCATGGTCTCAGCCACTCCTCAGCTCAACTAGACAACCCACAAGCAAGCGCTCTTCTCAGTATATAGTTGGATCAATGTAATTGTGCGTTCATGCATACAGTTGATATACCTTGTGAAAATCATGTACTAGTACAGGTAATGTGTCAAAAATAGAAGAAACTACAATACTGTAACCTTTTGCAAGTATATTTATTGAAAGTAAATTCTCCAAAGTGGACGATAATCTGCCTACAACATAAGGCACGTTCTTTGAACCAGCCAATGGTAAAAAAAACAACAAAGTAAAACAAGAACGTAGTGATGCACCGATGTGAAAATTGTGGCCGATACCGATAACCAATATTAATATTTGTTCTGGCCGATACCGATATTTACCGATGTCGATATCTCTGTATAGAAAACACTTTTTTATGATAATCAAATAAAGAGCTATTTTCCAAAACACATTTTATTTTTTAACTTTTGTAACTTATTTTCAGAAATGACTGATATTTGGAAACTATTTAAGCCCAAAACATGTAAATAAATTAAAAAAAAGATTTAAAAAAAAAAGAAAAAAGAAATGTATATCGGCCCATATCGGCCCTATTTTGATATCGGACCGATACAGATGTGTAAAAAAAAAAGAACGGCCATATCGGCCGACATTATATCAGCGGCCGATATATCGTGCATCACTACAAGAACGTTCTTCATCCTCTTTCTTCCAGTGCTGAAGTATCTGGTTTCTCTGGATTCTCTGTAATACACACAAACAGAAATACTAAAGTTTGGCTATTTCAAATCAACCTCATGGAGAAATACAAAAGAAGAAATTGGATCAGAGTGATGTTCAAATCTTCAGGAGACTGACATTCTTTGAATTTGTGTTATAAACTCCTTAGCCTCGTGAGACCATTCTGATGTCGTGAGCTCACGTTTCACTGCCCACATCAGTCTGGCAAAGCTCCATAGAGAAATGTTTGGAATCTACCAAAAAATTAACGGCCAATCAGCGTGGTTTCGGTGACAGCAGTGAGAAGCAACTGTTTCAACATTTCAAAACAACAAAGGCAGAGGTTAGCGTAGATGCTACTGTAAGGGTCCACCTGTGCCAGGACCTTTCTCCCCTGTCTGTACTCCTCAAGAGCCCCCACCTTTTCACATTCTCTCCCATGGTCTCCGTCCACTCATGAACAATATTCCTCCGCCTGCTGGACAGTTCTCAACATTGCACCTTGTACATTTATGTCTGCTCAAACTGTCTGTCTTTCTGAGTGTTCTCACCATCCTGCTGTATATCCCTGTGTACCTCTTGCCCCTTGTTTTCTCTTGTCTGGTATAGCTTGATTATTGTCTTTAGTGTTTTGTCCCCAGTGTGTTTTGTGATGGTATTCAGTATTTTACCTCCTTAGTGTCCTTGCCTGTTATTCTGTTGTTTGCATTGTTTCCCCTGCCTTAATCTTGTGGTGTTCAGTGTGGTATTTGTATTTCTATACCCCTGTGTGTTAGTTCTACCTTCCCTCTCAGGTGTGTCTTGTTACCAATTACCCCCATGTGTTAATCAGCGTGTATTTATGCCTGTGTACCCCTTGTCTCCCTGTGGCGTCATTGCGTTTCCTGCCTTGTTCCCCGTGGTCTGTTCCTGCCGTTTGCGGATTAGTCTCGTCTCCCTGTGTATCCTGGTTCTCTCACCTGGTAATGTTTTTGCACCGTGCGCCTTTCCAGCTTTGCTGTAATTTGTTTTCGTTTATTTTCTAGTTTCTCAGTTTAGTGTCGTTACTGTTTGTTTTGGATTTCTTTATTTTTTAAGTGTCTCTCCGGCGAGTATTTACTGCACCTTCTTGTGACGTGTCTTTTGTTTTGTACATTTTTGGAGACTTGCTCTCACCTTGCTTTTCATTTTCCAAGTGTCTTGAATTAAAGGAGCAGTGCTCATATTCGACAACCTACATCTACCTCTCCCTCGTCTCTGTTTGCGGTTGGGTCCTCTACCAACACAATCCCTAACAGCTACTAACATTAGTTACATCTAAAATTAAAGAGTATTTCTTCATTGAATGAGCAAAGAACAGCACTGAAGAATTATTTTCTGCGGAAACTGTATTCGCTTTACTCCAGGAATTTGATTTACCTGAATATGAGATTCATCCGATCACCTGCCAAATAGTTGTGAAAGTGCCCCCCCCCCCCCCCCACACTTTTCCAAACACCGTAAATCCCGAAAGTGGAAATGTCAGGTACTGTAACATCCTTTACTACAATCCTTTTCGGATTTATGATAAAAGGGACATGAAATAAATCACAAGGAATCGAATTCATTAACAACAAACTCACCAGTCACTAGTACAGCCAGTCATGCTCTGCTATATTCACAAACAGTGACAGGACCTTGGGATTGACTGCGGGACACTTCTTATTGCATCGTTTCTGTACTTTTGAGCCCTTGTCCGGGTTGATCTTGAACATGCATCTGTTGGTAGAGGAGTGGTACATAAAAGGCTCGACATCGTTGTCAAATGGTGTACATTTACACAATTCCATTCATTCTTACATTGGGCCTTGGCTGTATACTGTGATTCTGCTGTTGCTTAGTGTGTGCTGCTCTCAAAATAACTCATGCCCTGCCTTCTGCACCGCACTGATTCACTCTCAAAAACTCTACTACAAGGACTATATGATTAAAAGTTCATTATACCGGTAAAATAAAAAAGATTGTCAATAAAATACTTAACTAATTAATCTCACAATTTTCTGTAATTAATCTAGATTAAAAATAGCATTTTTCTATTTAAGATTGAAGCTTGTAACGGATATTTACTTGAGTAAAATCATGGAATTAATGTAAAATCAACACAACTGTTTCTCTCCTGTGAAATACAAATGTTCAATGTCAGATGATTGTCAAAAAGGTGCTTGAGTCAATGCAAAAAAAAAATATATATATATATATATACTGCTGAAAGTTCATAACGTTGAAGATTTTTCACTCCATAGATTAATCTAGATAAATTAATTTTAACGCTTTAAATAATTTAAATTAATCTCAAGTTAAAGCATTAACTTTGACAGCCCTAAAAAATATATACAATTACCTTTGAAGAAACTCCATTGTTGCGGCAAGCTCTACTGGGTAGTCGATGTTGAGGGCATAGTAGATCATGAACATGTCATTAACTGCCTCTGTGAAAGTTGAGACTCCATCATTGACCACCACCTGGTCCACTGCTACCATGAAGGCAGATGCAGTCAGTGGGCTTTCTCCTGTGAAGTACGACAGACGCACAGACACACACACACACAGAAAAAACTGAGCTGACAAGTTATACTTTACATTTTCTCAACAATGACTGTATTGGCCCAAAAAGATTTTTGAAGATCATAAATAAAACAAACATTGTTTCAGTATATTTATTTATCAACGAATATTAATAAGAAAAAATAAGCGAATGACAGAATTGATCAGCTAATGATCGGCTAATGACAGAATAGTATTCCTAAATTATAATTTTTTTTGTACATGCACATGAAATTGTTAATATACTTTCACTTACCACACAGCAATATGCATGGGGTTGTGGGAAGATGCTGCAAGTTCACATCTGTTGCAACACAGGTATCGTCAACATGTATGAGCATCTTGTTATGATCTTCTTTGAAGTGGGCTAAAAGCAGCAACACAGCCCCACAGGAGTCTTCACCCACAGCCTGGATTTGAGGTTGGAGTATTGCTGCAACTCTTTCCGGGCGCCGACACTTGAAATATCCCAGGACTCTTTTGTATTTGCTATTCATGGCCTCTTGGAAATTTTCATTTATGTGGACACCGGTTAGTTGCTTGAAATGAGCCTTCAATCCAGTTGTGTTGAATAGATAGGGCCATTCATCTTTCAAGGTCTGCGTGTCTTTTTCATCTAGGACATCTCTTCTCTGGGAGGCAAACGTGTTCGTCATCAATGCTTCCACTTTCTTCTCGTCTTTCTCATTTTCCTCAAACATTTTGTGTAGCTCCTCTTTCATCTTCCTCTGTGATTCATCATTTGCACACAGTTGAGGTTCTGGGTTCACACATCCATAAGAAACACTGCTGGGCTGTGTTGGTGGCCCCATCCTTTTGTAGTTGTCCATTCTGCATTGTAGTTGTTTTGTTATAGTATCGTAGCCACTACCTACTACTTGATCCTCGATCACATCCTTGAAGGACATAGGATAGTCCAGTACCATCTTGCGGGCAATTTCACTCAAGTGCTTCTTCTGAGGGTTTTTGCAGACAACCAGGATTCCTGCGGAAATCAACCTGATGATCTCTCTTCTATCCCTCGCCGTTGGCCGTTCTTTCTTCTCCAGTGTATTCTTTATATGCGACGGCATGAGGTTCCACTGTATGTTGAAATTGAAGTGCCAGTTATTGTCCAGTGCTGCTGTTCCCTTCTCACCGCTGATGGAGCATTCACTGGTGGAGGCCATCTCATCTCCATCATGCAGACCTGGAATACAGTGAGCCATAATTAGCACAGATATGCGAGATTGGTTGTTTTGCCTCCGAGACAATATAATTTGTATTTTTAATTAAACAATGAACTATGAGGTCAAGGTCCAGAATGTCTGAATGAATATGTGTTGTTTTTGAACATACGTTGAACCATGTTAGAATAGTGCCCTTCTGTATGACAAGTCTACCAATTTCAAGGCAGTGTAAATATTGGGACAAAATTACCTCTTGAGGCGTTTCTACTGTTCAAAACATTGCTACAATGACTAACAATTGATTGATATTTTCTTCAATAACATCTACAAGTCAATCACGTATACCGTGTTGTGTTCAGAGTCTACAGCCTCAAATTTAAAACAATATATTATCCACAGATTGATGCCCATAGCTTTATATTTTCCTAGCCCATAGTCTTATGTAAAAGGTTTTGGCAAAGCCAGATGTTTGGCTGCCAACACTGCATACAGTAAAACTGATATGTGGTACAGTTAAGGAGCACTACATGGCAGTTGAATTTCAGAACTTTTAAAAATATTTTTAAATACCCAAACAGATTAAACAACGCCCTCCTCAATCAGGAACGCCTCGAAAGCCACACCCCCAGATGTGCATTAGATGAGTGCATGTGGCGGCACGTTGACTAGGGAGTCTGACAGACAGCTAGGCCGTTCCAATCATTTGATCCGGTAGTGCGTTTGGAATTGAACATTTTCGCTCCTGCCTCTTCCACAGATTTCACGTACATTTTTGTGTCAAACCTCAAATTTTATTGATTACCATCGAGTACTGTGGATATGAGAAATAGAAAGTTCTGCCAAAAATAAATGGCCATCTAGTGCTCCTTAAAGGGGAACTATTTTACTATTTCTTTCACTATTTGGGCACTTTTATACACTTCCTGTGAGTCTATGGAACACCTCTGTAATATATATATTTTTTTTATTCATTGTTTTGTATTTCTAATCAAGTCCTCAAAAACAGCATTTTTCTACCTCAAGATCTTAAGCCGTTTTGAGCCTGGGCAGCAGAACTGTTTGCAGCTCATCTTGTATCTCAACATTATCATGCAGCGGTGTCTTTCTGACATCACAAATCATCACATTTTCAAATGACTCAGTTCAGTGAGGGTGAATATTGTGAGAGGAGAATTGGAAGAATGCGCCAATATGAGAATTTTAAGACATAGATCATATTAATATAAGTTCACATAGCTAGGAAACAATGCTAAACACTCAAAAAGGCCATTTATAAGATAGTTCCCCTTTAACAGTACGTTTTAATTGAATGAAACCTTCAACATCCCCTACAGTTAAAAGTATACATGGTAAATGTACGCATTTTTATTTGTGATGGGGCATCGTCTTGGCGTGGACTGAGGTGACAAGGAGCTTGTAGGTGAGCTTAGGCAGGAGTCAAACAACTGTACACCATCTCTCTCAGAACTGCTGCTCTGAATGTCTGTAGAGGGTCCTAAATGGCAGTGAATGATAATGTAAATTTTTGCATATAGTCAAAGGAAAGCATAATGTTGGGTGCTTGCACTGACCACCTCTGCAAGTACACTACTCAGTGCGACCATGTTTGGATGTTAACAGTGAAGACAGCAACAATGAGCCCACAATATGAAACTCAAATGTGAAGCTTAAATCAGTGTATTTAACGGGGGGGGGGGGGGGGGGCTCCCAAATTTCTATGTACTTTTTGTTATAATGTCTGCATTGCAAATAGGTAGGTTGGTAGGAATGATAGGTGCATTCTGGGTCAGCTTCTGACGCACAGCTAGGCCGTCCAATTAAACCTGCTGGTTTGAGTTTTGATTGGGTGGAGGTAAATTTGCCCATGACCTCCTTATCCATTATGGATTTTGATATATTTTTTAATGTGACATAATTAATTGATTACCATCAACAAAAAGTACATAGAAATCTGGGAGCATACGCCCCCTTTAATAGGAGAACCCATTAGAAGCCTCATACTTGAAGTTATTCCATGTCTACCTCATTACGGCAGCAGCTAATTATGTAATCAGCACAGAGGAACCTCCCTTCTGGTCGTAACAGACCTCTCAAGTATCGTCATTTGAAAAGGAAAGTGTTAAAAGAAGACGCCAACATTTTGGGAAATTCGCTTACAGTCTTCTATCCATCTTCATGTCTCTCTCTGGAGAAGACGGTAAGCTAATTTCCCAAAATGTTGGCGTGTTCCTTTAATACAATGGTTTTACTTACTTCTGACCGAAGAAAAGAGGCCTGGACTGGCAGGATCTTCCACAGTAGTCGCGCCAACACACTGCAGCACCCACTCTCCACACTTTAGAAAACCTAGACACACTTTATATTTATTGGCAAAGAATTTGCACTACAACCCATACCTCAGTACACCTTACTGTAAATTGTACCTAAATTGTACCTCATCCCATTTCTGCTTTGCACTATATAGTATATTGTATATTAGTATATTGCATAGTATATTGTATGGTAACTCAAGTTACTTCTATTCTGCATTGAACATTGTACATACCGGTATGTACATACTGAACACTTGTGTCTACGTACGTGACTTCTATTTTTTACATGCTATACTTATTTTATTTCATACTTATCTTTTTTTGTCTAGCACAGTCTCTGGAGCGTTAACAGAAAGAAGCATTTTGTATAAAAGTATTCTGTACTTCTGTATGACAACTATTAAAGAAACTTGAAGGCTTTCGAGTACATCCAGTAAAGGTTGCAGTTCACAGCCTGGAAGCACTGGTGTTATGAAACTGACCAGGTCACCCATGACTACAAAGAAAGATAAAACACACCGCTTGAGCCCAGATTTAGCTAGGTATGAAGTGAGCTCCCTTATCTGTAGAAAGGTCCCCTGTTTTGCTATTCCTTTCACTATTTGGGCAATTTTACACAATTCCTGTGAGTCTATGGAACACATCTGTAAGGTATTTTTTCAAGAAAATTCATTGTTTTGTATTTCTAATCAAGTACTTTCGAGCAGCATTTTCTGCATTCAAGATTCCAAGCTGTGGGCGGCTGAGTGGCGCAGTGGGCAAGGCGCTCGCCACTAATGCAGGAGATGCTGGTATCGAGCCCAGCTCTCGGCATTGCTACCGGCTTGTCCGGGCCGACATACTAACACAATTGGCAGTGTTAGAGGGTGGGAAAGCCGGTGGGTGGGGATTGGACGTTGTGGACAGCGACTCCTACAGGTCGGTTGGGGGACGCCTGTACAGCAGAGACAGGAAAATGGCGGGGGTAGTGTGAGCCTCCCACACGTTACACCTCGCCGAATGAGAGTCCGCGCTGGCAGGTGAAAAGATGTGACAGGCTGCCTCCACATGTATCGTAGGGGACATGTGATGCAAGGCTTCTATCCTCCCTACAACCGACCAGTGGGGGGGCATATGTGAGCAACGTTCAAGACAGGGGAGGGGAGAATTGGCACGGCTAAATTGGGATGGGAGAAAAATAGAAAGAGGAGAAAAAAAGTGGATACGAAAAAAAAAATTATTTAGAGAGACATTGGGCCTCATTCACGAAGCGATATAAGAACAGATTTCCTCTTATTTTCTTCTTAACTAGCATTTTTCTTATTTTCTTCTTACCTGGGATTCAGCAATGTTTTCTCATTTTTGCTTTTCTCTTAGGAAAGACCACATTTTAAGAGTGGTCGAGAGCACTCTTACCAAAAAAAAAAAGCCTACCATTGGTCAATTGCCCCCAAATACGACTTTAAAAACATGTTTTATTAGGTATTATAGTAGTATGTTCTACTGTAGAACATGACATATTAGCATGACATCTCATTTAGTAATGTCAATACTGAACAACTGCACGATTGGCCCTTGACAATCACGCAGTCGTTCAGTATTGACATTACTCATCATCATCATTTATTTATTCGTACATGGAATTACCACAGTCCAACAGTACATATTCATATAATTCACCAAATCCCATGGCCGAAAGGAACAGGAAGAAGAAAAATTTGTATATATACCTGTCCCTACACACACACAACACACCGATAGACTTATTGTGTAAAACCAAACAGACTATACCCATTTTGCAAAAATGGAAACATCAACACAACCAAATTAAATCAACATAAATAAACCCATTTTGTGTATCTATCAGTCAAACTACATATTTAGGTTCATTCATTTACACACACACACACACACATGTAGCTATACATTTATATAATGTATTATACTTCTATATACTATCTAATTTCTATTTTATTATACAACTAAATCATACTATTTATTCTACACCATATTGGTACAGTTAAATACAATATTTTAATATATTATTATTCTATGTTACGCTGCTATATACTATATTACTATCCTCATACTGGCCTACACTGCAACTCTATGCTACGTCATCCTGACACGCTAAACTTACTAAATGAGATGTCATGCTAATATGTCATGTTCTACAGTAGGACTTACTACTATAATACCTAATAAAACAAGTCATTAGAATAATAGAAGCCTACTTTGCTGGAACGATACATTTTGCATGTACACATGTGTGTGTGTGCACGCTTGTGCGCTGATGCTGCCTCACTAAGCCGTTTCTACACGCATTTATTTATTTATGGAGCATTTATTTATCCACTCTGGTTGGATGGTGTATTGTACTTGTGCTGTATAATAACAATACATTTTAATCTAATCTCATTTTGAGATCAGTCGCAAATCGCTTCCGCGCTACCTATTGAATGGATCAGCATGGTGCATGGCAATGCCGAACCTTGCCTTATAAGGAGCTGGCGGGGCATGTCTGTATCCAAATTCAATTAATGAGAATGCGCATTTCAGTCTAAGAATGGGTGGGATTCATCATTCAACACACCTGGGTAAGAACAGATTTGGACGATAAGAACGGGTTGATGAATGCGGCGGTGGCTTTTCTTATTTTTCTCACTGGCACAGCCATGGAGAAAATGTCACTGATTCCCGCCGGAACGGGATGACCCGACAACTTATATGAGAAATATGAGAAAAATAAAACAGTGTAAACTATATAATTACCTCTGAATATAAAAATATGAGGTTTACCACAGGTTTGAGTGACAATTTATTTTTATTTTTATATTATAATATTTTTATATATTTCTTTTTGGATGGAAGAGCCACACATTGACGGGCAAAGAGCCACATGCGGCTCGTGAGCCACGGGTTGGCCACCCCTACGCTAGACGCTCGCATAGTGCTGTGACTTTCCACATATATATTCCATATATTATATGTGGAATAACGTTCCAATTACATTTTCCTGAAGTCATTTTGAAATTTCAGAAACCGTGCCAGATAAAACGGGTACTTTTAGGAAAAGTCATTGAGTGACAGAGCTGGAGCTCGACCGAGTAACGAGGATACATTTATTGAAAATGCCTAGGGGTCATTTGACCCCTTGTCGGCTGTGCTAGTGTTAACAGACAGTTAAGAAAAAATATAAAAAAAATATAAGAGAGACATTTCTTTCCGTCTCTCTGCTAAACAAAAGTATAACACATCAGTTTGACATACAGTAAATCAAAATGAAGACATGCACAAATAGAGTAGCAGTCGATGTTTCACTTACATCTGGCACGAGCAAGAAGCGTTCTCGATTCCACTTCCTTCAGGACACCTTCGAGGTCATTTACTTCTACAAATTGTAGATCTTCCACAGTAGCCGCGCCAAGGCTTTCGAGTACATCCAGTAAAGGTTGCAGTTCACAGCCTGGAAGCACTGGTGTTATGAAACTGGCCAGGTCACCCATGACTACAAAGAAAGATAAAACACACCGCTTGAGCCCAGATTTAGCTAGGTATGAAGTGAGCTCCCTTATCTGTAGAGGGACTGAGAAGTTAGCATAACATTTAAAGGTCCCCTGTTTTGCTATTCCTTTCACTATTTGGGCAATTTTACACAATTCCTGTGAGTCTATGGAACACATCTGTAAGGTTTTTTTTTTTCAAGAAAATTCATTGTTATGTATTTCTAATCAAGTACTTTCAAGCAGCATTTTCTGCATTCAAGATTCCAAGCTGTGGGCGGCTGAGTGGCGCAGTGGGCAAGGCGCTCGCCACTAACGCAGGATATGCTGGTATCGAGCCCAGCTCTCGGCGTTGGTACCGGCTTGGCCGGCCGTCATACTAACACAATTAGCAGTGTTAGAGGGTGGGAAAGCCGGTGGGTGGGGATTGGACGTTGTGGACAGCGACTCCTACAGGTCGGTTGGGTGTCGCCTGTACAGCAGAAACAGGAAGTATCTGGGGCAGCGTGAGCCTCCCACGCGTTACTCCTCGCCAGAGTTCGAGCTGTCTGGTGAAAAGATGCGACAGGCTGCCTCCTCGTGTACCGGAGGGGACACGTGATGCAAGGCTTCTATCCTCACTACAGCCGACCAGTGGGAGGCATAGTCTAGCAACGTTCAAGACAGGGGAAGGAAGAATTGGAAATACGAAATTGGGATGGGAGAAAAATAGAAAAATAAGGAGAAAAAGTGGATTAAAAAAAAAGATTCCAAGCTGTTTTTGGCTGGGCTCCGCCCATACTAGCAATGCGCTTTGAGTAACAGTCACCCACACAGTGTGATACATACGAGAGAGAGCGAGAGAGAGGAGATCACTCCGTGAGCGCGTGTGTGAGCGGCTCGACTTGCGATTGTGTGTAAATGCAGGTGGAGATAGAGACAGATAGAGAGAGGGAGATCGCTCCGTGAGCGCGCGTGTGCGCTGTGTGAGCGGCTCGACTCACAATTGTGTGTAAAGGGGAAGACGGAGAGCCTCAGAGAGCCTCTCCGTATGAGAGCCTCTCTCTCTCTCTCTCTCTTTAGAGGAAGAGTCAGGGACAGGGAAACCGCTTCCGCATTATTCCCACTGCTCCGTTGTTGAGCGAACTGAGATATGCAGATCAGCTCCTTGCAACGTAGGATAGCGAGTCAAATCAGAATGGCTTAGTTCACTGGGGGAGGATCTTGTCTCATCTGAATTGGAGCAATCCGCTAAAATCTGAATCTGAGACAGACCCCACATTGCTAAAAAAAACAATGCTAAACACTGGAAAAGGCTATTTATAAGACAGGGGACCTTTAATAATAATAATAATATATTTGATTTGTAGAGGCGCTTTATAATTGTGGAACAAATCTCAAAGCGCTAGTGTAAAAGAACATAAAAACTAGGAGTAAAAAGAACATGGAATGTAAAACTAGTAAAAGAGTAAAGAACATAAAATAAGAAGGGCTAAAACTAGTAAAAGAGTAAAATAACATAAAATGTGTGGAGCGAAGATAAAAATCCAACAAAAGGCTGTTTGTTTTGAGGCCCTTTTTAAAAGCATCCACGGTCTGTTAGAGCCATATGAAATCCGTTTTATTATTTTCCAAATTCAGTTTTTTCCGTTTTAATATTTCAGAATTCTGTATTTTGCTTTTTATGCTCATTTTACCATCAGAAATAGTGTCTAATAAGTGGGAATGAATAAATGTCCACAATTGAATAAGATATAACAGTCCATTTAATGTTTTTAAGTACTGCAACTCAGAAATACAGTTACATTTTACACAATATTTTTCAAATAATATTGTGACAAAATAAAAATGCAGACAAAATAAAAATACACATTTCAAGTAACAATAGATACAGCTAGCTACTACTGACATTATCACAATGACAATGTCAGTGGCCTAGCTATATCTATTATATTGTGATGAAATATAGTAATGCATAATTTAGGCACCTTTAGTTTAGTTTATTTCGTTTATAAAGGACACAGTGTGTACTGACAATCATTTGCATTAAACAAATGGATAGGTGCACCAGATTTAGCTAGAAGCTATCATTTCCATCTATAGTCCTATGTACTGTAACGTTACATAGCTATTTAAGTTTATTTAGTTTATAAAGGACAGTGTGTAATGACAATCGTTTGCATTAAACAAATGGATGGGTGCACCAGATTTAGCAAGAAGCTATCATTTCCATCTATAGTCCTATATACTGTAACGTTAGCTATTTAATCACAATAGTGTTGCACGTGTTTTTGCGGGTCCAGTCCACGCAACGTTGACAGAATTTGCAAAACACCTCATCGCCAGAGGCATAAAAGTAATTAGGATACTGCTCTGCTCTGAATTTAGGGCTTATTGCGGAATTTCTTAGCTTCTTGACGACGTTAACACCAAAGCAGCCAGACGGCAGACGCTTGGACACTGCTGTGTTGTGTGTAACACGCAGCGGTCCCCGGTCATGTTTGCTTTGCACCAAACGTTCCACCCAAAAACGGAATTTCAGTCGAGATTAGGCCAAATTCTGCAATATTCCACATTTTGCAGTCGATTCCATTTTTATTGGTAAATTCCGCGATTCCATCCGCAATTCCGTGAACGCGGATTTCATATGGCTCTACGGTCTGTGGTGCCCTCAGGTGGTCAGGGAGAGCATTCCACAGACTGGGAGCCGCGGATGAGCAGTCACAGTAATGAGAGCTGGTTAGGATTGTAGTTCAATGTTAAATACATGTTATTGGCTGACCTGGGGTGGCGTTGGCTGAGGGGCACGGCCGCTTGATCCGGGCTCCTCCTTGCAGTGTGTCGAAGTGTTGAAGATACTGAACGCCTAACTGCTGACGCTGATCCTGACACCTTGCCTCTGCCATCAGTGTGTGTGTGTGAGTGAATGGCATGTTGTCAGATCCACTTGCTCCATGACTTGTATCTAAATCACCTTCAACCTCAGCGGAATCCTGAGTAGACTGCGATTGTGTAGGGGTTACTAACCATTCTGTTTGATTCCTATGCATCCTTGCGATGTGGGAAGTGAATGATGATTTCACTTTATAGGTTTTGTCACAATTTGCAAATGGACATTTTACTGTCTCTTTTTTCAATATATGCGATTTGAGATGTGCAATGAGATCCTTGAGATCAGTATATTGCTCCTGACAACTTGCGGCCTCGCATTTGAATGAACCTCCTATATAGATTTTTTGTGAAGCAGAGGTGGTCCTGTGGTCACGGTACATATGTTTTTTCAAAGCAGTATACTTCAGAAACTGACGTTTGCAGTCAGCCACAGCACAAGGGAATTGCTTGTTTTCTTCATGTCTGTCACGTAAATGATGGTCAACATATCTTTTAAGCGATTTCAAAGACAGGCCACACAATTGACATGTAAAAGGACCGGACATTTTGCAGAACAAGAGTTTGCAATGTTTTTATAGTATTCCCTGTATGTTTCTAGGTAACAAGAATGCTGCCAGCCTGCCAATTTTGTCTCTCAACTTCATATGAGCTTGTGACATCTATTTTTTATGGAAAATGTCAAATCCCTTTTTCCATCTACCAATTTCTCTTGTCTGTGTGTGTGGATATGAGAACAAGTAAGCTATTGGTTTAGCAAACTTGTGTATGTTGACTAACCTGTCCTAAATCTGCAGATAGGCTAAAGGCTAAATGTTGCAACCTGTGAAGCTGAACTGCAATCCAAACCTGTTGAGAAAAAACAAAAGTGTAAGTGAAGCAACAACACGTGCAGCAGGCATGAGCAATAGGAAAGAAACTGTTAGGGAAGCACACTAATAAACTTCTCAAAAAAGGTTCGGAAATGTTATTTTGGTCGATTATTTCTCCCGTTTAATAATACCAATTGGTATTGTATTTTATATCGTTGGAAGGCCCAATTAGCCACCGTTACAACGAGGTACAACTTGTAAGGCACCGTGCTGCGCGCTACAACCTACGGAGAACAGTGACTGAGGCACATTGTAGGGGATCCAGGCTGCAATTTGCATATCGCCCCAACAGGTCCACAGAAGACGCCATAGCCCATGTGCTACATACGGCAGCATCACACCGGACAAGAGGCAGGGGAACTATGTGAGAAATTAATGCTATTTATTGACTACAGCTCAGCATTCAACCTGGCGCTGTGGTGCCAGGAGAACAGCCTCTCGCTGAACGTCAGCAAAACCAAATAAATTGTGGATTTTAGGAGGTCTGGGGCTAGGGACCAGTGTTGCATTGCTGATATCAAAACTGGTTGCACGCACGCTAATGACACCATGTGCACGCGTGCTCCCGCACATGCGCATAAATGTTCCCTCACATAAGCACAGACTAAAGACAGTGCCTAATTGCCTCTACGAATGGAATGTAACACATTTCATTCACAAGTTTTGTGTGAATGTATCGGAGAACGTATTTGAACACACCTGACGACCGGCGCTATTGATATGCAAAGTAGCCAGGTACTTAGCGAGTTGGCGCATCAGTCGAGTGCAGCGCATTCCTGTGTGCACGCGCCCACACATCCGTGCATCTGCGTGCATGCGCTTCTGCTCACAAAAGCTTGGTTGCACATCGTGCAACCCCGTCCCATGAGCAACGCACCTCTGCTAGGGACTACAGCCCCCTCAGCATCTACTATCCGAGGACTTGACATGGACCACACACTAGAGCTGCCGCGGTATTGATGTTTTCCTTACCGCACGGATTTGCAAAATATTTCCTACCGCGCGGTTATTACCGCACGCACAAAAAAAAAAAAAAATTTAATGCATTTTTTTTTTAGTAGTAGTCTACTTTTTATAGCATATAGCCTGCCTCTAGTCTAAATGTCGATCTTTAGAGGATGACTTTGCAGCATGAATATTGTTTGGGATTCGGCAAGCACGCATTAGTTATTGAAAGTGAAACACGGATTCGGTCGTGCGCCGTTCACTCGGTGTCGCGGGCAGGGGTGGTTACCCCCCCGACCCTTTCTTATTATTATTACTATAAAGTTACTACTTTATAATAAAGGCATTCGTTTTGTGGCATTACCATTATATAGTTATACGTTCAATAACATCAGCGTATTTACCGGACCATCTCAGTTCCTTTCTTTGCTCAGAGCGTGCTGAGTTGTCCCATTCTGCGGTCTGTTAATAAAGTTTTCAATCAGACAAGTGTATAGAACGAAGGGCTTTTATTATAACATTCGTTGCAGACAGTAAAATCATTATGTCTCGTTTACTACTCCTGAGGAGCGATGGTAGTCCACTCCGGCGGGGAGCTAAAGCTAACGTTATTAGCCGTATTGTGATGAGCTCTGATCAATGGCTGACATTCAGGATGTAAAAAACTGCAGGACGCTCCCAACGTGTGACGCGTCTCTCTTCTGACCAATCAGTGGTCTGCAATGTTTCACGTGACTTTTCTGGTACCCAATAGGGTCGCTTGGAACCTCGATAGAGAAGTAGGGTATATCTGCAGAGCCGCAAGCCCAACGAGAGGAGGGTACTTCATTATTATTATAAAAAACAGCGGTGATGCGGTATTCAGCCTACTCTGCGGTGGCCGTGATGTAACAGCGATACCGCGGTAATGCGGTAATCGCGGCAGCTCTACCACACACAGACAGTGTTGTGAGGAAGGCATGGCCGCGCCTCTACTTCCTTAGGCACCCAAGGAAGTTTAATCTATTTATAGTCCAATCTAATCCATCTACATTCATTGCACACACATCCACTCACTTTAAATATGCACACTCACTTTAAACAAACACTCACCCTTAAAGGGGAACTCCAACATTTTGGGAAATTAGCTTATTTAACATCTTCCCTGGAGTTAGACAAGAAGATACATACCTTTTTTGTCTCTGTTCGTGCATTTAGCTTTGGGAATAGACGCTCCGTTAGCATAGCTTAGCTTCATCACTGGAAGTGAGGCAGATCCGTAGCCTTACAGTGCCTTACAGTGTATTGCAAGGTCTGACATTGACCAAACTTGATATGCATGACCTTGGTGGGCTCTAGGTCAACTCCTGAAAAGGGGGTCAATGTCAGACTTTGCAATCAAAAGTTAGGGGGCGCACTGAAATTATGGCAAGGGTTATTAGCCCCCTAACTTTTGATTGCAAAGTCTGACATTGACCCCCTTTTCAGGAGTTGACCTAGAGCCCACCAAGAATAGAATAGAATAGATCTTTATTTGTCATTGTTGGTACAACGAAATTTGTTAGGAACATCACCACTGGCATACAACATAAGATATAACATGTGCAAAATAATAATGTCAATAATAATAGTAATATAGTAATAAAGTAATAGAGTATCAATGTCCCAATGTCCCAATATATAACATACCATCATTGTCCCAAGTGCATCTAGTGCTTGTGCAAATAAATTTATAAATATAAATATAAATATAAATATAAATATAAATATTTCAGTCCAGTGAGTTGATGGAAGGAGGGGGGGGGGGGGGGGGGGGGCGTTGACTTGCAAAGGATGAAGTATTGTATAGTGCAGCAATGCAAGTCCGGTTCACAGTTATTGTTGTAATGTCATTGCATATCAAGTTTGGTCAATGTTACAAAAAGATTTGGATAGCCCATTCAGGGCTCGAGACTAACACCGTCCCGTCGCCGATAAAATATGTATTTGGGACGAACAAAAATCCTCCCCGGGACGGAGAGGATTTAAAATCAGTTTTCACTTAGAAAATGTCAACTGCGCCGACTGGCAAGCGGTGCGCGTCTTCAGAGTGCTCGCTTAGGTGACAGTGGCACGAGACCCGCGAAAATATCAGAATGTTCAATAGAATGTTTAATAAAAGTTCCAGCGGTACTGGCCATCCTCTGTCAACGGAGAACTCGCAAACATGCTGCGCTATTTGAAGAGGATAACGTTAAACAGAAGACGATGGAAAACAGACACAGACTGACCAACAGTGAACTGCATCCAACCTAGGGCTGGGCAATTAATCGGAAAAAAATCACGATCTCGATTCATAGACCTATGCAATCTCATTTCTAAGTTATGACGATTTTATTTTTAATTTAAAAATATATAATTGTAATAAATATATATATATATATATACTTTTTTTTAAACTTTTTACTTTACTTTTTAAATGATTTTATTGAAAAAATAAGAATCGTGAGAGAATCGTGATCTCAATTCTTAGAGAGAAAAATCGTGATTCACATTTTAGCAAGAATCGCCCAGCCCTAATCCAACCCTAATACAACCCCAGTGTCTAAGGTAAGGACACATTTAAATCACAGCGGTGTAGGGGTGTAACGATGCATCCAGGGCACGAAATTAACTTTGACTCACCGGCCAGTAGCGGGTAGATGGGAAAATTCTACCCACCAAGCATATTTCTTACCGCCCAAAAAATATACGCATTTCTGTGTCACATATATATAAAAAAAAATCAGTACATTTCAAGTAGATAAGCTATAGGGCTGTCTTAAATACTTCGAAGCTTCGTTCGATGGGCATGGGATTCGAATATGAAAATAAAATTCGATTATGTAAAAAAATATAAAAAAAATATTAATTTTTTTGTTGTTGTGAAAAATCAACTCTGCCTCTCTTTGTTAACTACAGCAAGCAATGCTGTTTGTTATTTAAGATGAGGTCGGACTCGGCACTGACAGATTTGTGTTCATTGTGCTGCTTTTATAAAGCCTCAAATGACGGCTTACAATATTTCATGGAAGCAAAGTGTTTAGTTTGTCTAAGATTTTAAAAGGTTTAAACTTTACAGCACTGACAAAGTTGAACAAAGTGATGTACAAGTCCCACAACATAAAAAAAAAGATAAAAGAAAAAAGAAATTATAATAAAAAAATAAATTCATTTTTTTTATTTTTATTTCGAAGCTTCGAATTAAAATCTCGGCCCCGAAGCTTAGAATTCCAAAAAAATAAAACGAAGGTCAGCCCTAATAAGCTATTACGTTGAAGAATACACACTTAAAGAGGCCAGAGTTAAATTTGTACTCTCTCTCTCTCTCTCTCTGAAGTCTAAATTTAACAACACACAATCTAAAACCCCTCCCTACCTCCCTCTCCCAAACCATTCCTACAACAATTTTTTTTATGTTGCATGATCATGTACATTTATTTTGTATAATTTTTTTAACATTTAAATATCAACATTATCTGGCAATCCTCAGTAAATACTATCAAACTCATGTCATCTGGTCTTTTCCGCGCGCACACGCACACACACACACAGAAAGGGCTCCTTAATTGAACAAGTAGAGAGAGGGATGGAGAGAGAGCCCCGCTCAGCTGTTTCCCCCGACGGAAATGAATGACTAGGATGCCAAGCTTGTTAGAAGCATTGGAATTTACACTGCATATAGAAACAGCATGGGAAAAAAAGCTGGGACTAATTTAGTTCGCAAAATGCGACCAAAGCACTCTGGAGCTATGCTATATGTCTTCACACGTTTGTCACGTTTCACAAGCTGTTGTTGTTGGGCGTATACGTAGCTACCTTGGGCTACTTCTGAGCAATGAGAGCACAGCACTTCTGATTGGTAAGCATGACTGGCACGCAAGAAAAAAACTTGAATCAAACTCGCTGTATAACGTATCCCAAATCGCAGGCTTTGTGATTTGCTAAAAGGCGACTGTCGTAAGACCAAAACACACCGCAGTTTTAATTATTTTACATGACTATTTTCATTTTGTTACCCACCATGTGGCGGACAGACCTCTCAGGCCATGTTTAGACGTTGAGAGTCTGAACAGAAACTGCAAAAGTCGTCTTGCGGTCTCACTTTTAATGTTGCGTTTAGACTAGTGTTTTGGGATGGAATTCTGCGTGCAGACAAGGCTGTAAAAGTGTAGTCGACTCGAGACGACCGAGCCCCGCTGTCACACGATTGGCGCAGATGTCACATGACCAGAAACGTCAGTGGCCAATCAGATCGCGCAAACCAAACGCGGAAGTGCAACTCCGTTAGGGAAAATATTCACGCAACCCATACGCTACACTGCCTCAGGTCGTTGAGACAACCAGGCATGCTGTGAAGACCCGCCCTACTCTGCCTCTGATTCGCAGACTGTGGGTGGGGGAATGTGATTGGACCAAAGCAGAGTCACATAGACAGTGGCTCCAGTCACTAATAGTTGCGATAGCCGCTGGACTGATTCTTGTGTATTTAAAAGTACTGCCAATGTAGCCTTCAGGTGATCTCCGTGGATAGAATCAGACATGCTTGTTCGCTTTGTTTACGCTTCTATGCTACTGGCGCATGGCGACGAGAGCCTTGACAACCCTTTCGTCATAGTTTTATGCGGTTTGACTGTTCAGATGATAGTGCTAAGGTGTATCGTTTCTAGGATTTCCACCCAGGAAGGTGGTCTCACTTTTTTGCGGATTCTCCCCACAAAAACGCTGTTGCCGTATAAACAAAAGGCACATCCGAAAAAATATTTTTCCGGATTCACCTGCTAGCATTTCCGTCTAAACATGGCCTCAGTGTCACTCGCCAAGCCTAAAATCTGCCCGCCAATGGCAGGTGGCGGGCTCTAATTTTGTGCCCTGGATGCATCGATTAATCTAAATGCATCGATTCTAATGTGACAATTCAACTGCATCGATTCAAAAATGTTAGAATCGATTATAATCGAAATTAATTGAAAAAAGATATATATATATATATTTTTTTTTTAATGTTGTTTTTATTGACCTATAGTCCATTCATGCTGAGTGAATCAGTTCCCCCAGCCACATTTGTGTATTCAACATTTTGGGGGGAATTAAAGAAAATGAATCGAATCGTGGTCAAATGAAGAGATTTCATGATGCATTGAATCGTTGGCTGAATAATCGTAATCTAAATGAATCGTTGTGAGGTTGCATCGTTACACCCCTACAGAGGTGTAATTAGAGCCATATGAAATCCGCGTTCACGGAATCGCGGACGGAATCGCGGAATTAAGCAATAAAAATGGAATCAACTGCAAAACGTGGAATATTGCAGAATTTGGCCTAATCTGGACTGAAATTCCGTTTTTGGGTGGAACGTTGTGGTGCACACGCGACCGGGGAGGCGGGGACGCTATAGCGCGTTACACACAACACGGCAGTCTCCAAGCGTCTGGCTGCTTCAGTGTTAACATCGTCAAGAAGCTAAGAAATTCTGCAATAAGCCCTCAATTCAGAGCAGAGCAGTATCCTAATGACTTTTATGCCTCCGGTGATAAGGTGTTTTGCTAATTCTGTCAACGTTCCCTGGACTGGACCCGCAAAAACACTTGCGACACTATTGTGATTAAATAGCTATAACGTTAGGACATGATAGCTTCTTTAAAACTTTGGCCAGTCAGCTGGTTCTTTTTAGCGTTTATCGCTTTTTCTTCGCATTCATACTTGGTCAAGTTCGACCGACAGAAGCAGGCTGAAAGGGTTCAGATGGGGGGAAAGACACTCTGGGAAAGGCACGGCTGCCGTCCGGGATTCGAACGCGCTCAGCCCCAGATCCGCGCGAGCGCGGTTGTCCACGGCGCTGAAATAGCACTCGCGGTACGTGGTGAGCTACTGGAGCTCCCCTGACATGATAGCTTCTTGCTAAATCTGGTGCACTCATCCATTTGTTTAATGCAAACGATTGTCATTATACACTGCCCTTTATAATCTAAATAAACTTAAATAGCTATGAAACGTTACAGTACATAGGACTATAGATGGAAATGATAGCTTCTTGCTAATTCTAGTGCACCCATTCATTTGTTTAATGCAAACGATTGTCATTATACACTGTCCTTTATAAACGAAATAAACTAAACTAAAGGTGCCTAAATGATGCATTACTATATTTCATCACAATATAATAGATAGGCTAACATTGTCATTGTGATAATGTCAGTAGTAGCTAGCTGTATCTATTGTTTACACTTGAAATGTGTATTTTTATTTTGTCACAATATTAATTGAAAAATATTGTGTACAATTTAACTGTATTTCTGAGTTGCAGCACTTAAAAACATTAAATGGACTGTTATATCTTATTCAATTGTGGACATTTATTCATTCCCACTTATTAGACACTATTTCTGATGGTAAAATGAGCATAAAAAGCAAAATACAGAATTCTGAAATATTAAAACGAAAAAAACGGAATTTGGGAAAAAATAAAATGGAATTTGGAAAATAATAAAACGGATTTCATATGGCTCTAGGTGTAATGTTAGTCTATTGGAACTGTATACAGTAGTCAGCTGCTTGCTAGCTAACGTTAGCCCTGTGTGTGTGTGGAAAAAAACGGTACACAGCCGTAATAGCTAGCAGTTGATTTGATTGCGAGTGTGTATCGTTCGCTCAAAGCAGCTATGTTAGCTAGGTGTATCTGTTGTATTGACGAGGCTTGACAACCGAGGTTCAAAGTTAACTTCATATTTATTGGCGTTTCGTTTACATGTCTCGTCATGCATCGGGCTGCAGATTACAACTCTGTCTTCTTGATTTCCTAGTGTGACGTCACTCAACTACGGAATCCAAGAGACTCAAACCCAATACATCACAGTGTCTGTTGTAATGAATATGCTGCCATCGAAAATGTTCAGTTTGGAATAAATATGGCTGAATGAACACACTTTTATTCCTTACAGTGAGTATCCATGAAATTGGACACTTTGACTTAGATTTCTGTACCTTTCACTACATGTTTTATTACTTCTTAACTTAAACTATCCTATCAGTCCTTAAAATAAGTAACAAATATCCATAATAATCTACAAGATATCATTAACACCAACAATATATATATATTATATATATATTTTTTTTGTATCATGATTCTTGTGAAATCATTTGCCTTTTGACTAAATCAATACATTTTCTCTTTCTCTACAACAAAGACTGAGGCAACTGAGACTGAGATTTGATGCTCGCTCTCATGTATCACTCTCTCTCTCACACAGTATTACTCGGACAATAAAATAAGAAAGGCGTTTAAATATTGTTATTGCTTTGGTTGATTTGTTGTTACCTGTTGATCTAATGTGCCTATTGTTAAAATAATTATTTCAAATAGAAATACAATTATTTATTTCCTAATCATTTGAATGGTGTTTTTATGGCAATAACAACTATAGACGAAAAAAAACTAAGTAAAGATACGACATTTAGATTTTTGGGACGGTTTACATTCACTTTGGGAGAAAGGTGACTATTGCTCGGCCGAGAAAGTGCACATTGACTTGGGACTGGTCACACTCACTCCATATTCATACCGCTCGGTTCGTATCACGGTTTTGGGCTAACGGTTTTCGGTTCGGTTCGATATGTTTTTTTTTAATAAAAAATTAAAACGTAACACTCAAAAATCGAAACATGCGTCTCATTTATTACATTTGGGATGGGAGAAAATATCAAAAGAAAAAGAAAAAAAAGAAAAAAATCATGATATTAGGGGTGGATCGGTTCACAAAATCGACGGTTCGGTTCGTATCACGGTTTTGGGCTAACGGTTTTCGGTTCGGTTCGATATACGTTGTTTTTTATTTAAAAAAACAAATGTAACACTCAAAAATCTAAACATGCTTCTCATTCATTAAAAATAAATAAATAAAGGTTTACAGTGGTTTGCCTTAAATAATGTTTGGCACACAAAGACCGAACTGACTGAAAAATATAGGCTACATTTGTCAAAGTATTACTTTAGTGCAAACAAACAATATGCTCAGCCAGCACTAGATGTCAACAATGTTTAAATTCCCTGAATGTCAGTTCTTAATGGAAAGATTAGTTTTCCGCTTGAAATTAAAGTGCAGTATTTGAAATACAATGAAAGGAATATGGCTGGATTTCTTATCAAAAGGAAAAGTGTCAGTTATTTAAAATAAATAAATAAACAAATTAGAAGGCCATCAATATAAATTGTAGCATACATCAAACTAACACACACTGTACTGTTTCAAAACAACACTGCTCTGTTCATTCTATTTTTAAAATACGTACATTATCTGTCTACATTTATTTAGACTAACATTATTAAAATATTGAGTGCAACTGTGATGGATTAACGTAATTTGGTGAGTTGGATTTTTACATTTTCGGGTTTGGTCACGTTGAGTCACATATAAGCCGCACCGTTATATAAGCCGCAGGGTCGAAAAATTGGGAAAAAAGCCGCGGCTTATAGTCCGAAAAGTACGGTATCTATGGATTGGGGGACCGCACGGACAATTTAGCGTCACCGACCTTCTCGACTCCAACGTTAACGGAGTTGATAACAACATGCAGTGGAAAAGCGACAATAGTCCCGGTTGGAGTTAGTAAACACAGTTGTATGCTAGCCTTCTTGGATGTTGAATAAACGCTTATCATTGTCTTTCAACACCCCGCCTCTCAGACTCCCATTTTCTCCTCTGCTAGCTAGTAGCTACGATAACATTTCATTGACTGTATTAGCTGGCGGGCTACCATAGTTAAAACGTGTGTTGTGTTGTACAAACTGCTAACGTTATGGCAAGATGTGTGTAGGCCTATGTAATGTTAATGGCTATGTTTTAAAGTCGTAATGACGATTGATTTATATTTCGCTTGCCATTTCCACAAAGTGACTAGCACCTGCTGCAGCCAGTCATTTCGCCTCCGTGCCAAATTACGTTTTTTTTTTGTGCATCCCCGGCCTGAACCGTACAATACACAGACGCCCCGAACCGTGGAGGTCGTGCCGAACGGTGTACAGTTCAAATGCGTATCGTTCCACCCCTACATGATCTGTATGTTGCGTATGTCATTAATGTCATTATGAATTGAAAATGGGGGACCCTGATGTAAACAAGACAAAAGTCTTTCTCTGGTCTGCATCCCCTTAACAATTGTGTATATTAAGCCATACTGTATTGTACCCATTCTGCAATCTGTTAATAAAGTTTTCAATCAATCAATCATTTCAGGAGACTCAGGCGTATAAAAAGTCTATTGGATCATGTCTCCAGCACCCCCACAGCCGTAGCTACAACAACTTAATGTCAAGGCTCTCATCCACATTCATTCATTTTCTCCCCCCCGCTCTCTCCTCCATGAGCTCAGACATTCATGTTATGAGTGGGCGTGCTACCCTGTAGCAAGATGACCGCCATGTGGCAACGTCGGTCTCCGTTGGCCAGCAGCGCGGTGAGTCATTTACATTTAGTCGACGCTTTTATCCAAAGCGACTTACAAGTTCTGTATGACAAGTTAGGGCTGGGCGATAAAAACGATAACTATAATTATTGTGATATATTTTAATAATCGATATCGAAAAGAAAAAAAATCGATTTTTTTTTTTTTTGTGACCTGCAACAGCGCAGTTTTAAAACCAGAGACAGACTTGTCTTTCTTGCCTGCAACTTAAAGTAATGGCTTTGCTTGTCCAAATGACAATACTGACCAAATTGAGATTTATTTTTCTCTTGTCCATTTATTTTGTTTGCTTTCTAATTTAAAATATAGCTTGAAACCGTCGGTACACAGTAGGCTATGACGTGTGCTAGCAGAGCTAGTCTCCAGTCACGAGTCACGGTGCACATGTGCGGTGGTTTGTCCACAAAAAAAGCACCAAAAGATAGAAAATAAACTAGCAGAGCCAGAACTATTCAACTCCCCTGGAGGCGTGAATATTAAAGGCAACGAACTTGTGTTCAGCTTTTCGTTCAGCGTTTCTCTGATTGGCCACACGGCCACGTGACCGCCCTAGCACACGCCCTTCGCGGCAGAGAGAGACGCGGCAGAGAGTGACCGCGGCCGCGCATGAGGCTCCCCCAGGTGCTCTTGAGAGGTGCTCGAGAGGTGCTCGTTGGTTAATGCCTCGTTGTGTTTTGTATGGGCGTAAATACATGTTAAGATATTCAAAATCGTCACAGCAGTATAGTTTGTTTATACTTCAGAAGTGATGTACAGTGACGAGTGAATCTGGTAGTTGGTTGTTAAAAACGCGAAATAACATAATAACGTTACAGTTTCTAGTTCAGTCAGCAGCCTCGCGAAATAACATTATACATTATTCTCAGCGAAATAACATTATATATTATGCTCCGCGCTTCAATTATACATTATGCTCCGCGCTTCATTCATTCATTTCATAATCAGTCAGCAGCCTGCGTCCTCCACTGATGGATTTCATTTGGGACGGCTGCCGCTTGCCTGCCGCGTTCGCGGCAAAAGGGGGCGGGGGGGTCGCGGCCAATCAAAAGCTGAACACAAGTTGGTTGCCTTTAATATTCACGCCCCCTTGGAGCCACAGCTAGCAGAGAAGCTTGTTTACTTTCGCTTTCAAACCAGCTGCAGCCTGAGAACTGGAGTGAGGGGATGTAACACTAAAGTTGGCGGCAACGACAAATAATTGCTGCAAAATAAACATACATCTGTTGTTTAAAAAAATATATATATTATTATATTTTTTTTTAAATACTTATAACAATATCGATAATTAGCGATATCGAGTGATATGATATCGTTATCGATATCGTCGTGATATCATTTTTGGCCATATCGCCCAGCCCTACAACAAGTCATGACGCAATGCATCGATCCTAAGGTGGAATCGCATCGAAGTCAAATTAATATTGAATCGTTGCCTGAAGAATCGTAATCGAATTGAATCGTTGTGGGGTCAAATATTTACACCCCTATTATTCACTCATGCTGAGTGAATCAGTTCCCCCAGCCACATTTGTGTATTCAAATTTCTTTTGGGGAATTAACTGATCGAAAATGTATCGAATCGTGGTCAAATGAAGAGATTTCATGATGCATTGAATCGTTGCCTGAAGAATCATAATAGAATCGAATCGTTGTGAGGTCGAATCCTTACACCCCTACAAAGTATACCTAAAACAACGAAAATGGAGCACATACTGTATATTAGGTGTTTTTAACAGCAAGCTCAAAGTTAGTCAATTGTAAGCTCCGTTTAATTAATAGGATACTAGTAATAATAAATAATAATAATACATTTTATTCATAAAACGCTTTAAGAACCCAAATACGCTGAAAGTGGGATTTTTCTCAGTTTGAACCCAAATTTTTCTAATGTTAGACAACTTATTATTTCAGACACAGGCCCATAGAAATGCATTGTAGAAGCATGGTTTGCCCCTCCAGCCCATAGCTCGACATCACTGCAGGCAAATGATTTAAAAAAATTAAATAAATAGACTGCTTCATAAAATGGCGGTAATTAGTGCTAGCTGGTATGGTTGCTAGCTCTAGCTATCTAACCTTAGATATTATAACGCCATTTTCTTTACCATATGTAGCCTACTATGTATTTTATGTAAATTTTTGGCACTGTAAATATATTTGATTTTACTGTAATTTGACAGTAAGTATTTGGCAACCATTGATGCCAGACATTTACCGTTTTCTTGCAGCTTTTTTTCTTACAGTGTAGCACTCCGAGCCAACATAATCTACCACCATTAATTAAGTTACATAAATGGTACATTATTTATATAACTATTTTATCCAAACATTCACACACGTCGACGGCGGAGGCAACCGTGCAAGGTGACAACGTGCTCATCAGGAGCAGTTCAGACACTTCGACATGAGGCCCAGGTTGGCTAGTTAACTAAACCGGCTAAGACTGAGCCAGTTGCACATATTTCGGTCAATATTACGGAATGCACACTATTTTACAGCAATATACATTCTAAACCAACAATTACTACACAAAGGAAATACTTACCAAAGTACGGACTATTATGAAATGGTGAAGCACAGTTCTGCCCAGCTGCCCTTGTCCCTGTCGCCCTCCGAAAGAAAGATATCTGAAGTGCGCAGATAATGGCTGCATCACACAGCAGCACGGAAAGGGGCGGTCCCTCGGATATTTTTTTTTTATCTCAATTGAGTTGATCTGAATTCAATAAATAGTCTCATACATGTTATGTTACACCAATTAAATATAAATACATATGTTTTATTGGATATAGCAAAGCCACCTGGATGTAACAGTACTGTTTATCTGTATGTCGTAATTGAGCATAAGATGTCTTGTTTCTTGGACGTTAGCAGGGAAGCCTTGAGCATAAGATATCTTGTTCCTTGAATGTTAGTGGGGAAGCTTTGAGCAGAAGATGTCTTGTGTCTTGCCTCTTGAATGTTAGCGGGGAAGCTTTGAGCAGAAGATGTCTTGTTTGGGAGCTTGAAGAGGAGAAAAGAAAAACCTCTTAGCTGCTTTGCCGCGTTTGTTCTATGAGCTCAACAGGTTCAACAGGTTCGGCTCTCAAAGCAGCAGCGAACATGTCTGCCTCTGATACACGTCGCTTGGAATCAGTTAAGTCTTCAGCCGTCCTTGGGCTCCGCACGACGGCCGAACACATCCATATAGCTGTGTTTGTGTGTGTGCGGCGGAGGGGGGGGGGTTCAATCAAAGATGTCTGATTTAGAAGAGGACACTTAGGAAGGTTCCTATTACATTCCTGCAAACCACACAGTACTGGCTGAAGGCAATTCCGCCAAGGGTGGAAATGAGGAGAAAAGTTTCTCAGCCGCCCACCTACACCGTCGGTTAGAGGTGATGATTTGCCGAAGGTGAAATGGTTTTCCACGTGGAGAGCAGTCATTTCCCTCCTATCCAGTATGGCTCGTCTGAGGGCCTGCCTGCTCACACAGACATGTGTACGAAGACTACAATTGACAGACATGTGTACGAAGACTACAATTGAGGTTAACATAAATTGTACATATATATTGTATATACCCCACCCCACCTACCCAACCCAACCTCCTCCAATGTACAGTTCCTACGTCAAATGTATATACACTCTTTTCTAGACACTTTTTGTATCACAAACAGTACTGTATTTGCAAATCTGGTATGTCATAAATGTATAGATGTAGCAGTACTGTCTATCTGTATGTCGTGTGTGTCATATATGTTATGATGAATTGAAAATGGGGGACCCTGATGTAAACAAGACGAAAGTCTTTCTCTGGTCTGCATCCCCTTAACAATTGTATGTATTGAGCTGTACTGTACTGTACCCATTCTGCAATCTGTTAATAAAGTTTCAAATCAATCAATCAGCATACACAAAGCATATTCACACACCACACAAGCACTTATTACATGCACACACTGCTACTCACATATACCTCATATTGTATAGTTTGTCATAGGTAGAATATACGTTGTGTATTATGTCTAGTTTATAGTTTTAGTTTATAGCTTATTTAGTTTATAGTTATAACTTAGTTATAGTTCATAGTTATAGTTTGTATAGGTAGAATATACGTTGTGCATTGTGTTTACAAATCTACTACGGTTGAGGAGCCGGGGAAAACAAGCATCTGACGTTTTTTCTGAATGTATGTACATTTAAAAAAGCTGTGACAATAAAATCATCTGAATCCTGATTGTAGAATGTCCAGGCAGGATCTCGTCCTTACGGACGCCTTAGAAACATAATGTTCTGTTCACTTCCTGGTCGTGACACATGATGGGTCCGTGTGGAGATGCTGCTGTTTACCTTCATTTTTCTGTTTTTTTTTTTAATTCTCCATGCCTTTAGTTAGTGAACTTGGCCAATCAGCAACGCCGGATCTCATCATGATTCTTTACTTAAAAAGTTGTTTATAAACCTAACTATGAGCTTAACCCTAACCTTAACCTCAGTGGAAATACCTCCAAATAGAGATGAATAAAAACCCATTTGTGATTATTGATTATTGACTTTCCAAACTAGGATGTGGGGAGAAAAATGGCATGGCACCAATTTGGCGTTGGATATGTACATAAATGCTTGTTGACCTAGCTGCTCCCACTGACAGCGATAGAGTTCAAAAGTATTTAGAGAGACATTGTCTTGCGAGGCTTTAGCTTTGCCGGAAACATTCGTCCTTGTCGTGATGTATGTCCTTTTTCATGTAGGGGAAGGGGTTTGTTAGCCTCTGAACAATCATCAAGAGAACCGATTGATTTCTACTAGCATTGCTATCAAATGTTAACACTTTCTATTTCAAATAACTATTCCTATATTCTAAAGTCTCTTTCTGGGGAGACCAGAATAGATATGGAAGGAGCCATGTTGTATGGGGGGTGTTAGGAATGACATTACTTTGATTCATCTTTTGTATAAGCTGGTTTTCATCGAGAGAAATATACGGGTTAAGCATTTATTGACAAATGTGTGAGAATGAGTGCACATGTGTACACTGGGAAACGGAACTAAACTCCCATAAAAGGTCAGCTGGTGTCCCAGACGGACGTCGAGGCTTGTGACGCCCAGAATGTGACGCCCTAACCCTACTTACATTTAAATTTTTACATTTAGTCATTTAGCTGATACTTTTAGTTCTGTACGACAAGTCAGCAGGAAGGGTAGCTACAACCTTTTCAGCTGAGTAACAATGTTCATCAAACAGTGCTGAAACTTGGGTGCTGCAGTATTGAGTGCATAGACATAAGACATATTAGTATAGTAGGAGGACAGTAAGAAGATTTGTGTTTTTTCGTCTTCTCTCATTTCAGATATTGATTGAAGAAGTGTGTTTTTAGTCGACAGCGAAAGATTGTTACGGCGCACTGTGAGCATTTTGTTGCCATGTTTTGTTTTTGTTTAATAGCCATATGGAAACATCTGTCCATAAAACTTTCTTTCAGCCAAATAAATAGTTGTCCACAGGGCTGGCCCTAGGCTACACAGCTAGTCATCTATAGGGAGCTAGGTGCCAGACCAAAAAGAAGAATTAGTGTGGAAAGAAAAATATTTATATCAAATTAATAAATACGACTACTATAAAAACGATTTGAAATGTTGCGTGCCCTTCTTCAGTCTCAATGTGAATTTTAATTTTTTTGCTTTTCATTATCCTGTATTGTAACTATGAAGTAATGTGTTGCTCTGGCTTTATGAAAGAACAACACTAAAGGGATGGTTGAGTGTCGAAGGTGACTGGCAAGACGTTAGCTAGTAGTCAGTGATCCAGGCCGTATGACCCATTTAGAAAGAAACCAACTCATATTGGATGGAGCACTTTATAGTGTGCTGTACACCAGCTATACCTAACGACACTTCCATCAAAACCCGGAGGAAATACTCAATAAAAACAACGTTTTTTTTTTATTGGATTCTATTATATGTTGTACCACTGTATCTTTATTGGATTCTATTATATGTTGTACCACTGTATTGCACATCGTCGCGGGCAAGACCACCTGCATTTCATTGTATACTTGTATGCCGTGACAATTAAAACTCTTGACTTGACTTGACCTTCAACCTGCGTGGATAATGTTATCTATAAAGCGAACACCAATGCTGTTGATTAAACTGGCAGGTTGCGCTCGCTGACACTGTGCGGATGATGGTGACTACCTGACCCCGAGCTTGACCTTTTCAGTGTCCATTAATAATCCTCTTTTCCTGTGAACTACTAGAGAAAAGAAGAACGGGGTCAAGCTTCTGTGAGATGCACTGAAGGACTAGTAAGCATCTGTATTATGCTCTGCTACTCGGGATTTTTCTTTTATCCATAACCGTCCACCCATCAACATGAACATGTAGTTGATTCTACTGATTGCTTTTGCTATTATTATCATTATACATATACTGACTATATATTTATGATTGATCTATTGTTTTAATTTGATTGTGTGTGTCCGGTCACATGTGTAACTGAGTGGATTTGAACCTGGGACCTAGGATCCACAGACGGCTGGACTAACCAGCTGAGCTAAAGGGTCCGACCCATTAGCAGGTGCTGGGTGACTACGACCGACTCATTAGTAGTTTTACACACGTAATGCTCTATACACTTGGCACTATTCAAAATGAGGGTCTCCTTCATCGACTCCTGAGTTTACATTTTAAAAAGAAGGTGCTTGTGACTTGAAGGCCGTTGGTTTGAATTGAGTAACTCTGTCAAGGAGCCATGAGCCAGTATTTAATTCCTAAGCGCTTCCAGTGAACCTGCTCAATACTCAGACTGGGTGGCTCAGGAGGTAGAGCGGTCGTCTGGTAATCGGAAGGTTCCCGGTTCAATTCCCGCTCCTCCCTGGCAGCGCGTCAAAGTGTCCTTGAGCAAAGACACTTAACCCCTAACTGCTCCCAATGAGCAGGTTGCCACCTTGTATGGTCGCCTCCGCCGTCGGTGAGTAAATGGGTGAACGTGAGGCATAAATTGTAAAGCGCTTTGGATAAAAGCTGTTATATGAATGCAGTCTATTTACCATTTACACTGTGAAGATTATGACCGTGTTGATATGTTATCAGGCCCTTTTAGTTGTGCGTGTTCTCTTGAGTATTGTATTGTGATTGTCACAGGCTGCACTTTTTTTTCTTCTTCCTGCAACTGGATTTCCATCCATGTGGAATGATCACTTTTATCAGTCAAACAGTCGAAGGCTGGTCACATTGGGCAGGTGGAATATTCTCTGTCAAACCTTCCTGTGTATACATCTTAAGATGCTTGAAGATTGGCTTACGGAGGTTGCCGGTTTAGAAGTGGAAAGATAACGTCAAAGGAAGGAAGCTAAAGGGAACAAAGGAAGTTGAGGGATGTTGTGTTGCTTCCTGCTGTCAAGCCTGATATATTGGAGGGGAGAGACTAAATGCCCTCGCTGGGCCTGCAAACCCAGTTTGCCAAGACGTACTCAGAGGACAGCCCTACTTGTTTGAGAGTACAAGGCGTGCTTTCATCCCTCGGCGTGTCTTTACAAGATGACCAAGAACAATGAGCAGATTGCTTACTTTCACTTATAGCAGCTATACCTAAAAAAAAAACATAAATTTCTGTAAGTCATACCATTTACATTTACATTTTCATTTAGTCATTTAGCTGACGCTTTTATCCAAAGCGACTTACAAGTTCTGTACGACAAGCCATCAGGAAGGGCACAACTCATCAGCTGAGCAACAATGTTCATCAAAGTGTTGAGTGCTACAGTGTAGGTTAGTTTATTAGGACAAGTGCATGACAGTACGGTTAGTTAGGGTTAGATTTTTTTTTTTTTTTTTTATAAATTCAGATAATGGTTGAAGAAGTGCGTCTTTAGTCGACGGCGAAAGATTGGACGTGATTCGGCTGTCCTAACTGGGGTGGGTAGTTCATTCCACCATTGTGGGGCAAGGACTGAGAATAGGCGACTTCTCTTTGATGACCCTCCCGGAGCTCGGATAGGAGTAGGTCTGAGGCGGCCAGAAGATGCAGAGCGTAGGGGTCTTGAGGGTGTGTAGTTAGAGACCATTGACCGGAGGTAGGCGGGAGCGGTTCCCTTTGCCGCACGGTATGCTAGGTCGAGGGCCTTGAAGCGGATTCGTGCAGCAATGGGGAGCCAGTGCAGGTCCCTAATACCAATGTATACCTTTCAGAATGTACATGGCACCTCGCTGGGATCGTCTGCAGGTTCCAGAGATGCTTCTGTGCAGGTCGGTGCCCATTCAAGTATAAATCACGTTTAGGAGATGTTGATCTTGGTTTAGATTCTAGGGTGGAATTCCACCGTTAACATAAACTTGCCAGCTTGATGCGCATAAACATGTGTATGTAAATCATCACCTCAAGTACTGTGACGGTGCATCCAGTCAGACGGGTAATATAACATGTTCTATACCATCTTTATGATACCGTGTTCCATAAATTATCACATAGGCCAGATGTTAATGAATACTAATGCGTTGCTATTGTTATTTCTACAGGTTAACAAGGGCCTGTACGATTTATGAACTCATTGTCATTCTACAAATGTCACCAATTTGAAGCTCTGTGTATGTATTTCAGTCCATGTAGTGTACACACTTGGGACTTTCTGGATCTGTGGTGAATGTAGCCTTGGGTTTGAGGGAATAGGGTTGAGCTGTAGGCTATTTATTGAATGATGATAATGTTATTATTATGATAATAAAACATGTATGGTTATTTTACATTTCAACCAACATGTACATTACTGTCTAGCCAACATGTACATTACTGTTTAAAACTAACATGTACATTACTGTCTAGTCAACACATGTACATTACTGTTTAACTAACATGTACATTACTGTTTAACTAACATGTACATTACTGTTTAACTAACATGTACATTACTGTCTAGTCAACACGTGTACATTACTGTTTAACTAACATGTACATTACTGTTTAACTAACATGTACATTACTGTTTAATTAACTAACATGTACATTACTGTTTAATTAACTAACATGTACATTACTGTTTAACCAACATGTACATTACTGTTTAATTAACTAACATGTACATTACTGTTTAACCAACATGTACATTACTGTTTAATTAACTAACATGTACATTACTGTTTAACTAACATGTACATTACTGTTTAATTAACTAACATGTACATTACTGTTTAACTAACATGTACATTACTGTTTAACTAACATGTACATTACTGTTTAACTAACATGTACATTACTGTTTAACTAACATGTACATTACTGTTTAACTAACATGTACATTACTATCTAGCCAACATGCACATTACTGTTTAGTCAACATGTACATTACTGTTTAACTAACATGTACATTACTGTTTAACTAACATGTACATTACTGTTTAGTCAACATGTACATTACTGTTTAACCAACATGTACATTACTGTTTAACTAACATGTACATTACTGTTTAACTAACATGTACATTACTGTCTAGCCAACATGCACATTACTGTTGTCAACATGTACATTACTGTTTAACTAACA